>NC_135803.1:79524147-80124147 GCF_964213995.1 Mustelus asterias | reverse complement strand
ATAGACACACAAACACACTGACACACACATACACCAAACAAACACATGCAGATACATTTAATTAGATGCACTGACACAAACACACTCACACATATACAATCAAATACACATATAGGTACACTCAAATAGACAGACACACACAATAACACAAATAGACATTCAAATAGATACAGACATGCATACAAATAAGCACAAGCACAGATGTACTCAAATAAACTGGGACATTGCGAGGGCTCGGGCAAAGATATAGGCAGGATTCCAAGACACAACACAGACACCTAGAAGTCCAAGTAATAAACTATTAATTAACCCACGTGAAGGCACATAGCCAAGTTCATAGCTGTGAAAATAGTAAGTGTTCTAGTTACAAGGTGGGTTTCATATAGTCCTCAGTCAACTTCCAAATTAAGTTTATTATCAACAAACACACCAGGTAAGCCATACAGGAGTCCAACAACTTCCCAGCTTCCATCCTAGGAATTTCTCTTTTAGCAGGACTCAGCACTCTGCTAATTGTGTCTGATAAGGCTGCAGATCTGATCCTTGCTTGCACTGATTCCTCATCAGACTGTCATGTGATTTTCTGTGGCCATCTTGGTTGGTATGGCTGCACTAAGCAGCCATGCTGAATGAGGGGTGAGTGTCAGAAATACGTCTTCTCCAGCACCTAGTCCCTTGTGACATGACAAGACATAAAGACACTAATACAAATACACACACTCAAATAGACACAAACACTCACAAAACAGCAGAAGTACATGCAAGTACACTCAGATACACTCACACAGATGGAAGCAAATAGACACAGAACATTCAAGTAGTGTAAGGAACACAGACATACAGACTCATGCAGATATACACAAATAGCCACACAGAAACACAACACAAATACACAAAAATGAATACACTAGACACACAAACGGATATACATGCAGATACATTCAAATAGACATACAGACACAGATACATTCAAATGCACACACACACATACACTCAAATAGATACACAGACACACACAGATACAAAAACAAGATACATTCAAATATACACACACATACACTCACAGATACAGACGCAAATGCACACAAATACACTCAAATAAACAAACACAGAAATACACACTCAATTAGACACACAGACATGCACACAAATACAAACACACAGGCATTCTCAATTAGACACACAGATATACTCAAATGCACGCACAAATATACACACACATGGACACACAGATACGTGGACTCACACAGATACACTCTTGGCAGGTAGGATTAAGGAGAACCCTAAGGCGTACTATAAATATGTGAAAAGTAAAAGGATGAGACGTGAAGGAATAGGGCCTATAAAAGGTGAAGGCGGGAAAGTCTGTACGGAACCAGTAGAAATGGCAGAGGTGCTTAATGAGTATTTTGCCTCTGTTTTCACAGAGGAAAAGGACCTGGGTGGATGTACTGTGGGCTTGTGGTGGACTGAAAAGATTGAGTATGTGGACTTTAACAAAGAGGTTGTGCTGGAATCTTTGAATGGCATCAAGATAGATAAGTCGCCGGGTCCGGATGGGATGTACCCCAGGTTACTGTGGGAGGCGAGAGAAGAGATTGCAGAGCCTCTGGTGATGATCTTTGCATCATCGATGGAGACAGGAGAGGTGCCGGAGGATTGGAGGATTGCGGATGTGGTTCCTATTTTCAAGAAGGGGAATAGGGATAGCCCAGGAAATTACCGACCGGTGAGTCTAACCTCAGTGGTTGGTAAGCTGATGAGAAGATCCTGAGGGACAGGTTTTATGAGCATTTAGAGGTTTAGTATGCTGAAGAATACTCAGCACGACTTTGTCAAAGGCAGATCGTGCCTTACGAGCCTGGTGGAGTTCTTCGAAAATGTGACTAAACACATTGACAAAGGGAAAGCGGTGGTTTATATGGATTTTAGCAAGTCATTCGATAAGGTCCCCCATGCAAGGCTTCTGGAAAAAGTGAGGGGGCATGGGATCCAAGGGGCTGCTGCCCTGTGGATCCAGAATTGGCTTGCCCAAAGGACAGTAAGAAGTTTGACAACACCAGGTTAAAGTCCAACAGGTTTATTTGGTAGCAAAAGCCACACAAGCTTTCGGAGCTCCAAGCCCCTTCTTCAGGTGAGTGGGAATTCTGTTCACAAACAGGGCATATAAAGACACAGACTCAATTTACATGAATAATGGTTGGAATGCGAATACTTAAAGCTAATCAAGTCTTTAAGATACAAACAACGTGAGTGGAGAGAGCATCAAGACAGGCTAAAAAGATGTGCATTGTCTCCAGACAGAACAGCCAGTGAAACTCTGCAGGTCCAGGCAGGCTGTGGGGATTACAAATAGTGTGACATGAACCCAATATCCCAGTTGAGGCCGTCCTCATGTGTGCGGAACTTGGCTATCAGTTTCTGCTCAGCGACTCTGCGCCGTCGTGTGTCGTGAAGGCCGCCTTGGAGAATGCTTACCCGAATATCGGAGGCCGAATGCCCGTGAACGCTGAAGTGCTCCCCAACAGGAAGAGAACAGTCTTGCCTGGTGATTGTCGAGCGGTGTTCATTCATCCGTTGTCGCAGCGTCTGCATGGTTTCCCCAATGTACCATGCCTCGGGACATCCTTTCCTGCAGCGTATCAGGTAGACAACGTTGGCCGAGTTGCAAGAGTATGTACCGTGTACCTGGTGGATGGTGTTCTCACGTGAGATGATGGCATCTGTGTCGATGATCAGGCACGCCTTGCAGAGGTTGCTGTGGCAGGGTTGTGTGGTGTCGTGGTCACTGTTCTCCTGAAGGCTGGGTAGTTTGCTGCGGACAATGGTCTGTTTGAGGTTGTGCGGTTGTTTGAAGGCAAGAAGTGGGGGTGTGGGGATGGCCTTGGTGAGATGTTCGTCTTCATCAATGACATGTTGAAGGCTCCGGAGGAGATGCCGTAGCTTCTCCGCTCCGGGGAAGTACTGGACGACGAAGGGTACTCTGTCCACCGTGTCCCGTGTTTGTCTTCTGAGGAGGTCGGTGCGGTTTTTTGCTGTGGCGCGTCGGAACTGTTGATCGATGAGTCGAGCGCCATATCCTGTTCTTATGAGGGCATCTTTCAGCATCTGGAGGTGTCTGTTGCGATCCTCCTCATCCGAGCAGATCCTGTGTATACGTAGGACTTGTCCGTAGGCGATGGCTTCTTTAACGTGTTTAGGGTGGAAGCTGGAGAAGTGGAGCATCGTGAGGTTATCCGTGGGCTTGCGGTACAGTGAGGTGCTGAGGTGACTGTCCTTGATGGTGTTAGCGGACAACAAATTTATGAAGTTACGTATACAATGTGAAACAGGCCAAACTGCACTCAGAACCCCTCCATTAAAGATTAAAAGGGACAGATCCAGACAAGCAGGCAAAAGGCATGCTTTTAAAAGGCAAACAAGGTCTAACACACAAAAGGGAGCCAGACAGGGTGGCACCAAAGGAAACTAAATTAAAGGTACATCCTCATCTAATCAAATCAGCACCACTGACCTAATCAAGTGATATCAGGAAGCCTCCACAGAAACACCTAAGGAGAGGATTAACATAACTAAGGAAGCCTTCTTGGCCTCAAAAGACTTCCTGAGATCAGCCAAACACCCATTGTTCAAGAAACCCCGGAGATTCTAGACCATTGATAAACCCATCGGACAGAAACGATTACCATACCTAAACATTGATACTGTACTTAAAACATCAAAACAGAATGGTCAGAGTCAAATACTGTAAACAAAACATTAACATTTGAATCATACAACGTGTCAAAGTTCGAGTATAACTGTAGCCCATTGCGGCAGGCCTTCAGAGTACTTTACGGGACTGTCTTGTCTGTGTCCTGATTGTACCTCCGTCGACGTAAAACACTATAATAAACTGTGCTGCTATCGATCTTGGCTCTGGGTGCGAGTGGTGTGGTATCTGTTCACTCGCGCTAACAATTGGGGGCTCGTCCGGGATCGTGACCGCCGCTGGAACATCGCCTCTCAAACACTGGGTGAGTATCTTTACTCATTTAAAGTCCGCGGGAATTCCCAGTGCCAGCGGTGTTCCACGGCTGCCGCGATCTGAACTTGTGAACAGAGCCCGATCGAGAGCTGCACAGCGGGGTAGGTTCTTCTTTGGGCGGGTGAGCGGGGTCGCGAATTGTAATTGATTGTGTACTGTTGCATTCCGTGTATCCCTGACAGCGGACCCGACCAGACATTAGCTGACCCAAAAGGTACCTAAGGAAGACAAGGGTTAAGTGGCCGGGAGGCCGGGAGGACGTCCAGGGTTAGGGCCAATGAACGCGGACTCACGAAGTTCGGTTTAAGTCCGGGCGCTGCAAGTCGGGTAGGACCTCTGCAGGCGCGAAAGTCTGGGCCACTGGAAACAGATCCGCGAGGAGTCTGCTACATGTCCGGGCGCTACTAAGTCTGGAGCCTCTGTGAGTGCTTCGGGCACTACAAGCAGGAGACCTCTGGTAGCGCGAAAGAACGGCTACACGCCGGGGGAACTCCTACCTGCGGTCAATCCCACGCTTGTCCGCACCCAGGTCAGGGTGATTCCCGGGGAGATAGGGAAACGGCGAGCCTCTGTGGATTGATTTAGCGGTAGGATTTGGTCAGGAAAGAGTGGCCCCCGGCCCCTGTAGTCGTGGTCAGAGCCCCCCCCCTGTCTCTGTGAGCGGTGATCTCCCCGTTACATGCAGGACGGGCTCTGCGTGTTACTGCTGAAGGTTTAAAGGTACTGACAGTGGAAACACCAAACCAGGAACCCCAGGGATACCTACACAAGTATCTGTGGGAAGCACCAAACCAGGATTAGTACACCACTGATCTTAGCTAAGAGATTCGACATGGATAGCATTGAGACCATTTTTGAATGGGGGCCGGAAGGGTCCCTCACCCGCTATCTAGCAGATAAAAACAAGAACCTAATTAAAAGCATGATTAAAACAGGGTGGAAACCCCAAGACCCCCTTGAGAGCCAACGGGAATGGTGGGCAACGGAAAAGAGGAACAAGGATGATAAGGCTTGGATCCTCATACTAAAGGCACACCTCACCCTAGCAGGGCGAGTCCATAAATACGTTCAGGATAAACAAGAAAAGGCTGAACAGAAAAAGCATGCTGCTGTGATGGCTATTAACCCCGTGTTGCCGGCACTGACCGACTTCTCCCGTGAAGCCCCATACGAGGAATGTCCCGATTGGGAGTGCTTAATAGACGAGACAAGTCCTCGGTGCCCAACAGGGGGGAGTCCCCCGGTAACCACCGATCCCCCAAACGCCAAAGCAGCACCTCTTAAGATCGAATGTATCCCAGGGGGACAAGGGAGAGACGGGCGAGGAAGGCAGGCCCAAATTAAAATGACTTATGTGTCACTCTCGCCAGGGGACACTATGAAATTACTAGAAAAGCTCCCAACCCTGCAGCCCAGGCACAGTAACGCAATTTTTTGGCAAAAGATGAAAGAGATGCAACTGTGCCACAACTTACACAACCGAGATATAGCAGGGTTAGTAAGAGCCAAGATGCCCGAGAATCACTGGGCTCGGCTCCGGGCAGAACACCAGAATGGGACTTGGTGTGCAGACCTAGACGGGAGCCGCCGGGAGCAGGAACAGGCTCTGACAGGCTTTAAAAACGATATCATCCTGACCATGGGGGAGGTCCCCGTGAGTTGGAGTGTAATAGTAGGAGTAACGCAGAAAAAGGAGGAAGGGGCTCAGGAATACGGGCGACGAAAATTCGATGCCTTTGTAGCCCACGGAGGAATGCCAGATGCAGATAGACAGAACCCGGCATTCCTCCAGTTATATAGGGATGGGCTGAGCCCAGCACACCAAGCTATCCTAAAGACAGGATTGGTAAACTTTAAGACCTTCGATGAATTAGAAAACTGGGCTGTCACTGTAGACAACCAGCAAAGGAAAACACAGGGCGCCAGAGCAGGGATATCAGCGGTAGGAACTGAAGGAGGACATTGCTACAGGTGCGGGGAATTAGGCCATTTCAAAAGGGAATGCCGAGCTATAATCCCGCACCCTCCTAATACATGTAATAAGTGCGGCAGAATCGGACACACCGAATCTACCTGCAAAGACAGAAGGATCCCAAGGAGAAAGGGAGCGCCCCCGAAGAGACTGGAGAAAACCCCGGCAAGCGCCCCAGATATAAGGGAGAATGAGGTGGTTTCGGACCCAGCGCACCTCAGCCACCAGCAGCTGCTGGACATTATACAAACCTTGGCGGCACAAAAATCTGCATGAGTGGCATCGGCCCCCGCCCCGGGAACGGACCCCCGTATCTGGGTGAATGCATCGTCAGGGGGCCGGCGATGCAAAATATTAATAGATACGGGGGCTTCGATATCCCTCACCAACATGGCACTACCCACCACCCACCGTTCCATAGTAGTAGTAGGAATAGGGGGGAATAGGACTATAGCATATCAGAGCGAAGCAGTGTTACTTGAGGTAGAGGGGATCATACTCCCCGTACACTTCTGGGTGGGCCCAAATGAAGAAGGGACAATTTTGGGAATAGACCTCCTGGGAGAGTTAGGAGCAGTGGTGGACGCTTTCAATAACGGACTGCGACCTGAATATTGTATCTTCTCCGTGCTAGACATAGCAAACGGATTCTGGTCAATTCCACTCCACCCAGACTCCCAGGAGAAGTTTGCCTTCACCTGTGGAGGTAGACAGTACACCTGGACCCGTCTCCCCCAGGGATTCCACAATAGCCCCAACATATTCCACCGGGTTATGAGCAAAGCCCTCGAAAATTGTAACTTATCCCCCTATGAGAGCGCTTTTCTCCAATATGTGGATGACATCTTGATCGCCTCCACTAACCCGACGGGGCATTTGGGAGCCCTGTCAGTAATCCTGCGGGGCTTACAAACAGCAGGATTTAAGGTTAACCCAACCAAAGCACAACTCGCAAAACCAGAGGTCCGATATCTGGGGCATTACATAAGTCAGGGAAAGAAAACCCTTCCCACGGACCGAAAAACAGCAATTGCCAACATGACCCGTCCGAACACAGTTAGGGGGGTGCGTAGGGTAATGGGACTCTTTAATTACTGTCGGAATTTCATCGATCAGTTTGCATCCATAGCAGAACCTATCCAGCGATTGGTAAAAGGGGGGAGGCCGGGGGCAGAAATCATTGAATGGGGACCCGAACAAGAAACAGCATACTCCCACCTGAAATCAGAATTATTAGCGGCCCCAGCCTTATGCCTGCCCAACATAGCGAAACCGTTCCATCTTTTTTATAATGCGGAGGACGGATTCTATAGCTCCGTTGTGACTCAAGAAAGTGGGGGCACCATGAGACCTGTAGCATATTATTCGGTGCGGCAGTCCCCGATAGCCAAAGGACTACACAAATGTGTGGCAGCCCTGGACTGTGCCGCATGGGCAGTCAGGGTGTGCGAACCCATTACTATGTTAGGACAGATCATCCTGCACACAAAACATACAATAGTAGAATTATTAAACACAGGTCGACTCCGAACTGTTTCAGATGCTCGAAGGGCAACTTGGGAGGCAGTGCTCCTTCCTCAGGACCAATCTATTAAAATCGTACGAGATACCGGAAGAAACCCAGCAGAGGGGTTCCTTCCAGACGGCAGTCCACATCACTGTCCGATTAACCCAGACATGGATACAGAGGATGGGATTAGTGATCAGCCACTGGAGAACCCCGATATAATACTATACGTAGACGGGTCCCGAAGGCAGGTGGAGGGACAGTACCGCACAGGATGGGCAGTGGTAGATCAGGAAGGAACACTAATAGCAAAGGGCACCATGGGGGGGGAGACCTCTGCTCAAGTGGCCGAGCTTATAGCATTAACAAAGGCCCTTAGCGCAGGAAGGGACAAAAGGGTAAACATATACACGGACAGTCAATATGCGTTCGGGGTGGTTCACGACTATATGATAGCATGGAATAGGCGCGGATTCATTACCGCAGCGGGGGGACACATAAAACATGAAAATATAATTCGAGACCTGGCCACAGCATCCAGACTACCCTCAGAAGCAGCCGTAATTAAAATAAAAGCCCATCAAAAGACAAGGACTGTAGAGCAGAAGGGGAACCAACTAGCAGATGCCGCTGCTAAAGCCGCAGCAGGGGAAGCCCTCCCACAGATAGCTGCCATCACCTCTTCCCCCATGGAAGAGATGGATGTTCATAAACTACAGGGTAGCGCTGACCCAGACGAGGTGGCGCGGTGGAAACAGACCGGGGCGTCCTTAGACGAAGATGGTATATGGAGGAAAGGACATCAAGTAGTCGCCCCCTCATTCATACAGGCGGAACTACTTCGACTCCACCACGAACCAAACCACTCCGGACGGGATGGGACCCTAGCTCGTTTATCAGGAGATTGGTGGTGGCCAGGGATGGGGCGGGATGTAGCTAAGCACTGCCAAAGATGCATCATATGCGCACAGCATAACCCTGGCCGGCCCCTGAAGGTTAAACTAGCAAACCAACCCAGACCAAAGGGACCTTGGGAAAACCTCCAAATTGACTTCATCGGCCCTCTACCCACCAGTCGTGGGAAGAAGTACTGCCTGGTCCTCATTGACCAGTTCACCCGATGGGTAGAAGCCTTCCCAACCCGGGATTGCGGGGCAACCACTGTAGCCCACATCTTAGCATATGAGATAATACCCAGATGGGGAGTCCCGTTACAACTGGACTCCGACCAGGGGACACACTTCACAGGCAAGGTAATGAAACACGCATGTAAAACCTTAGGGATCCGACAGCGGTTCCATATACCATACCACCCCCAGAGTGCTGGAATGGTAGAGAGAATGAATCGCACCCTCAAGAACACGATAGCAAAAACTATCGCAGAAACAGGTCAGGGGTGGGTAGATGTCCTTCCCTGTATCCTGATGCGCCTACGGGCCACCCCAGGTCGAACCATAGGGCTCACCCCGTTCGAACTAATGACCGGGAGAGCAATGCGACTCCCCGAAAACATCGCCGTGGGAGGGGAAGAAATGACACCCCTCCGGGACAAGCTCAAACGATATGTGCAACACTTAGATTCACAACTCCGAGACCTGCACCACACAGCCAGGGACCAGCAAGCCATTAGAGACCAGGCTAAAAAGGAAAATGTCAGTCATACCCCCACCCTCCCTCGAGTAGGGGATAGGGTTTTGATTCGGATTGCCCCAGACCGACCCGGGTTTGCACCGAAATGGATGGGACCCCACGAGGTTATCCTTACCAGCGATACATGTGCGTGTGTCGATGTGAAAGGAAAAGGCCGATGGAAACATTGGTCGCAATTAAAATCCTATCACCACGGGGAAAGAGGACAGAACAGACTGACTGAAAGGACAGAGGATGCTCCGTCCACTCCACGTATTGGCCCTTAACCATCTTTGTCCTTACAGCGGAAATCGAAATAACAACCTTTATTTTCCAACACTAAAGGAACTATATGCCAACCGAGGCATGAATGTATATATGTAGATAGAAATAAGAATAAGATAAGTAAGACAAGTTCATCACCTAATATGAACCTAACGACTGGCGGCCACCAGGTTTTATATATCCTCCCCCAACCCCTCTCCAGAACCATGTGGACCACTTGGAGGATGATCCTCGCGGCGACCTTCCTGACGAGTGTACCACCCGAAGAACACCCCATCTACCCGCGATTCCACGGGGTAGCCTTCAACACATCCGAGGCACTATGTGTGCCAGCTGGACCGGACCCTATGAACAGTAGAACTTATCTTAACGCATGGCTACAAGTTTACCCGGGTATCAACGAGATCTGCTTCACTTGCACTTTAGAAGGACTCCGAACATGCATTCAACAGCGGGACCTCCAGAACAGAGACCAGTGCGTTTTTGGGACTCTCTGCGCCCTCCCCGACAACCCACAAGAGGCCCGACCACAGGACACTTTGAATTCAAACATGGACATTTGCGGCTATTACGGACTTGTTGAGGCTCCCGCAGTCTCATTGTATGTATGTTTTGCACCGCTTCCAACGCGGGCCCCCACGACCACAAGGCCCGAAATCTTACCCTGTCCCTTGCAAAGCAGGGGACCGGAGGGAGGACTGGTGTTGTGGAACGAGGGGGAAATTGTGTACGACAACGTAAAACATGAGGTGGTACCTGTCCTGATCGACATTTCAGGAATCCAGGTACCCAGGCATTGCTCAGAACGGGTACAGAACTTGTATCAGATGTTAGAGAGAGAGACCATAAAACGGGCCATTGACGCAATGGGGGCCACACACTACAGGGGAAACATAAACACCAACACATACCGAAGCAAACGGGGTATTATCAATGATATGCTCACAGGGCTGAATACAGGAGACACAATGATTAACTCCATTGACATCCAGGGCCTCAACAGTAAAATTGAACAGCTGAAAGGGGTAATGAAAAACATATTACAGCGGTCATTAGACCAGCAGGCGGAACAAGCATTCTTAGGGGAAGCGGGCGCCCATATCCAACTAGATGGGATTGCAGTGTTAGAAGCACATGCCCGAACTATCAATCGCCTCATAGACAGGGAAAGGGAAGACACTGCCCGGGTACAACAGGGACAGCTGTGCCATGCGTATGGTCTGTGGATGATAGCCCAATTATGACATAATCTGGACCAGGTACTCAGGGGGGAGGTGCCCGACTGGATTGACAGCGCCCAGCTAGCACAACTCGCAGATCAGAAGGGGGTGCTGGATAACCGGACCCTGAAAGGAATGACGTGGGTGTATCCAGTAATCCCCGACTGCGAGGTTAGCGAGGGCAAAGGAGTAGGGATGGTCCTATTGATTCCGATAGTTACAACAAACTCGAGACCATTCCCCATCTTCCAGATCGAGAACATTGGCGTTGTCAGGGGCAATACCTCCCTCCACTACCACCTAACCGAAGTCACGGCCATCTCAAGGCATGGCGTGATGTCCAGCGCCTCCCTCTCGGGATGCAAACAAAGGGGAGAGATAACCATTTGCCCTCACCCACTGGGACAAGGAGAGGCAGCTGAATGTGGGTTTAATCAAACACAGGGCTGTACTCTAGAAGTCACACCGACAGATCCACACTTTGCCCGGGCAGGATATGGAGGATGGGGCAGGTACTGCGTAGCCACAACAAAGACATCCTTTGTATATAACGGGCTGACATGTCCGATCCCCAGCCCAAACTTTTGCTTCACCCCTCGCAGACCATTCACCATTGGCCAGGCCCACATCACCAACATTCGAAGTAGGCAGACTCTGACACTTAATGCCACGGACCCACTGAGAGATGATCTCAAATACTACCGAGAGCCAGAACAGGCTCCCATCCCACACCGAGCCGAAGTGCTGAGGGAGCTCCCCCTCAAAGTGGGACACTCCGTTCGGCTGTACCACCAATTACAGTCACACATCAAAACCCTAGAGCACGACACAGAGTCAGCCCTACAGAGCCAAACATGGGCACAGAGGGTATGGGACTGGGGCCTAAACGTGGACATTCGCCCCTGGATCCGGATAATCTCACATGTACTAGTCACTATCCAACTTATACTCGCAATATCTTGGGGAATAGTGACGTGTTATACATACTGCCAACACAAGAAAACCAAAGCACGAAGAAAACTAATCAGAACGATTGGCGAGGTGGGGCGACTGACAAATCGGGAGGATTTCTCCCGCGTACACCTAATCTGACAAACCTCGGGGCTCCCCTAAACTGCATGACTGCAGCGTGCAAATGCAGGGAGCACCGGACACAAAATATGTTAAAGGGGAAAATCGGTCTGAGGGAGGCGAGACAAGTCCGCTCCCGACCGACAGGGGGGAACTGTTAGCGGACAACAAATTTATGAAGTTACGTATACAATGTGAAACAGGCCAAACTGCACTCAGAACCCCTCCATTAAAGATTAAAAGGGCCAGATCCAGACAAGCAGGCAAAAGGCATGCTTTTAAAAGGCAAACAAGGTCTAACACACAAAAGGGAGCCAGACAGGGTGGCACCAAAGGAAACTAAATTAAAGGTACATCCTCATCTAATCAAATCAGCACCACTGACCTAATCAAGTGATATCAGGAAGCCTCCACAGAAACACCTAAGGAGAGGATTAACATAACTAAGGAAGCCTTCTTGGCCTCAAAAGACTTCCTGAGATCAGCCAAACACCCATTGTTCAAGAAACCCCGGAGATTCTAGACCATTGATAAACCCATCGGACAGAAACGATTACCATACCTAAACATTGATACTGTACTTAAAACATCAAAACAGAATGGTCAGAGTCAAATACTGTAAACAAAACATTAACATTTGAATCATACAACGTGTCAAAGTTCGAGTATAACTGTAGCCCATTGCGGCAGGCCTTCAGAGTACTTTACGGGACTGTCTTGTCTGTGTCCTGATTGTACCTCCGTCGACGTAAAACACTATAATAAACTGTGCTGCTATCGATCTTGGCTCTGGGTGCGAGTGGTGTGGTATCTGTTCACTCGCGCTAACAATGGAGATGCGTGTGTCCAAGAATGCAACTGATTCCGGAGAGTAGTCCATGGTGAGTCTGATGGTGGGATGGAACTTGTTGATGTCATCATAGAGTTGTTTCAGTGATTGTTCACCATGAGTCCAAAGGAAGAAAATGTCATCGATGTATCTAGTGTATAGTATCGCTTGAAGGTCCCCTGCGGTGAAGAAGTCTTCTTCGAACCTGTGCATGAACATGTTGGCATATTGAGATGCGAATTTGGTCCCCATGGTTGTTCCGTGTGTGGATGAAGAACTGGTTGTTGAGGGTGAAGATATTGTGGTCCAGGATGAAGCGGATGAGTTGTAAAATTGCCCAAAGGAGGCAGAGAGTGTGTTTAGATGGGTCTTTTTCTAAATGGAGGTCGGTCACCAGTGGTGTGCCCCAGGGATCTGTTCTGGGACCCTTGCTGTTTGTCATTTTCATAAATGACCTGGATGAGGAAGTGGAGGGATGGGTTGGTAAGTTTGTCGATGACACGAAGGTTGGTGGGGTTGTGGATAGTCTGGAGGGATGTCAGAAGTTACAGAGGGACACAAAGAACAAAGAACAAAGAATAGTACAGCACAGGAAACAGGCCCTTCGGCCCTCCAAGCCTGTGCCGCTCCTTGGTCCAACTAGACCAATCGTTTGTATCCCTCCATTCCCAGGCTGCTCATGTGACTATCCAGGTAAGTCTTAAACGATGTCAGAGTGCCTGCCTCCACCACCCTACTTGGCAGCGCATTCCAGGCCCCCACCACCCTCTGTGTAAAAAACATCCCTCTGATGTCTGAGTTATACTTCGCCCCTCTCAGCTTGAGCCCGTGACCCCTCGTGATCGTCACCTCCGACCTGGGAAAAAGCTTCCCACTGTTCACCCTATCTATACCCTTCATAATCTTGTATACCTCTATTAGATCTCCCCTCATTCTCCGTCTTTCCAAGGAGAACAATCCCAGTCTACCCAATCTCTCCTCATAGCTAAGACCCTCCATACCAGGCAACATCCTGGTAAACCTTCTCTGCACTCTCTCCAATGCCTCCACGTCCTTCTGGTAGTGCGGCGACCAGAACTGGACGCAGTACTCCAAATGTGGCCTAACCAGCGTTCTATACAGCTGCATCATCAGACTCCAGCTTTTATACTCTATACCCCGTCCTATAAAGGCAAGCATACCATATGCCTTCTTCACCACCTTCTCCACCTGTGTTGCCACCTTAAGGGTTTGTGGACTTGCACACCTAGGTCCCTCTGTGTTTCTATACTCCTGATGACTCTGCCATTTATTGTACAACTCCTCCCTACCTTATTTCTTCCAGAATGCATCACTTCGCATTTATCCGGATTAAACTCCATCTGCCACCTCTCCGCCCAATTTTCCAGCCTATCTATATCCTGCTGTATTGCCCGACAATGCTCTTCGCTATCCGCAAGTCCAGCCATCTTCGTGTCATACGCAAACTTGCTGATTACACCAGTTACACCTTCTTCCACATGTTTAGTCACACACACACACACACACAAAAGTATAGTCACACACACACACACACACACACAAGTATTGTCACGCACACACACACACACACACACACACACACAAGCATAGTCACATACACACACACACACAAGTATAGTCACACACACACACACACACGTATAGTCACAAACAGATACACAAACACACACACAAGTATAGTCACACACACACACACACACACACAAGTATAGTCCACACACACACACACACTAGTCACATACAGGCACACAAAAACACAAAAGTACAGTCACACACAAACACACACAAGTATAGTCACACACACACACACAAGTATATTCACACACACACACACACACACATATAGTCACACACACAGACACAAGTATAGGCACACACACACACACTCACACACACACACACAAGTATAGTCACACACACACACACACGTATAGTCACACACACACACACGTATAGTCACACACCCATACACAAGTATAGTCACACACACACACACACACACATACAAGTATAGTCACACACACACACACACACACGTATAGTCACACACACACGTATAGTCACACACACACACACACACACACGAGTATAGTCACACACACACACACATATATAGTCACACACACACACACACACACACAAGTAGGGTCACACACACACATATATGGTCACACACACACACAAGTATAGTCTCACGCACACAGACACAGACGCACACACACAAGTATATTCACACACACACATACACACACATGTATAGTCACATACACACACACACACACAAGTGTAGTCACACACACACAAGTACAGTCACACACACCCACACACATGTATAGTCACACATTCGCACACAAGTATACTCACACAGACACACACACAGACACACAAGGATAGACACACACATACACAACATAAAGTATAGTCACACACACACACTCACAAGTATAGTGACACACACACACACAATTATAGTCACACACACACACACACAAATATAGGCACACACACACACACAAGTAAAGTCACACACACACACACACACACACACACAAGTATACTCACACACACACAGACACACACACAAATATTCACACACACACACACATGTATGGTCTCTCTCACACACACACACACACACACAAGTACATTCACACACACACACAGACACACAAGTATAGTCGCACACACACACACAAGTTTAGTCACACACACACACAAAAGTATAGTCACACACACAAGTATAGTTACACACACACACACACACACAAGTATAGTCACACACACAAGTATAGTCACACACACACACACACACAAGTATAGTCACACACACAAACACATGTATAGTCACACACACACAAGTATAGTCACACACACATACAAAAACACACACACAAGTATAGTCACACACACACACACAAGTATAGTCCACACACACACACACACTAGTCAAACACACACTCACTAGTCACATACACACAAAAACACAAACGTATAGTCACACACAAAAACACACAAGTATAGTCACACACACACACACACACACGTATAGTCACACACACACAAACACAGACACAAGTATAGGCACACACACACACACACAAGTATCATCACACACACACACACAAGTATAGTCACACACCCATACACAAGTATAGTCACACACACACACACACACCCATACACAAGTATAGTCACACACACACACACACACACACACACAAGTATAGTCACACACACACACACGTATAGTCACACAAACACACAAGTATAGTCACACACACACATACACACACAAGTATAGTCACACACACACACAGTCACACAGACACACACACACATGTATAGTCACACATTCACACACAAGTATAGTCACACACACACGCACACAGACACACAAGGATAGACACACACATACACTACATAATGTATAGTCACAAACACACACTCACAAGTATAGTGACACACACACACACACACACACAAGTATAGTCACACACACACACGCACAAGTATAGTCACACACACACACACAAGTATAGTCACACACACACACACACACAAGTATACTCACACACACACAGACACACACACAAATATTCACACACACACACACACATGTATAGTCACACACACACACACGCACAAGTATAGTAACACACACAGACACACAAGTATAGTCACACACACACACCCACAAGTATAGTCACACACACACACACACAAGTATAGTCACATACACACACACGTATAGTCACACACCCAAACACAAGTATAGTCACACACACACAAGTATAGTCACACACACACACACACGTATAGTCACACACACACACAAGTATAGTCACACACACACACACACAAGTATAGTCACACACACACACACACAAGTAGGGTCACACACACACACACAAGTATAGTCACACACACACACACAAACACGCACACAAGTATAGTCACTCACACAAACACACAGACACACATATATGGTCACACACACACACAAGTATAGTCTCACGCACACACACACAGACACACACACACAAGTATAGTTACACACACACATACACACACAAGTATAGTCACACACACACACACACACAAGTGTAGTCACACACACAAGTCCAGTCACACAGACACACACACACACGTATAGTCACACATTCGCACACACACACAAGTGTAGTCACACACACACACACACAAGTACAGTCACACACACACACACAAGTATAGTCACACACACAAACACGTATAGTCACACACACACACAAGTATAGTCACACACACACACGCAAGCATATTCACACACTCACACACACACAAGTATATTCACGCACACACACACACACAAGCATAGTCACAGACACACACACAAGTATAGTCACATACACACAGACACGCACACACACAGGTATAGTCACACACACACACACACACAAGTATAGTCCACACACACACACACACACTAGTCACACACACACACTAGTCACATACACACACACAAACACACACAAGTATAGTCACACTCACACACAAAAAAGTATAGTCACACACACACACACACACACACACGTATAGTCACACACACACACACACACACACAGACACAAGTATAGTCACACTCACACACAAGTATCGTCACACACACACACACACAAACACACACGTATAGTCACACACCCATACACAAGTATAGCCACACACACACACACACAAGTATAGTCACACACACACACACGTATAGTCACACACACACACAAGCATAGTCACAGACACAGACACACGCACACAAGAATATTCACATACACACAGACACACACACACACACACAAGTATAGTCACACAACATACAAAAACACACACACAAGTATAGTCACACACACACACAAGTATAGTCCACACACACACACACACCAGTCAAACACACACACACTAGTCACATACACACACAAAAACACAAAAGCATAGTCACACACACACACACAAGTATAGTCACACTCACACACACAAAAGTATAGTCACACACACACACACACACACACATTCACACACACACAGACACAAGTATCGTCACACACACACACACAAACACACACGTATAGTCACACACCCATACACAAGTATAGCCACACACACACACAAGTATAGTCACACACACACACACATATAGTCACACACACACACAAGCATAGTCACAGACACACACACACACACAAGAATAGTCACATACACACAGACACACACACACACAAGTATAGTCACACAACATACAAAAACACACACACAAGTATAGTCACACACACACACACACAAGTATAGTCCACACACACACCAGTCAAACACACACACACTAGTCACATACACACACAAAAACACAAAAGCATAGTCACACACAAACACACACACATATATTCACACACACACAGACACAAGTATAGTCACACACACACACACTCACACACAAGTATCGTCACACACACACACACAAACACACACGTATAGTCACACACCCATACATAAGTATAGTCACACACACACACACACACACAAGTATAGTCACACACACACACGTATAGTCACACACACACACAAGTATAGTCACAGACACACAGACACACAAGTATAGTCACACACACACACACACACACAAGTAGGGTCACACACACACACAAGTATAGTCACACACACACACACAGACACACAAACACACACACAAGTATAGTAATTCACACAAACACACATTCACACATATATGGTCACACACACACACAAGTATAGTCTCACGCACACACACACAGACACAAACGCACACACACAAGTATAGTCACACACACACATACACACACAGGTATAGTCACACACACACACACACACAGTCACACAGACACACACACACATGTATAGTCACACATTCACACACAAGTATAGTCACACACACACGCACACAGACACACAAGGATAGACACACACATACACTACATAATGTATAGTCACAAACACACACTCACAAGTATAGTGACACACACACACACACACACACAAGTATAGTCACACACACACACGCACAAGTATAGTCACACACACACACACAAGTATAGTCACACACACACACACACACACGTATACTCACACACACACAGACACACACACAAATATTCACACACACACGCACACACACATGTATAGTCACACACACACACACGCACAAGTATAGTAACACACACAGACACACAAGTATAGTCACACACACACACCCACAAGTATAGTCACACACACACACACAAGTATAGTCACATACACACACAAGTATAGTCACAGACACACACACACACACACACACACACAAGTACAGTTTCACACACACACACACTGGTCACACACAAACACAAGTATATTCACACACACATACACACAAGTATAGTCACACACTCACAAGCACACACACAAGTATAGTGACACACATACACACACATTAGTATAGTCACACACACACACACACACAGGTATAGTCATACACACGCACACACACGCAAGTTTAGTTACACACACACACAAGTATAGTCATACACACACAGACACACACACACACAAGTATAGTCACACACACATACAAGTATAGTCACACACACACACACACAAGTATAGTCACACAGACACACACACAAGTACATTCACACACACACGCAGACTCACAAGTATAGTCGCACACAAACACACACACACACACAAAGAACAAAGAACAGTACAGTACAGCACAGGAAACAGGCCCTTCGGCCCTCCAAGCCTGTGCCGCTCCTTGGTCCAACTAGACCAATCGTTTGTATCCCTCCATTCCCAGGCTGCTCATGTGACTATCCAGGTAAGTCTTAAACGATGTCAGAGTGCCTGCCTCCACCACCCCACTTGGCAGCGCATTCCAGGCCCCCACCACCCTCTGTGTAAAAAACATCCCTCTGATGTCTGAGTTATACTTCGCCCCTCTCAGCTTGAGCCCGTGACCCCTCGTGATCGTCACCTCCGACCTGGGAAAAAGCTTCCCACTGTTCACCATATCTATACCCTTCATAATCTTGTATACCTCTATTAGATCTCCCCTCATTCTCCGTCTTTCCAAGGAGAACAACCCCAGTCTACCCAATCTCTCCTCATAGCTAAGACCCTCCATACCAGGCAACATCCTGGTAAACCTTCTCTGCACTCACTCCAATGCCTCCACGTCCTTCTGGTAGTGCGGCGACCAGAACTGGACGCAGTACTCCAAATGTGGCCTAACCAGCGTTCTATACAGCTGCATCATCAGACTCCAGCTTTTATACTCTATACCCCGTCCTATAAAGGCAAGCATACCATTTGCCTTCTTCACCACCTTCTCCACCTGTGTTGCCACATTCAAGGATTTGTGGACTTGCGCACCTCGGTCCCTCTGTGTTTCTATACTCCTGATGACTCTGCCATTTATTGTATAACTCCTCCCTACATTATTTCTTCCAAAATGCATCACTTCGCATTTATCCGGATTAAACTCCATCTGCCACCTCTCCGCCCAATTTTCCAGCCTATCTATATCCTGCTGTATTGCCCGACAATGCTCTTCGCTAACCGCAAGTCCAGCCATCTTCGTGTCATCCGCAAACTTGCTGATTACACCAGTTACACCTTCTTCCACATGTTTAGTCACACACACACACACACACAAAAGTATAGTCACACACACACAAACACAAGTACAGTCACACACACACACACGCACAAGTATAGTCACACACACACAAGTATAGTCACAAACACACACAAGCATATTCACACAAACACACACACACACAAGTATTGTCACGCACACACACACACACACACACACACACAAGCATAGTCACATACACACACACACACACGTATAGTCACACACACACACACAAGTATAGTCCACACACACACACACACAAGTATAGTCCACACACACACACACTAGTCAAACACACACACACTAGTCACATACACGCACACAAAAACACAAAAGTAGAGTCACACACAAGTATAGTCACACACACACACAAGTATAGTCACACACACACACACACACATATAGTCACACACACAGACACAAGTATAGGCACACACACACTCACACACTAGAATCGTCACACACACACGTATAGTCACACACCCATACACAAGTATAGTCACACACACACACACACACACACAAGTTTAGTCACACACACACACACACGTATAGTCACACAGACACACAAGTATAGTCACACACACACACACAAGTATAGTCACACACACACACACACACATATATAGTCACACACACACACACACAAGTAGGGTCACACACACAAGTATAGTCACTCACACAAACACACACACACACACATATATGGTCACACACACACACAAGTATAGTCTCACGCACACAGACACAGACGCACACACACAAGTATATTCACACACACACACATACACACACGTATAGACACACACACACACAAGTGTAGTCACACACACACACACAAGTACAGTCACACACACACACCCACACACATGTAGTCACACATTCGCACACAAGTATACTCACACAGACACAGACACACAAGGATAGACACACACATACACAACATAAAGTATAGTCACACACACACACTCACAAGTATAGTGACACACACACACACAATTATAGTCACACACACACACACGCACAAATATAGTCACACACACACACACAAGTATACTCACACACACACAGACACACACACAAATATTCACAAACTCACACACACACACATGTATAGTCTCTCTCTCTCTCACACACACACACACACAAGTACATTCACACACACAGGCACACAAGTATAGTCGCACACACACACACACACACAAGTTTAGTCACACACACACACAAAAGTATAGTCACACACACACACACACAAGTATAGTCACACACACACACACAAGTATAGTCACACACACAAGTATAGACACACACACACACAAGTATAGTCACACACACAAACACATGTATAGTCACACACACACACACAAGTATAGTCACACACACACAGACACACACACACACAAGTATAGTCACACACACATACAAAAACATACACACAAGTATAGTCACACACACACACACAAAAGTATAGTCCACACACACACGAGTCAAACACACACTTACTAGTCACATACACACACACAAAAACACAAACGTATAGTCACACACAAACACACACAAGTATAGTCACACACACACACAAGTATAGTCACATACACACACACACACACACACACGTATAGTCACACACACACACACATAGACACAAGTACAGGCACACACACACACTCACACACAAGTATCGTCTCACACACACACACACAAGTTTAGTCACACACCCATACACAAGTATAGTCACACACACACACACACACACGTATAGTCACACACACACACAAGTATAGTCACACACACACACACACACACACACACACACACAAGTATAGTCACACACACACACACACGTATAGTCACACACACAGACCCAAGTATCGTCACACACACACGTATAGTCACACACACACACACACACACACAAATATAGTCACACACACACACACACACACACAAGTAGGGTCACACACAGAAGTATAGTCACACACACACACACACAAACACACACACAAGTATAGTCACTCACACAAACACACACACACACATATATGGTCACACACACAAGTATAGTCTCACGCATACACACACAGACGCACAAACACTAGTATATTCACACACACACATACACACACAAGTATAGTCACACACACACAAACACACACACACACAAACACAAGTGTAGTCACACACACACACACACATGTATAGTCACACATTCGCACACAAGCATACTCACACAGACACGCACACAGACACACAAGGATAGACACACACATACACAACATAAAGTATAATCACACACACACACTCACAAGTATAGTGACACACACACACACACAATTATAGTCACACACACACACACACACAAGTAGGGTCACACACACAAGTATAGTCACTCACACAAACACACACACACACACATATATGGTCACACACACACACACAAGTATAGTCTCACGCACACAGACACAGACGCACACACACAAGTATATTCACACACACACACATTGACACACACGTATAGACACACACACACACAAGTGTAGTCACACACACACACACAAGTACAGTCACACAAACACGCCCACACACATGTATAGTCACACATTCGCACACAAGTATACTCACACAGACACGCACACAGACACACAAGGATAGACACACACATACACAACATAAAGTATAGTCACACACACACACTCACAATTATAGTCACACACACACACACACACACACACACAATTATAGTCACACACACACACACGCACAAATATAGTCACACACACACACACAAGTATACTCACACACGCACAGACACACACACAAATATTCACAAACTCACACACACTCATGTATAGTCTCTCTCTCACACACACACACACACACAAGTACATTCACACACACAGGCACACAAGTATAGTCGCACACACACACACACACACAAGTTTAGTCACACACACACACAAAAGTATAGTCACACACACACACACACAAGTATAGTCACACACACACACAAGTATAGTCACACACACAAGTATAGACACACACACACACACAAGTATAGTCACACACACAAACACATGTATAGTCACACACACACACACAAGTATAGTCACACACACACAGACACACACACACACACAAGTATAGTCACACACACATACAAAAACATACACACAAATATAGTCACACACACACACACAAAAGTATAGTCCACACACACACACACACGAGTCAAACACACACTTACTAGTCACATACACACACACAAAAACACAAACGTATAGTCACACACAAACACACACAAGTATAGTCACACACACACACACACACACAAGTATAGTCACATACACACACACACACACGTATAGTCACACACACACACACACACACAAGTATAGTCACACACACACACACAAGTATAGTCACATACACACACACACACACACTTATAGTCACACACACACACACATAGACACAAGTACAGGCACACACACACACACTCACACACAAGTATCGTCTCACACACACACACACACACACACACACAAGTTTAGTCACACACCCATACACAAGTATAGTCACACACACACACACACGTATAGTCACACACACACACAAGTATAGTCACACACACACACACACACACACACACACACACACAAGTATAGTCACACACACACGTATAGTCACACACACAGACCCAAGTATCGTCACACACACACACACACGTATAGTCACACACCCATACACATGTATAGTCACACACACACACACACACACACACACAAGTATAGTCACACAGACACACAAGTATAGTCACACACACACACACACAAGTATAGTCACACACACACACACACACAAATATAGTCACACACACACACACACACACACAAGTAGGGTCACACACAGAAGTATAGTCACACACACACACACACAAGTATAGTCACACACACAAGTATAGACACACACACACACACACACACAAGTATAGTCACACACACAAACACATGTATAGTCACACACACACACACAAGTATAGTCACACACACACAGACACACACACACACACACAAGTATAGTCACACACACATACAAAAACATACACACAAATATAGTCACACACACACACACAAAAGTATAGTCCACACACACACACACACGAGTCAAACACACACTTACTAGTCACATACACACACACAAAAACACAAACGTATAGTCACACACAAACACACACAAGTATAGTCACACACACACACACACACACACAAGTATAGTCACATACACACACACACACACGTATAGTCACACACACACACACACACAAGTATAGTCACACACACACACACACACACACAAGTATAGTCACATACACACACACACACACACTTATAGTCACACACACACACACATAGACACAAGTACAGGCACACACACACACACTCACACACAAGTATCGTCTCACACACACACACACACACACACACACAAGTTTAGTCACACACCCATACACAAGTATAGTCACACACACACACACACACACACGTATAGTCACACACACACACAAGTATAGTCACACACACACACACACACACACACACACACAAGTATAGTCACACACACACGTATAGTCACACACACAGACCCAAGTATCGTCACACACACACACACACGTATAGTCACACACCCATACACATGTATAGTCACACACACACACACACACACACACACAAGTATAGTCACACAGACACACAAGTATAGTCACACACACACACACACAAGTATAGTCACACACACACACACACACACAAATATAGTCACACACACACACACACACACACAAGTAGGGTCACACACAGAAGTATAGTCACACACACACACACAAACACACACACAAGTATAGTCACTCACACAAACACACACACACACACACATATATGGTCACACACACACACAAGTATAGTCTCACGCACACACACACAGACGCACAAACACAAGTATATTCACACACACACATACACACACAAGTATAGTCACACACACACAAACACACACACACACACACACAAGTGTAGTCACACACACACACACACATGTATAGTCACACATTCGCACACAAGCATACTCACACAGACACGCACACAGACACACAAGGATAGACACACACATACACAACATAAAGTATAATCACACACACACACTCACAAGTATAGTGACAGACACACACACACACACAATTATAGTCACACACACACGCACAAATATAGTCACACACACACACACACACAAGTATAGTCACACACACACACACACAAGTATACTCACACACACACAGACACACACACAAATATTCACACACACACACACATGTATAGTCTCTCTCACACACACACACACACACACAAGTACATTCACACACACACACACAAGTTTAGTCACACACACACACAAAAGTATAGTCACACACACACACAGGTATAGTCACACACACAAGAATAGTCACACACACACACACACACAAGTATAGTCACACACACAAACACATGTATAGTCACACACACACACACAAGTATAGTCACACACACACAGACACACACACACACACACACAAGTATAGTCACACACACATACAAAAACACAGACACAAGTATAGTCACACACACACACAAGTATAGTCCACACACACACACTAGTCAAACGCACACTCACTAGTCACATACACACACACAAAAACACAAACGTATAGTCACACACAAACACACACAAGTATAGTCACACACACACACACACACACACACACAAGTATAGTCACACACACACACACACAGGTATAGTCACACACACAAGAATAGTCACACACACACACACACACACAAGTATAGTCACACACACAAACACATGTATAGTCTCACACACACACACAAGTATAGTCACACACACACAGACACACACACACACACACACACACAAGTATAGTCACACACACATACAAAAACACAGACACAAGTATAGTCACACACACACACAAGTATAGTCCACACACACACACACACCAGTCAAACACACACACACTAGTCACATACACACACAAAAACACAAACGTATAGTCACACACAAACACACACAAGTATAGTCACACACACACACACACAAGTATAGTCACACACACACACACACACACGTATAGTCACACACACACACACAGACACAAGTATAGGCACACACACTCACACACAAGTATGGTCTCACACACACACACACACAAGTACAGTCACACACCCATACACAAGTATAGTCACACACACACACACACAAGTATAGTCACACACACACGTATAGTCACACACACACACAAGTATAGTCACACACACACACACACACAAGTATAGTCACACACACACACACACACACACGTATAGTCACACACACAGACACAAGTATAGGCACACACACACACACTCACACACTAGTATCGTCACACACACACACACATATATAGTCACACACACACACACAAGTAGGGTCACACACACAAGTATAGTCACACACACACACAAACACACACACAAGTATAATCACTCACACAAACACACACACACACATGTATGGTCACACACACACACAAGTATAGTCTCACGCACACAGACACAGACGCACACACACAAGTATATTCACACACACACATACACACACATGTATAATCACACACACACACAAGTGTAGTCACACACACACACACACAAGTACAGTCACACACACACACCCACACACATGTATAGACACACATTTGCACACAAGTATACTCACACAGACACGCACACAGACACACAAGGATAGACACACACATACACAACATAAAGTATAATCACACACACACACTCACAAGTATAGTGACAGACACACACACAATTATAGTCACACACACACACACGCACAAATATAGTCACACACACACACACACAAGTATAGTCACACACACACACACACAAGTATACTCACACACACACAGACACACACACAAATATTCACACACACACACACATGTATAGTCTCTCTCACACACACACCCACACACAAGTACATTCACACACACACACACAAGTTTAGTCACACACACACACAAACGTATAGTCACACACACACACACACACAGGTATAGTCACACACACAAGAATAGTCACACACACACACACAAGTATAGTCACACACACAAACACATGTATAGTCACACACACACGCACAAGTATAGTCACACACACACAGACACACACACACACACACACAAGTATAGTCACACACAGACACACAGACACACACACGTTTAGTCGCACACACAAATGTATCGTCACACACACACACACACAAGTATAGTCACACACACACACACACGTAGAGTCACACACACACACACAACTATAGTCTCACACACACACACAAACACACACACACAAACAAGGATAGTCACACGCAAACACACACACACACAAGTATAGTCACACACACATGTGTAGTCACACACACACAAGTATAATCACACACACAAACGTATCGCCGCACACACACAGACACAAACACACACAGGTATAGTCACACACACACGCACACACACAAGTATAGTCACACACACACACCCACACACACGTATAGTCTCACACACACACACACACACACAAGTATAGTCTCACACACACAAACACACACACACAAACAAGGATAGTCACAGGCAAACACACACACACACACACACAAGTATAGTCACACACACACATGTGTAGTTACACACACAAACACACACACTCAAGTATAGTCACACACACAACTAGTCACACAGACACACAGGTTTAGTCACACACACACAAACACACACACTCAAGTATAGTCACACACACAACTAGTCACACAGACACACACATACAGACACACAGGTTTAGTCACACACACACACACACACAAGTATATTCACACACACACACAGATAAGTATAGTCATCCACACACACACACACACAAGTATTGTCACACACACGCACACACAAGTATAGTCACACACACACACACACACAAGTATAGTCACGCACACACACACGTATTGTCACACACACACACACACAAGTATAGTCTCACACACACACACACTAGTCACACACACACACACAAGTATAGTAACACACTCACACACACACAAGTATAGTCACACGGACACACAAGTATAATCACACACACACACACAACTATAGTCTCACACACACATACACACACACAACTATAGTCACACACACACACACACACGTATCGTCACACACACACACACAAGAATAGTCACACACACACACACACAAGTATAGTCACACACACACACACAAGAATAGTCACACACACACACAAGTATAGTCTCACACACACACACACAAACGCACACGCAAACAAGGATAGTCACACGCAACCACACACTCACAAGGATAGTCACACAAACACATGTGTAGTCACACACGCACACACACATGTACAGTCACACACACACAAACAAGTATAGTCACACACACACACACACAAACACAAACACACGCACGTATAGTCACGCACACACACACACAGATAAGTATAGTCACACACACACACGCACAGGTATAGTCACACATACACACACACACAAGTATAGTGACACACACACACTCACACACACACACGCAAGTATAGTCACGCACACACAAACACCCACACACAAGTTTGGACACACATACACACACAAGTATAGTCACACACACACACAGGTTTAGTCACACACACAAACACACACACTCAAGTATAGTCATACACACAACTAGTCACACAGACACACACACACAGACACACAGGTTTAGTCACACACACACACACACAAGTATCGTCACACACACACAGATAAGTATAGTCACACACACACCCACAGGTATCGTCACACATACACACACACACACACACACAAGTACAGTCACACACACACACAAACAAGTATAGTCACACACACACAGGTATAGTCACACACTCACACACACTCACACACACAAGTATACTCACGCACACACACACACACACACAAGTATAGTCACACGCACACACAAGTATAGTCACACATACACACACACAACTATAGTCACACACACAGACACACACACAAGTATAGTCACACACACACACAAGTATAGTCACACACACACGCAAGTATAGTCACACACACACACAAACACACACACACAAGTATAGTCACACACACACAAGTATTGTCTCACGCACACACACAGACACGCACACACAAGAATGGTCACACACACACACACACAAGTATAGTCACACACACACACACACAAACACAAACACACGCACGTATAGTCACGCACACACACACACAGATAAGTATAGTCACACACACACACGCACAGGTATAGTCACACATACACACACACACAAGTATAGTGACACACACACACTCACACACACACACGCAAGTATAGTCACGCACACACAAACACCCACACACAAGTTTGGACACACATACACACACAAGTATAGTCACACACACACACAGGTTTAGTCACACACACAAACACACACACTCAAGTATAGTCATACACACAACTAGTCACACAGACACACACACACAGACACACAGGTTTAGTCACACACACACACAAGTATCGTCACACACACACAGATAAGTATAGTCACACACACACACACCCACAGGTATCGTCACACATACACACACACACACACACACAAGTACAGTCACACACACACACAAACAAGTATAGTCACACACACACAGGTATAGTCACACACTCACACACACTCACACACACAAGTATACTCACGCACACACACACACACACACAAGTATAGTCACACGCACACACAAGTATAGTCACACATACACACACACAACTATAGTCACACACACAGACACACACACAAGTATAGTCACACACACACACAAGTATAGTCACACACACACGCAAGTATAGTCACACACACACACAAACACACACACACAAGTATAGTCACACACACACAAGTATTGTCTCACGCACACACACAGACACGCACACACAAGAATGGTCACACACACACACACACAAGTATAGTCACACACACACACACACAAACACAAACACACGCACGTATAGTCACGCACACACACACACAGATAAGTATAGTCACACACACACACGCACAGGTATAGTCACACATACACACACACACAAGTATAGTGACACACACACACTCACACACAAACACGCAAGTATAGTCACGCACACACAAACACCCACACACAAGTTTGGACACACATACACACACAAGTATAGTCACACACACACACACACACACACACAAGTACATTCACACACACACACACAAGTTTAGTCACACACACACACAAAAGTATAGTCACACACACACAGGTATAGTCACACACACAAGAATAGTCACACACACACACACACACAAGTATAGTCACACACACAAACACATGTATAGTCACACACACACACACAAGTATAGTCACACACACACAGACACACACACACACACACACAAGTATAGTCACACACACATACAAAAACACAGACACAAGTATAGTCACACACACACACAAGTATAGTCTACACACACACACTAGTCAAACGCACACTCACTAGTCACATACACACACACAAAAACACAAACGTATAGTCACACACAAACACACACAAGTATAGTCACACACACACACACACACACACACACACAAGTATAGTCACACACACACACACAGGTATAGTCACACACACAAGAATAGTCACACACACACACACACACACAAGTATAGTCACACACACAAACACATGTATAGTCTCACACACACACACAAGTATAGTCACACACACACAGACACACACACACACACACACACACACAAGTATAGTCACACACACATACAAAAACACAGACACAAGTATAGTCACACACACACACAAGTATAGTCCACACACACACACTAGTCAAACGCACACTCACTAGTCACATACACACACACAAAAACACAAACGTATAGTCACACACAAACACACACAAGTATAGTCACACACACACACACAAGTATAGTCACACACACACACACACACACGTATAGTCACACACACACACACAGACACAAGTATAGGCACACACACTCACACACAAGTATGGTCTCACACACACACACACACAAGTACAGTCACACACCCATACACAAGTATAGTCACACACACACACACACAAGTATAGTCACACACACACGTATAGTCACACACACACACAAGTATAGTCACACACACACACACACACAAGTATAGTCACACACACACACACACACACACGTATAGTCACACACACAGACACAAGTATAGGCACACACACACACACTCACACACTAGTATCGTCACACACACACACACATATATAGTCACACACACACACACAAGTAGGGTCACACACACAAGTATAGTCACACACACACACAAACACACACACAAGTATAATCACTCACACAAACACACACACACACATGTATGGTCACACACACACACAAGTATAGTCTCACGCACACAGACACAGACGCACACACACAAGTATATTCACACACACACATACACACACATGTATAATCACACACACACACAAGTGTAGTCACACACACACACACACAAGTACAGTCACACACACACACCCACACACATGTATAGACACACATTCGCACACAAGTATACTCACACAGACACGCACACAGACACACAAGGATAGACACACACATACACAACATAAAGTATAATCACACACACACACTCACAAGTATAGTGACAGACACACACACAATTATAGTCACACACACACACACGCACAAATATAGTCACACACACACACACACAAGTATAGTCACACACACACACACACAAGTATACTCACACACACACAGACACACACACAAATATTCACACACACACACACATGTATAGTCTCTCTCACACACACACCCACACACAAGTACATTCACACACACACACACAAGTTTAGTCACACACACACACAAAAGTATAGTCACACACACACACACACACACACAGGTATAGTCACACACACAAGAATAGTCACACACACACACACACAAGTATAGTCACACACACAAACACATGTATAGTCACACACACACGCACAAGTATAGTCACACACACACAGACACACACACACACAAGTATAGTCACACACAGACACACAGACACACACACGTTTAGTCGCACACACAAATGTATCGTCACACACACACACACACAAGTATAGTCACACACACACACACACGTAGAGTCACACACACACACACAACTATAGTCTCACACACACACACAAACACACACACACAAACAAGGATAGTCACACGCAAACACACACACACACAAGTATAGTCACACACACATGTGTAGTCACACACACACAAGTATAATCACACACACAAACGTATCGCCGCACACACACAGACACAAACACACACAGGTATAGTCACACACACACGCACACACACAAGTATAGTCACACACACACACCCACACACACGTATAGTCTCACACACACACACACACACAAGTATAGTCTCACACACACAAACACACACACACAAACAAGGATAGTCACAGGCAAACACACACACACACACACACAAGTATAGTCACACACACACATGTGTAGTTACACACACAAACACACACACTCAAGTATAGTCACACACACAACTAGTCACACAGACACACAGGTTTAGTCACACACACACAAACACACACACTCAAGTATAGTCACACACACAACTAGTCACACAGACACACACATACAGACACACAGGTTTAGTCACACACACACACACACACAAGTATATTCACACACACACACAGATAAGTATAGTCATCCACACACACACACACACAAGTATTGTCACACACACGCACACACAAGTATAGTCACACACACACACACACACAAGTATAGTCACGCACACACACACGTATTGTCACACACACACACACACAAGTATAGTCTCACACACACACACACTAGTCACACACACACACACAAGTATAGTAACACACTCACACACACACAAGTATAGTCACACGGACACACAAGTATAATCACACACACACACACAACTATAGTCTCACACACACATACACACACACAACTATAGTCACACACACACACACACACACGTATCGTCACACACACACACACAAGAATAGTCACACACACACACACACAAGTATAGTCACACACACACACACAAGAATAGTCACACACACACACAAGTATAGTCTCACACACACACACACAAACGCACACGCAAACAAGGATAGTCACACGCAACCACACACTCACAAGGATAGTCACACAAACACATGTGTAGTCACACACGCACACACACATGTACAGTCACACACACACAAACAAGTATAGTCACACACACGCACACAGCTATAGTCACACAGACGTATAGACGCACACAGAGAAACACACAAGTATAGTCACACACACACCCACATCCACACACAAGTATAGTCACACACACACAAGTATAGTAACACACACACAGACACACACACAAGTATAGTCACACACACACACAAGTATAGTCACACACACACGCAAGTATAGTCACACACACACACAAACACACACACACAAGTATAGTCACACACACACAAGTATTGTCTCACGCACACACACAGACACGCACACACAAGAATGGTCACACACACACACACAAGTATAGTCACACACACACACACACAAACACAAACACACGCACGTATAGTCACGCACACACACACACAGATAAGTATAGTCACACACACACACGCACAGGTATAGTCACACATACACACACACACAAGTATAGTGACACACACACACTCACACACACACACGCAAGTATAGTCACGCACACACAAACACCCACACACACGTTTGGACACACATACACACACAAGTATAGTCACACACACACACAGGTTTAGTCACACACACAAACACACACACTCAAGTATAGTCATACACACAACTAGTCACACAGACACACACACACAGACACACAGGTTTAGTCACACACACACACACACAAGTATCGTCACACACACACAGATAAGTATAGTCACACACACACCCACAGGTATCGTCACACATACACACACACACACACACACAAGTACAGTCACACACACACACAAACAAGTATAGTCACACACACACAGGTATAGTCACACACTCACACACACTCACACACACAAGTATACTCACGCACACACACACACACACACAAGTATAGTCACACGCACACACAAGTATAGTCACACATACACACACACAACTATAGTCACACACACAGACACACACACAAGTATAGTCACACACACACACAAGTATAGTCACACACACACGCAAGTATAGTCACACACACACACAAACACACACACACAAGTATAGTCACACACACACAAGTATTGTCTCACGCACACACACAGACACGCACACACAAGAATGGTCACACACACACACACACAAGTATAGTCACACACACACACACACAAACACAAACACACGCACGTATAGTCACGCACACACACACACAGATAAGTATAGTCACACACACACACGCACAGGTATAGTCACACATACACACACACACAAGTATAGTGACACACACACAAACACCCACACACAAGTTTGGACACACACACACACAAGTATAGTCACACACACACACAGGTTTAGTCACACACACAAACACACACACTCAAGTATAGTCATACACACAACTAGTCACACAGACACACACACACAGACACACAGGTTTAGTCACACACACACACAAGTATCGTCACACACACACAGATAAGTATAGTCACACACACACACACCCACAGGTATCGTCACACATACACACACACACACACACAAGTACAGTCACACACACACACAAACAAGTATAGTCACACACACACACAGGTATAGTCACACACTCACACACACTCACACACACAAGTATACTCACACACAAAAACAAGTATAGTCACACACACACACACAAAACTATAGTCAGTCACACACACACACAAGTATTGTCAAACACACACGCACACACAAGTATAGTCACACACACACACAAACACAAGTATAGTCACGCACACATACACAAGTATAGTCTCACACACACACACACATAAACACACACAAGTATAGTCACACACACACACAAGTATAGACACACACACACACACAACTATAGTCACACACACAAGTTTAGTCACACACACACAAACACAAGTATAGTTACACACACACACACACAGAAGTATAGTCAGTCACACATATAGTCTCACACACACATATAGTCACTCGCACACACACAATTATTGTCACATACACACACACACACACAAGTATAGTCACACACACACACAAGTATACTCACGCACACACACACACACAGATAAGTATAGTCACACACACACACACGCACAGCTATAGTCACACATACACACACACACACAAGTATAGTGACACACACACACTCACATACACACACAGGTATAGTCACACATACACATACACACACACACACACAAGTATAGTCACACACACACAAGTATAGTCACACACACACACACACACAGACACACACACACAAACAAGGACAGTCACACGCAAACACACACACAAGTAGTCAAACACACACATGTGTCGTCACACACACACACAGACACACAGGTATAGTCACACACTGACACACAAGTATAGTCACACACACACACACACACACAAGTATAGTCACACACACACACAGGTATAGTCACACACACACACACACACATGTATTGTCTCACACACACACACACACACACGCACACACAAGTATGGGCACACACACACACAGACACACATGCATAGTCAAGCACACACACACAAGTATAGTCACGCACACACACACACATGTATAGTCACACACACACACACAAGTATAGTCACACACACACCCGCACACACAAGTATTGCCACACACACACGCACACACAAGTATAGTCACACACATACACACACAAGGATAGTCACACACACACACAAGTATAGATTCACACACACACACACATGTATAGTCACACACACACACACAAGTATAGTCACACACACACAGACACACAAGTATAGTCACACACACACACACACACAAGTATAGTCACACACTCACATACACACACACACAAGTATAGTCACACACACACACATGTATAGTCATACACACACACACACACAAGTATAGTCACACACACACACAAGTATAGTCACACACACACACACAAGTATAGTCACACACACACAAGTATAGTCATCCACACACACACACACACAAGTATTGTCACACACACGCACACACAAGTATAGTCACACACACACTAGTCAAACACACACACACACACAAGTATAGTAACACACTCACACACACACACAAGTATAGTCACACGCACACACAAGTATAATCACACACACACACACAACTATAGTCACACACACACACACACACACATGTATAGTCACACACACAGACACACACACAAGTATAGTCACACACACACACTCACACACAAGTATAGTCACACACACACACACACAAGTATAGTCACACACTCACAAGTATAGTCACACACACTCACACAAGTATTGTCTCACACACACAAACACGCACACACAAGTATGGTCACACACACACAGACACACATGTATAGTCACACACACACACACACACAAGTATAGTCACACACACACACACACACAAGTATAGTCACACACAAACACCGGCACACACAAGTATAGTCACACACACACGCACACGCAAGTATAGTCACACTCACACACACACACAAGTATTGTCACACACACACACACACACACACACAAGTATAGTCACACACACATACACACAAGTATAGTCACACACACACACACACACGTATAGTCACACACACACACACACAAGTATAGTCACACACACACACAGACACACAGGTATTGTCACACACACTCACACAGGTATAGTCACTCACACACACACAGACAAGGAAATTCACACACACACACACAAGTATAGTCCCACACACACAAGTATAGTCACACACACACACACACACACACACACACACAAGTATAGTCACACACACACACACAAGTATAGTCTCACACGCACACACACAAAAACACACACGCAAACAAGGATAGTCACACGCAAACACACACTCACAAGGATAGTCACACAAACACACATGTGTAGTCACACACGCACACACACATGTACAGACACACACACACAAACAAGTATAGTCCACACACGCACACAACTATAGTCACACAGACACATATGTTTAGTCACACACACAAACACACAAAAGTATAGTCACACACACACACACACACACAGATAAGCATAGTCACACACACACACACACGCACAGGTATAGTCACACATACACACAAGTATAGTGACACACACACACACACACACGCAAGTATAGTCACGCACACACAAACACTCACACACAGGTATGGACACTCACACACACACACAGACAAGTATAGTCACACACACACACACACGTTTAGTCACACACACAAACAGACACACTCAAGTATAGTCACACACACAACTAGTCACACAGACACACACACACAGACACACAGGTTTAGTCACACACACACACACACAAGTACCGTCACACACACACACACACACACACACAGATAAGTATAGTCACACACACACACACCCACAGGTATCGTCACACATACACACACACACAAGTACAGTCACACACACACACACAAGTGTAGTCACACACAAACAAATACACCCACACACAAGTATAGACACACACACACACACACACAAACAAGTATAGTCACACACACACACACACACAGGTATAGTCACACACTCACACACACTCACACACACAAGTATACTCACACACAAAAACAAGTATAGTCACACACACACAACTATAGTCACACACACATACACACAAGTATAGTTTCACACACACACACAAGTAAAGTAACACACACACACACAAGTATAGTCGCACACACACACACACACAAGTATTGTCACACACTCACGCACACACAAGTGTAGTCACACACACACACACACACAAGTATAGTCACGCACACACACACAAGTATAGTCACACACACACACACACATACAAAAACACAAGTATAGTCACACACACACACACACAAAAGTATAGTCACGCACACACAGGTATAATCACACATACACACAAACACAAGTATAGTCACACACACACACACATACAAACACACAAGTATAGTCACACACACACACACAAGTATAGACACACACACACACACAACTATAGTCACACACACACACACACAAGTATAGTCACACACACACAAACACAAGTATAGTCACACACACACAAACACAAGTATAGTTACACACACACACACACACAAGTATAGTGACTCACACATATAGTCTCACACACACAAATAGTCACACACACACACACAATTATTGTCACATACACACACACACACACAAGTATAGTTACACACACACACAAGTATAGTCACGCACACACACCGACACACACACGTATAGTCGCACACACAAATGTATCGTCACACAGCATACACACACACACAAGTATAATCACACACACACACACACGTATAGTCACACAGACACACACACACAAGTATAGTCACACACACACACAAGTATAGTCTCACACACACACACACACACAAACACACACACGCAAACAAGGATAGTCACACGCAAACACAGAAACACAAGTATTGTCACGCACACACACACATGTGTAGTCACACACACACACACACACACGTACAGTCACACACACACAAACAAGTATAGTCACACACACGCACACAACTATAGTCACACAGTCACACACATAGACACACAGGTTTTGTCACACACACACACAAGTATAGTCACACACACACACACACACAGATAAGTATAGTCACACACACACACACGCACAGGTATAGTCACACATACACACACACACACACAAGTATAGTGACACACACACACTCACATACACACACACAGAAGTATCGTCACGCACACACAGACACCCACACACAAGTATGGACACATACACACACACACATACACACAAGTATAGTCACACACTCACACACACAAGTTTAGTCACAAACACAAGTTTAGTCACACACAAGTTTAGTCACACACACAAGTATAGTCACACACACACACAAGTATAGTCACACACACACACAAAGGTATAGTCACACACACACACACACAAGTATAGTCACACACACACACACACAAGTATTGTCACACACACACACACACGCACACACAAGTGTATTCACACACACAGACACACACAAACACACACAAGTATAGTCACGCACACACACACAAGTATAGTCACAGACACACACACACACACAAGTATCGTCACACACACACACCCGCAGACACACACACACACACAGGTATAATCACACATACACACACACACAAGTATAGTCACACACACACACACAAGTATAGTCACACACACACACACACAAGTATCGTCACACACACACACCCGCACACACACACACAGGTATAATCACACATACACACAAACACAAGTATAGTCACACACACACACACACACGTATAGACACACACACAGAAACACACAAGTATAGTCACACACACACCCACATCCACACAAGTATAGTCACACGTACACACAAGTATAGTCACACATACACACACACAACTATAGTCACACACACAGACACACACACAAGTATAGTCACACACACACAAGTATAGTCACACACACACACAAACACACACACACAGGTATAGTCACACACACACACACAAATATTGTCTCACACACACATACAGACACGCACACACATGTATGGTCACACACACACACACAAGTATAGTCACACACACACACACAAACACACACACGTATAGTCACGCACACACAGATAAGTATAGTCACACACACACACACACGCACAGGTATAGTCACACATACACACACACACACACACACAAGTATAGTGACACACACACACACTCACACACACACGCAAGTATAGTCACGCACACACAAACACCCACACACAAGTTTGGACACACACACACACACACAAGTATAGTCACACACACACAGGTTTAGTCACACACACAAACACACACACTCAAGTATAGTCATACACACAACTAGTCACACAGACACACACACACAGACACACAGGTTTAGTCACACACACACACACACAAGTATCGTCACACACACACACACAGATAAGTATAGTCACACACACACACACCCACAGGTATCGTCACACATACACACACACACAAGTACAGTCACACACACACACACAAGTGTAGTCACACACAAACAAACACACCCACACACAAGTATAGACACAAACACACACACAAACAAGTATAGTCACACACACACAAACACACAGGTATAGTCACACACTCACACACACTCACACACAAAAACAAGTATAGTCACACACACACACACACACACACAACTATAGTCAGTCACACACACACACAAGTATTGTCACACACACTCACAAACACAAGTATAGTCACACACACACACAGGTATAGTCACACACACACACACACATAAACGCACACAAGTATAGTCACACACACACACAAGTATAGACACACACACACACAACTATAGTCACACACACACACACACAAGTATAGTCACACACACACAAACACAAGTATAGTTACACACACACACACACGCACACACAAGTGTAGTCACACACACAGACACACACAAACACACACAAGTATAGTCACGCACACACACACAAGTATAGTCACAGACACACACACACACACAAGTATCGTCACACACACACACCCGCACACACACACACACACACAGGTATAATCACACATACACACACACACACAAGTATAGTCACACACACACACACAAGTATAGTCACACACACACACACACAAGTATCGTCACACACACACACCCGCACACACACACACAGGTATAATCACACATACACACAAACACAAGTATAGTCACACACACACACACACACGTATAGACACACACACAGAAACACACAAGTATAGTCACACACACACCCACATCCACACAAGTATAGTCACACGTACACACAAGTATAGTCACACATACACACACACAACTATAGTCACACACACAGACACACACACAAGTATAGTCACACACACACACAAGTATAGTCACACACACACACAAACACACACACACAAGTATAGTCACACACACACACACACAAATATTGTCTCACACACACATACAGACACGCACACACATGTATGGTCACACACACACACACAAGTATAGTCACACACACACACACAAACACACACACGTATAGTCACGCACACACACACACAGATAAGTATAGTCACACACACACACACGCACAGGTATAGTCACACATACACACACACACACACACAAGTATAGTGACACACACACACTCACACACACACGCAAGTATAGTCAATCACACACAAACACCCACACACAAGTTTGGACACACACACACACACACAAGTACAGTCACACACACACAGGTTTAGTCACACACACAAACACACACACTCAAGTATAGTCATACACACAACTAGTCACACAGACACACACACACAGACACACAGGTTTAGTCACACACACACACACACACAAGTATCGTCACACACACACACACAGATAAGTATAGTCACACACACACACACCCACAGGTATCGTCACACATACACACACACACAAGTACAGTCACACACACACACACACAAGTGTAGTCACACACAAACAAACACACCCACACATAAGTATAGACACACACACACACACAAACAAGTATAGTCACACACACACAAACACACAGGTATAGTCACACACTCACACACACTCACACACAAAAACAAGTATAGTCACACACACACACACACACACAACTATAGTCAGTCACACACACACACAAGTATTGTCACACACACATAAACACACACAAGTATAGTCACACACACTCACAAACACAAGTATAGTCACACACACACACACACACACAAGTATAGTCACAAACACACACACACATAAACGCACACAAGTATAGTCACACACACACACAAGTATAGACACACACACACACAACTATAGTCACACACACACACACACACAAGTATAGTCACACACACACAAACACAAGTATAGTTACACACACACACACACAAGTATAGTCAGTCACACATATAGTCTCACACACACATATAGTCACTCACACACACACACAATTATTGTCACATACACACACACACAAGTATAGTCACACACACACACAAGTATAGTCACGCACACACACCGACACACACACGTATCGTCGCACACACAAATGTATCGTCACACAGACATACACACACACACAAGTATAATCACACACACACTCACACACACACACAAGTATAGTCAGTCACACACACACACAAGTATAGTCTCACACACACAAACACACACACGCAAACAAGGATAGTCACACGCAAACACACACACACAAATATAGTCACACACACACATGTGTAGTCACACACACAGACACACACACATGTACAGTCATACACACACAAACAAGTATAGTCACACACACGCACACAACTATAGTCACACAGATACACACACAGACACACAGGTTTAGTCACACACACACAAGTATAGTCACACACACACACACACACAGATAAGTATAGTCACACACACGCACAGGTATAGTCACACATACACACACAAGAATAGTGACACACACACACTCACATACACACACACAAGTATAGTCACGCACACACAAACACCCACACACAAGTATGGACACACACACACACATACACACAAGTATAGTCACACACTCACACACACACACACAAGTATAGTCACACACACACACAAGTTTAGTCACACACACAAGTTTAGTCACACACACACACACACAAATTTAGTCACACACACACACGTTTAGTCACACACACAAGTATAGTCACACACACACACACACAAAAGTATTGTCACACACACACACAAAAGTATAGTCACACACACACACACAAGTATAGTCACACACACACACACAAGTATTGTCACACACGCACACACAAGTGTAGTCACACACACAGACACACACACACACAAGTATAGTCACGCACACACACACACAAGTATAGTCACACACACACACACACACACACACAAGTATCGTCACACACACACACCCACACACACACACACACACACAGGTATAATCACACATACACACACACACAAGTATAGTCACACACACACACACACACAGGTATAGACACACACACAGAAACACACAAGTATAGTCACACACACATCCACACACAAGTATAGTCACACACACACAAGTATAGTAACACACTCACACGCACACGCACATGTATGGTCACACGCACACACAGGTATAGTCACACACACACATACACACACACAACTATATTCACACACACACACACACACACACAAGTATAGTCACACACACACACACACAAGTATTGTCTCACACACACACACACACGCACACACAAGTATGGTCACACACACACACACAAGTATAGTCACACACACACACACAAACACACACACACACACACGTATAGTCACGCACACACACAAGTATAGTCACACACACACACACACACAAGTATAGTCACACACACACACCCGCACACACAAGTATAGTCACACACACACGCACACACAAGGATAGTAACACACACACGTATTGTCTCACACACACACACACACACAAGTTTAGTCACACACACAAGTTTAGTCACACACAAGTTTAGTCACACACACAAGTATAGTCACACACACACACAAGTATAGTCACACACACACACAAAGGTATAGTCACACACACACACACACAAGTATAGTCACACACACTCACACACAAGTATTGTCACACACACACACACACGCACACACAAGTGTAGTCACACACACAGACACACACAAACACACACAAGTATAGTCACGCACACACACACAAGTATAGTCACAGACACACACACAAGTATCGTCACACACACACACCCGCAGACACACACACACACACAGGTATAATCACACATACACACACACACAAGTATAGTCACACACACACACACAAGTATAGTCACACACACACACACACAAGTATCGTCACACACACACACCCGCACACACACACACAGGTATAATCACACATACACACAAACACAAGTATAGTCACACACACACACACACGTATAGACACACACACAGAAACACACAAGTATAGTCACACACACACCCACATCCACACAAGTATAGTCACACGTACACACAAGTATAGTCACACATACACACACACAACTATAGTCACACACACAGACACACACACAAGTATAGTCACACACACACAAGTATAGTCACACACACACACAAACACACACACACAAGTATAGTCACACACACACAAATATTGTCTCACACACACATACAGACACGCACACACATGTATGGTCACACACACACACACAAGTATAGTCACACACACACACACACACAAACACACACACGTATAGTCACGCACACACACACACACAGATAAGTATAGTCACACACACACACACACGCACAGGTATAGTCACACATACACACACACACACACACAAGTATAGTGACACACACACACACTCACACACACACGCAAGTATAGTCACGCACACACAAACACCCACACACAAGTTTGGACACACACACACACACACAAGTATAGTCACACACACACAGGTTTAGTCACACACACCAACACACACACTCAAGTATAGTCATACACACAACTAGTCACACAGACACACACACACAGACACACAGGTTTAGTCACACACACACACACACAAGTACCGTCACACACACACACACAGATAAGTATAGTCACACACACACACACCCACAGGTATCGTCACACATACACACACACACAAGTACAGTCACACACACACACACAAGTGTAGTCACACACAAACAAACACACCCACACACAAGTATAGACACAAACACACACACAAACAAGTATAGTCACACACACACAAACACACAGGTATAGTCACACACTCACACACACTCACACACAAAAACAAGTATAGTCACACACACACACACACACACACACAACTATAGTCAGTCACACACACACACACACAAGTATTGTCACACACACATAAACACACACAAGTATAGTCACACACACTCACAAACACAAGTATAGTCACACACACACACACACAAGTATAGTCACACACACACACACACATAAACGCACACAAGTATAGTCACACACACACACAAGTATAGACACACACACACACAACTATAGTCACACACACACACACACAAGTATAGTCACACACACACAAACACAAGTATAGTTACACACACACGCACACACAAGTGTAGTCACACACACAGACACACACAAACACACACAAGTATAGTCACGCACACACACACAAGTATAGTCACAGACACACACACACACACAAGTATCGTCACACACACACACCCGCACACACACACACACACACACACAGGTATAATCACACATACACACACACACAAGTATAGTCACACACACACACACACAAGTATAGTCACACACACACACACACAAGTATCGTCACACACACACACCCGCACACACACACACAGGTATAATCACACATACACACAAACACAAGTATAGTCACACACACACACACACACGTATAGACACACAGAGAAACACACAAGTATAGTCACACACACACCCACATCCACACAAGTATAGTCACACGTACACACAAGTATAGTCACACATACACACACACAACTATAGTCACACACACAGACACACACACAAGTATAGTCACACACACACACACAAGTATAGTCACACACACACACAAACACACACACACAAGTATAGTCACACACACACACACACACACAAATATTGTCTCACACACACATACAGACACGCACACACATGTATGGTCACACACACACACACAAGTATAGTCACACACACACACACAAACACACACACGTATAGTCACGCACACACACACACACAGATAAGTATAGTCACACACACACACACGCACAGGTATAGTCACACATACACACACACACACACACAAGTATAGTGACACACACACACTCACACACACACGCAAGTATAGTCAATCACACACAAACACCCACACACAAGTTTGGACACACACACACACACACAAGTACAGTCACACACACACAGGTTTAGTCACACACACAAACACACACACTCAAGTATAGTCATACACACAACTAGTCACACAGACACACACACACAGACACACAGGTTTAGTCACACACACACACACACACAAGTATCGTCACACACACACACACAGATAAGTATAGTCACACACACACACACCCACAGGTATCGTCACACATACACACACACACAAGTACAGTCACACACACACACACACAAGTGTAGTCACACACAAACAAACACACCCACACACAAGTATAGACACACACACACACACAAACAAGTATAGTCACACACACACAAACACACAGGTATAGTCACACACTCACACACACTCACACACAAAAACAAGTATAGTCACACACACACACACACACACACAACTATAGTCAGTCACACACACACACAAGTATTGTCACACACACATAAACACACACAAGTATAGTCACACACACTCACAAACACAAGTATAGTCACACACACACACACACACACAAGTATAGTCACACACACACACACACATAAACGCACACAAGTATAGTCACACACACACACAAGTATAGACACACACACACACAACTATAGTCACACACACACACACACAAGTATAGTCACACACACACAAACACAAGTATAGTTACACACACACACACACAAGTATAGTCAGTCACACATATAGTCTCACACACACATATAGTCACTCACACACACACACAATTATTGTCACATACACACACACACATGTATAGTCACACACACACACAAGTATAGTCACGCACACACACCGACACACACACGTATCGTCGCACACACAAATGTATCGTCACACAGACATACACACACACACAAGTATAATCACACACACACTCACACACACACACAAGTATAGTCAGTCACACACACACACAAGTATAGTCTCACACACACAAACACACACACGCAAACAAGGATAGTCACACGCAAACACACACACACAAGTATAGTCACACACACACATGTGTAGTCACACACACAGACACACACACATGTACAGTCATACACACACAAACAAGTATAGTCACACACACGCACACAACTATAGTCACACAGATACACACACAGACACACAGGTTTAGTCACACACACACAAGTATAGTCACACACACACACACACACAGATAAGTATAGTCACACACACACACACGCACAGGTATAGTCACACATACACACACAAGAATAGTGACACACACACACTCACATACACACACACAAGTATAGTCACGCACACACAGACACCCACACACAAGTATGGACACACACACACACATACACACAAGTATAGTCACACACTCACACACACACACACAAGTATAGTCACACACACAAGTTTAGTCACACACACAAGTTTAGTCACACACACACACACACAAGTTTAGTCACACACACACACGTTTAGTCACACACACAAGTATAGTCACACACACACACACACAAAAGTATTGTCACACACACACACAAACGTATAGTCACACACACACACACACACAAGTATAGTCACACACACACACAAGTATTGTCACACACGCACACACAAGTGTAGTCACACACACAGACACACACACACACACAAGTATAGTCACGCACACACACACACAAGTATAGTCACACACACACACACACACACACACAAGTATCGTCACACACACACACCCACACACACACACACACACACACAGGTATAATCACACATACACACACACACAAGTATAGTCACACACACACACACACAGGTATAGACACACACACAGAAACACACAAGTATAGTCACACACACATCCACACACAAGTATAGTCACACACACACAAGTATAGTAACACACTCACACGCACATGCACATGTATGGTCACACGCACACACAGGTATAGTCACACACACACATACACACACACAACTATATTCACACACACACACACACACACACAAGTATAGTCACACACACACACACAAGTATTGTCTCACACACACACACACACGCACACACAAGTATGGTCACACACACACACACAAGTATAGTCACACACACACACAAACACACACACACACACACGTATAGTCACGCACACACACAAGTATAGTCACACACACACACACACACAAGTATAGTCACACACACACACCCGCACACACAAGTATAGTCACACACACACGCACACACAAGGATAGTAACACACACACGTATTGTCTCACACACACACACACAAGTTTAGTCACACACACACACACAAGTATAGTCACACACAAACACACAAGTATAGATTCACACACACACACACATGTATAGTCACACACACACACAGACACACAGGTATAGTCACACACACACACACATGTATAGTCACACACACACACCCACAGATAAGGAAAGTCACACACACACACACAAGTATAGTCACACACACACACACACACACAAGAATAGTCACACACACACACAGACACACAGGTATAGTCACACACACACACACACACAAGAATAGTCACACACACACACAGACACACAGGTATAGTCACACACACACACAGTTATAGTTACACACAGATAAGGAAAGTCACACACACACAGGTATAGTCACACATACACACACACACACACACAAGTATAGACACACACACACACAAGTATAGTCTCACACACACACACACGCAAGTATTGTCACACACACACACACACACACGCACACACAAGTGTAGTCACACACACACACACACACACAAGTATAGTCACACACACACACAGACACACACACGTATAGTCGCACACACAAATGTATCGTCACACAGACATACACACACACACAAGTATAGTCACACACACACAAACACACACACACAAACAAGGATAGTCACACGCAAACACACATACACAAGTATAGTCACACACACACATGTGTAGTCACACACACACACAGACAAGTATCGTCACACACACATACCCGCACACACACACAAACACGTATAATCACACATACACACACACACACAAGTATAGTCACACACAGACACACACACGTTTAGTCGCACACACAAATGTATCGTCACACACACGCACACACAAGTATAGTCACACACACACACACACGGAGAGTCACACACACACACACAACTATAGTCTCACACACACACACAAACACACACACACAAACAAGGATAGTCACACGCAAACACACACACACAAGTATAGTCACACACACATGTGTAGTCACACACACACAAGTATAATCACACACACAAACGTATTGCCGCACACACACAGACACAAACACACACAGGTATAGTCACACACACACACACAAGTATAGTCACACAGACACACCCACACACACGTATAGTCACACACACACACACACACAAGTATAGTCTCACACACACAAACACACACACACAAACAAGGATAGTCACAGGCAAACACACACACACACACACACACAAGTATAGTCACACACACACATGTGTAGATACACACACAAACACACACACTCAAGTATAGTCAAACACACAACTAGTCACACAGACACACACACACAGACACACAGGTTTAGTCACACACACACACAAGTATATTCACACACACACAAACACAGATAAGTATAGTCTTCCACACACACACACACACAAGTATTGTCACACACACGCATACACAAGTATAGTCACACACACACACACACAAGTATAGTCACGCACACACACAAGTATTGTCACACACACGCACACACAAGTATAGTCTTACACACACACACACACTAGTCACACACACACACAAGTATAGTAACACACACACACAAGTATAGTCACATGCACGCACAAGTATAATCACACACATACACAAAACTATAGTCTCACACACACATACACACACACAACTATAGTCACACACACACGTATAGTCACACACACACAAGTATAGTCACACACACACACAAGTATAGTCTCACACACACACACACAAACACACACGCAAACAAGGATAGTCACACGCAAACACACACTCACAAGGATAGTCACACAAACACACATGTGTAGTCACACACGCACACACACATGTACAGTCACACACACACAAACAAGTATAGTCACACACACGCACACAACTATAGTCACACAGACGTATAGACACACACACAGAAACACACAAGTATAGTCACACACACACCCACATCCACACACAAGTATAGTCACACACACACACAAGTATAGTAACTCACTCACACACACACACACAAGTATAGTCACACGCACACACAAGTATTGTCACACACACACATACACACACACAACTATAGTCTCACACATAGACACACACACAAGTATAGTCACACACACACACAAGTATAGTCACACACACACGCAAGTATAGTCACACACACACACAAACACACACACACAAGTATAGTCACATACACACAAGTATTGTCTCACACACACACACAGACACGCACACACAAGTATGGTCACACACACACACACATGTATAGTCACACACACACACACAAACACAAACACACACACGTATAGTCACGCACACACACAGATAAGTATAGTCACACACACACACACGCACAGGTATAGTCACACATACACACACACACACAAGTATAGTGACACACACACACTCACACATACACACGCAAGTATAGTCACGCACACACAAACACCCACACACAAGTTTGGACACACATACACACACAAGTATAGTCACACACACACACACAGGTTTAGTCACACACACAAACACACACACTCAAGTATAGTCATACACACAACTAGTCACACAGACACACACACACAGACACACAGGTTTAGTCACACACACACAAGTATCGTCACACACACACACACAGATAAGTATAGTCACACACACACACACACACCCACAGGTATCGTCACACATACACACACACACACAAGTACAGTCACACACACACAAGTGTAGTCACACACAAACAAACACACCCACACACAAGTATAGACACACACACACAAACAAGTATAGTCACACACACACACAGGTATAGTCACACACTCACACACACTCACACACACAAGTATACTCACACACAGAAACAAGTATAGTCACACACACACACACACACACAACTATAGTCAGTCACACACACACACAAGTATTGTCACACACACACGCACACACAAGTACAGTCACACACACACACAAACATAAGTATACTCACGCACACATACACAAGTATAGTCACACACACACACACACACATAAACACACACAAGTATAGTCACACACACACACACAAGTATAGACACACACACACACAACTATAGTCACACACACACACACACGTTTAGTCACACACACACAAACACAAGTATAGTTACACACACACACACAGAAGTATAGTCAGTCACACATATAGTCTCACACACACATATAGTCACTCGCACACACACAATTATTGTCACATACACACACACACACAAGTATAGTCACACACACACACAAGCATAGTCACGCACACACTCCGACACACACACGTATCGTCGCACACACAAATGTATCGTCACACAGACATACACACACACACAAGTATAATCACACACGCACACACACACAGAAGTATAGTCACACACACACACAAGTATAGTCTCACACACACACACAAACACACACACGCAAACAAGGATAGTCACACGCAAACACACACAGACAAGTATAGTCACACACACACATGTGTAGTCACACACACACACACATGTACAGTCATACACACACAAACAAGTATAGTCACACACACGCACACAATTCTAGTCACACAGGCACACACACAGACACACAGGTTTAGTCACACACACACAAGTATAGTCACACACACACACACACAGATAAGTATAGTCACACACACACGCACAGGTATAGTCACATACACACACACACAAGTATAGTGACACACACACACTCACATACACAAACACAAGTATAGTCACGCACACACAAACACCCACACACAAGTATGGACACACACACACACATACACACAAGTATAGTCACACACTCACACACACACACACAAGTATAGTCACACACACACACAAGTTTAGTCACACACACACAAACAAGTTTAGTCACACACACACACACACGTTTTGTCACACACACAAGTATAGTCACACACACACACACACAAGTATAGTCACACACACACACAAAAGCATAGTCACACACACACACACACACAAGTATAGTCACACACACACACACAAGTATTGTCACACACACACACACACGCACACACAAGTGTAGTCACACACACAGACACACACAAACACACACAAGTATAGTCACGCGCACACACACAAGTATAGTCACACACACACACACACACACAAGTATCGTCACACACACACACCCGCACACACACACACACACACACACACAGGTATAATCACACATACACACACACAAGTATAGTCACACACACACACACACACACACACACAGGTATAGACACACACACAGAAACACACAAGTATAGTCACACACACATCCACACACAAGTATAGTCACACACACACAAGTATAGTAACACACTCACACACACACACACACATGTATAGTCACACGCACACACAGGTATAGTCACACACACACATACACACACACAACTATAGTCACACACACAGATACACACACAAGTATAGTCACAGACACACACAAACACACACACACACAAGTATAGTCACACACACACACACAAGTATTGTCTCACACACACACACACACACACACACACGCACACACAAGTATAGTCACACACACACAAGTATAGTCAAACACAAACACATATAGTCACGCACACACACAAGTATAGTCACACACACACACACAAGTATAGTCACACACACACACCCGCACACACAAGTATAGTCACACACACACACACACAAGGATAGTAACACACACACGTATTGTCACACACACACACACACACAAGTTTAGTCACACACACACACAAGTATAGTCACACACAAACACACAAGTATAGATTCACACACACACACATGTATAGTCACACACACACACAGACACACAGGTATAGTCACACACACACACACATGTATAGTCACACACACACACCCACAGATAAGGAAAGTCACACACACGCACACAGGTATAGTCACACATACACACACACACAAGTATAGTCACACACACACACACACACACAAGAATAGTCACACACACACACAGACACACAGGTATAGTCACGCACACACACACAGGTATAGTCATACACACACACACACACAGATAAGGAAAGTCACACACACACAGGTATAGTCACACATACACACACACACACACACACACAAGTATAGTCACACACACACACAAGTATAGTCTCACACACACACACAAGTATTGTCACACAAACACACACACACACAAGTATAGTCACACACACACACAGACACACACACGTATAGTCGCACACACAAATGTATCGTCACACAGACATACACACACACACAAGTATAGTCACACACACACAAACACACACACAAATAAGGATAGTCACACGCAAACACACATACACAAGTATAGTCACACACACACATGTGTAGTCACACACACACACACACACAAGTATCGACACACACACACACCCGCACACACACACAAACACATATAATCACACATACACACACACACACACACACACAAGTATAGTCACACACACACACACACACAGGTATAGACACACACACATCCACACACAAGTATAGTCACACACACGCACACATCCACACACAAGTATAGTCACACACACACACAAGTATAGTAACACACTCACACACACACACAAGTATAGTCACACGCACACACAAGTATAGTCACACACACACATACACACACACAACTATAGTCACAGACACACACACAAGTATAGTCACACACACACACACAAGTATAGTCACACGCACACACAAGAATATTCACACACACACACAAGTATAGTCACACACATACACACACGCAAGTATTGTCTCACACACACACACGCACACACAAGTATGGTCACACACACACACAAACACACTCACACACACGTATAGTCTCGCACACACACACAAGTATAGTAACACACACACAAGTATAGTCACACACACATACCTGCACACACAAATATAGTCACACACACACGCACACACAAGTATAGTCACCCACACACACACGAATTGTCACACACACACACACACACAAGTATAGTCACACACACACACACACAAGTATAGTCACACACAAACACACAAGTATAGATTCACACACACACTGACACACATCTATAGTCACACACACACAGGTATAGTCACACACACACACAGATTTAGTCACACATACACACACACACACACACACACAGAAGTATAGTCACACACACACACACACACACACAAGTATAGTCACACAGACACACAGGTATATTCACACACACACACAGATAAGGAAAGTCACACACACACACACAGGTATAGTCACACACACACACAGATAAGGAAAGTCACACACACACACACAGGTATAGTCACACATGCACACACACACATGCACAAGTATAGTCACACACACACGCACAAGTATAGTCTCACACACACACACAAGTATAGTCACACACACACACACACACACAAACAAGGATAGTCACACGCAAACACACATACACAAGTATAGTCACACACACACATTTGTAGTCACACACACACACAGAAGTATAGACACACACACACACACACACAAGTATAGTCACACACACATACGTATAGTCACATACACACGCAAAGTATAATCACACACACACACACTATTCGCACACACACACCCACACTAGACACACACACACACACAAGTATAGTCACACATACACACACACACAGGTATAGTCACACACACACAAGTATAGTCACACATACACACACACACACACAAACGTGTAGCCACACACATATAGTCACACACACACACACACACACAAGTATAGTCACACACGCACCCACACACAAGTATACTCACACACACACACAGACACACACACGTATAGTCACACACACAAACGTATCGTCTCACACACACAGACACACACACATAAGTATAGTCACACACACACGCACACACAAGTACAGTCACACACACACACACACACACATAAACACACACAAGTATAGTCACACACACACACACAAGTATAGACACACACACACACACAACTATAGTCACACACACACACACACACGTTTAGTCACACACACACAAACACAATTATAGTTACACACACACACACAGAAGTATAGTCAGTCACACATATAGTCTCACACACACATATAGTCACTCGCACACACACAATTATTGTCACATACACACACACACACACACACAAGTATAGTCACACACACACACAAGCATAGTCACGCACACACTCCGACACACACACGTATCGTCGCACACACAAATGTATCGTCACACAGACATACACACACACACAAGTATAATCACACACGCGCACCCACACAGAAGTATAGTCACACACACACACAAGTATAGTCTCACACACACACACACACACACGCAAACAAGGATAGTCACACGCAAACACACACAGACAAGTATAGTCACACACACACATGTGTAGTCACACACACACACACACACATGTACAGTCATACACACACAAACAAGTATAGTCACACACACGCACACAATTCTAGTCACACAGGCACACACACAGACACACAGGTTTAGTCACACACACACAAGTATAGTCACACACACACACACACACAGATAAGTATAGTCACACACACACACACGCACAGGTATAGTCACATACACACACACACAAGTATAGTGAAACACACACACTCACATACACACACACAAGTATAGTCACGCACACACAAACACCCACACACAAGTATGGACACACACACACACATACACACAAGTATAGTCACACACTCACACACACACACACAAGTATAGTCACACACACACACAAGTTTAGTCACACACACACAAACAAGTTTAGTCACACACACACACGTTTAGTCACACACACAAGTATAGTCACACACACACACACAAGTATAGTCACACACACACACAAAAGCATAGTCACACACACACACACACACACAAGTATAGTCACACACACACACACAAGTATTGTCACACACACACACACACACGCACACACAAGTGTAGTCACACACACAGACACACACAAACACACACAAGTATAGTCACGCGCACACACACAAGTATAGTCACACACACACACACAAGTATCATCACACACACACACCCGCACACACACACACACACACACAGGTATAATCACACATACACACACACAAGTATAGTCACACACACACACACACACACACACACACAGGTATAGACACACACACAGAAACACACAAGTATAGTCACACACACATCCACACACAAGTATAGTCACACACACACAAGTATAGTAACACACTCACACACACACACATACATGTATAGTCACACGCACACACAGGTATAGTCACACACACACATACACACACACAACTATAGTCACACACACAGATACACACACAAGTATAGTCACACACACACACAAACACACACAAGTATAGTCACACACACACACACACACAAGTATAGTCACACACACACACACACACACAGGTATAGACACACACACAGAAACACACAAGTATAGTCACACACACATCCACACACAAGTATAGTCACACACACACAAGTATAGTAACACACTCACACACACACACACACATGTATAGTCACACGCACACACAGGTATAGTCACACACACACATACACACACACAACTATAGTCACACACACAGATACACACACAAGTATAGTCACACACACACACAAACACACACACACACAAGTATAGTCACACACACACACACACACACACAAGTATTGTCTCACACACACACACACACGCACACACAAGTATGGTCACACACACACAAGTATAGTCACACACAAACACACACACACACGTATAGTCACGCACACACACAAGTATAGTCACACACACACACAAGTATAGTCACACACACACACCCGCACACACAAGTATAGTCACACACACACACACACACACAAGGATAGTAACACACACACGTATTGTCACACACACACACACACAAGTTTAGTCTCACACACACACACACACAAGTATAGTCACACACAAACACACAAGTATAGATTCACACACACACACACATGTATAGTCACACACACACACAGACACACAGGTATAGTCACACACACACACACATGTATAGTCACACACACACACCCACAGATAAGGAAAGTCACACACACGCACACAGGTATAGTCACACATACACACACACACAAGTATAGTCACACACACACACACACACACAAGAATAGTCACACACACACACAGACACACAGGTATAGTCACGCACACACACACAGGTATAGTCATACACACACACACACAGATAAGGAAAGTCACACACACACAGGTATAGTCACACATACACACACACACACACAAGTATAGTCTCACACACACACACACAAGTATAGTCACACACACACACACACACACACACAATTATAGTCACACACACACACAGACACACACACGTATAGTCGCACACACAAATGTATCGTCACACAGACATACACACACACACAAGTATAGTCACACACACACAAACACACACACACAAACAAGGATAGTCACACGCAAACACACATACACAAGTATAGTCACACACACACATGTGTAGTCACACACACACACACACACACAAGTATCGACACACACACACACCCGCACACACACACAAACACGTATAATCACACATACACACACACACACACACAAGTATAGTCACACACACACACACACACAGGTATAGACACACACACACACACAAGTATAGTCACACACACACACACATCCACACACAAGTATAGTCACACACACACACAAGTATAGTAACACACTCACACACACACACAAGTATAGTCACACGCACACACAAGTATAGTCACACACACACATACACACACACAACTATAGTCACAGACACACACACAAGTATAGTCACACACACACACACAAGTATAGTCACACACACACACAAGAATAGTCACACACACACACAAGTATAGTCACACACATACACACACGCAAGTATTGTCTCACACACACACGCACACACAAGTATGGTCACACACACACACAAACACACTCACACACACGTATAGTCTCGCACACACACACAAGTATAGTCACACACACACAAGTATAGTCACACACACATACCTGCACACACAAATATAGTCACACACACACGCACACACAAGTATAGTCACACACACACACACACGAATTGTCACACACACACACACACAAGTATAGTCACACACACACACACACAAGTATAGTCACACACAAACACACAAGTATAGATTCACACACACACTGACACACATCTATAGTCACACACACACAGGAATAGTCACACACACACACAGAAGTATAGTCACACACACACACACACACAAGTATAGTCACACAGACACACAGGTATAGTCACACACACACACACAGGTATAGTCACACACACACACAGATAAGGAAAGTCACACACACACACACAGGTATAGTCACACATGCACACACACACATGCACAAGTATAGTCACACACACACACACAAGTATAGTCACACACACACACAGACACACACACGTATAGTCGCACACACAAATGTATCGTCACACAGACATACACACACACACAAGTATAGTCACACACACACACACGTATAGTCACACACACACACACACAAGTATAGTCTCACACACACACACAATTATAGTCTCACACACACACACACACACACACAAACAAGGATAGTCACACGCAAACACACATACACAAGTATAGTCACACACACACATTTGTAGTCACACACACACACAGAAGTATAGACACACACACACACACACACAAGTATAGTCACACACACATACGTATAGTCACACACACACGCAAAGTATAATCACACACACACACACTATTCGCACACACACACCCACACTAGACACACACACACACACAAGTATAGTCACACATACACACACACACAAGTATAGTCACACACACACAAGTATAGTCACACATACACACACACACACAAACGTGTAGCCACACACATATAGTCACACACACACACACACAAGTATAGTCACACACGCACCCACACACCAGTATAGTCACACACACACACAGACACACACACGTATAATCACACACACAAACGTATCGTCTCACACACACAGACACACACACATAAGTATAGTCACACACACACGCACACACAAGTACAGTCACACACACACACAAACACAAGTATAGTCACGCACACATACACAAGTATAGTCACACACACACACACACATAAACACACACAAGTATAGTCACACACACACACACAAGTATAGTCACACACACACACACACACGTTTAGTCACACACACACAAACACAAGTATAGTTACACACACACACACAGAAGTATAGTCAGTCACACATATAGTCTCACACACACATATAGTCACTCGCACACACACAATTATTGTCACATACACACACACACACACACACACAAGTATAGTCACACACACACAAGCATAGTCTCGCACACACTCCGACACACACACGTATCGTCGCACACACAAATGTATCGTCACACAGACATACACACACACACAAGTATAATCACACACGCACACACACACAGAAGTATAGTCACACACACACACAAGTATAGTCTCACACACACACACAAACACACACACGCAAACAAGGATAGTCACATGCAAACACACACAGACAAGTATAGTCACACACACACATGTGTAGTCACACACACACACACACACACACATGTACAGTCATACACACACAAACAAGTATAGTCACACACACGCACACAATTCTAGTCACACAGGCACACACACAGACACACAGGTTTAGTCACACACACACAAGTATAGTCACACACACACACACACAGATAAGTATAGTCACACACACACACACGCACAGGTATAGTCACATACACACACACACAAGTATAGTGAAACACACACACTCACATACACACACACAAGTATAGTCACGCACACACAAACACCCACACACAAGTATGGACACACACACACACATACACACAAGTATAGTCACACACTCACACACACACACACAAGTATAGTCACACACACACACAAGTTTAGTCACACACACACACAAACAAGTTTAGTCACACACACACACACACGTTTAGTCACACACACAAGTATAGTCACACACACACACACACAAGTATAGTCACACACACACACAAAAGCATAGTCACACACACACACACACACACAAGTATAGTCACACACACACACACAAGTATTGTCACACACACACACACACGCACACACAAGTGTAGTCACACACACAGACACACACAAACACACACAAGTATAGTCACGCGCACACACACAAGTATAGTCACACACACACACACACAAGTATCGTCACACACACACACCCACACACACACACACACACAGGTATAATCACACATACACACACACAAGTATAGTCACACACACACACACACACACAGGTATAGACACACACACAGAAACACACAAGTATAGTCACACACACATCCACACACAAGTATAGTCACACACACACAAGTATAGTAACACACTCACACACACACACACACATGTATAGTCACACGCACACACAGGTATAGTCACACACACACATACACACACACAACTATAGTCACACACACAGATACACACACAAGTATAGTCACACACACACACAAACACACACACACACAAGTATTGTCACACACACACACACACACACAAGTATTGTCTCACACACACACACACACGCACACACAAGTATGGTCACACACACACAAGTAAAGTCACACACAAACACACACACACACGTATAGTCACACACACACACAAGTATAGTCACACACACACACAAGTATAGTCACACACACACACCCGCACACACAAGTATAGTCACACACACACACACACACAAGGATAGTAACACACACACGTATTGTCACACACACACACACACACAAGTTTATTCACACACACACACACACAAGTATAGTCACACACAAACACACAAGTATAGATTCACACACACACACACATGTATAGTCACACACACACACAGACACACAGGTATAGTCACACACACACACACATGTATAGTCACACACACACACCCACAGATAAGGAAAGTCACACACACGCACACAGGTATAGTCACACATACACACACACACAAGTATAGTCACACACACACACACACACAAGAATAGTCACACACACACACAGACACACAGGTATAGTCATACACACACACACACACAGATAAGGAAAGTCACACACACACAGGTATAGTCACACATACACACACACACAGATAAGGAAAGTCACACACACACAGGTATAGTCACACATACACACACACACACACACACAAGTATAGTCACACACACACACAAGTATAGTCTCACACACACACACAAGTATAGTCACACACACACACACACACACACAAGTATAGTCACACACACACACAGACACACACACGTATAGTCGCACACACAAATGTATCGTCACACAGAGATACACACACACACAAGTATAGTCACACACACACAAACACACACACACAAACAAGGATAGTCACACGCAAACACACATACACAAGTATAGTCACACACACACATGTGTAGTCACACACACACACACAAGTATCGACACACACACACACCCGCACACACACACAAACACGTATAATCACACATACACACACACACACACAAGTATAGTCACACACAAACGCACACAGGTATAGACACACACACAGAAACACACAAGTATAGTCACACACACACACACATCCACACACAAGTATAGTCACACACACACACAAGTATAGTAACACACTCACACACACACACAAGTATAGTCACACGCACACACAAGTATAGTCACACACACACATACACACACACAACTATAGTCACAGACACACACACAAGTATAGTCACACACACACACACAAGTATAGTCACACGCACACACAAGAATAGTCACACACACACACAAGTATAGTCACACACATACACACACGCAAGTATTGTCTCACACACACACACGCACACACAAGTATGGTCACACACACACACAAACACACTCACACACACGTATAGTCTCGCACACACACACAAGTATAGTCACACACACACAAGTATAGTCACACACACATACCTGCACACACAAATATAGTCACACACACACGCACACACAAGTATAGTCACACACACACACACACGAATTGTCACACACACACACACAAGTATAGTCACACACACACACACACAAGGATAGTCACACACAAACACACAAGTATAGATTCACACACACACTGACACACATCTATAGTCACACACACACAGGTATAGTCACACACACACACAGATTTAGTCACACATACACACACACACACACACAGAAGTATAGTCACACACACACACACACACAAGTATAGTCACACAGACACACAGGTATAGTCACACACACACACACACAGGTATAGTCACACACACACAGATAAGGAAAGTCACACACACACACACTGGTATAGTCACACATGCACACACACACATGCACAAGTATAGTCTCACACACACACAAGTATAGTCACACACACACACACACACAAGTATAGTCACACACACACACACGTATAGTCACACACACACACACACAAGTATAGTCTCACACACACACACAAGTATAGTCTCACACACACACACACACACACACAAATAAGGATAGTCACACGCAAACACACATACACAAGTATAGTCACATACACACATTTGTAGTCACACACACACACACAGAAGTATAGACACACACACACACACACACAAGTATAGTCACACACACATACGTATAGTCACACACACACGCAAAGGATAATCACACACACACACTATTCGCACACACACACCCACACTAGACACACACACACAAGTATAGTCACACATACACACACACACAAGTATAGTCACACACACACAAGTATAGTCACACATACACACACACACACACAAACGTGTAGCCACACACATATAGTCACACACACACACACACAAGTATAGTCACACACGCACCCACACACCAGTATAGTCACACACACACACAGACACACACACACACGTATAGTCACACACACAAACGTATCGTCTCACACACACAGACACACACACGTAAGTATAGTCACACACACACGCACACACAAGTACAGTCACACACACACACAAACACAAGTATAGTCACGCACACATACACAAGTATAGTCACACACACACACACACACACATAAACACACACAAGTATAGTCACACACACACACACAAGTATAGACACACACACACACACAACTATAGTCACACACACACACACACGTTTAGTCACACACACACAAACACAAGTATAGTTACACACACACACACGGAAGTATAGTCAGTCACACATATAATCTCACACACACATATAGTCACTCGCACACACACAATTATTGTCACATACACACACACACACACACACACACAAGTATAGTCACACACACACACAAGCATAGTCACGCACACACTCCGACACACACACGTATCGTCGCACACACAAATGTATCGTCACACAGACATACACACACACACAAGTATAATCACACACGCACACACACACAGAAGTATAGTCACACACACACACAAGAATAGTCTCACACACACACACAAACACACACAGACAAGTATAGTCACACACACACATGTGTAGTCACACACACACACATGTACAGTCATACACACACAAACAAATATAGTCACACACACGCACACAATTATAGTCACACAGGCACACACACAGACACACAGGTTTAGTCACACACACACAAGTATAGTCACACACACACACAGATAAGTATAGTCACACACACACACACGCACAGGTATAGTCACATACACACACACACAAGTATAGTGAAACACACACACTCACATACACACACACAAGTATAGTCACGCACACACAAACACCCACACACAAGTATGGACACACACACACACACATACACACAAGTATAGTCACACACTCACACACACACACACAAGTATAGTCACACACACACACATGTTTAGTCACACACACACAAACAAGTTTAGTCACACACACACACACACGTTTAGTCACACACACAAGTATAGTCACACACACACACACAAGTATAGTCACACACACACACAAAAGCATAGTCACACACACACACACACACACACAAGTATAGTCACACACACACACACACAAGTATTGTCACACACACGCACACACAAGTGTAGTCACACACACAGACACACACAAACACACACAAGTATAGTCACGCGCACACACACAAGTATAGTCACACACACACACACACAAGTATCGTCACACACACACACACGCACACACACACACACACACACACAGGTATAATCACACATACACACACACAAGTATAGTCACACACACACACACACACACAGGTATAGACACACACACAGAAACACACAAGTATAGTCACACACACATCCACACACAAGTATAGTCACACACACACAAGTATAGTAACACACTCACACACACACACACACATGTATAGTCACACGCACACACAGGTATAGTCACACACACACATACACACACACAACTATAGTCACACACACAGATACACACACAAGTATAGTCACACACACACACAAACACACACACACACAAGTATAGTCACACACACACACACACACACAAGTATTGTCTCACACACACACACACACGCACACACAAGTATGGTCACACACACACAAGTAAAGTCACACACAAACACACACACACACGTATAGTCACACACACACACAAGTATAGTCACACACACACACAAGTATAGTCACACACACACACCCGCACACACAAGTATAGTCACACACACACACACACACAAGGATAGTAACACACACACGTATTGTCACACACACACACACACAAGTTTAGTCACACACACACACACAAGTATAGTCACACACAAACACACAAGTATAGATTCACACACACACACACATGTATAGTCACACACATACACACACAGACACACAGGTATAGTCACACACACACACACATGTATAGTCACACACACACACCCACAGATAAGGAAAGTCACACACACGCACACAGGTATAGTCACACATACACACACACACAAGTATAGTCACACACACACACACACACAAGAATAGTCACACACACACACAGACACACAGGTATAGTCATACACACACACACACACACAGATAAGGAAAGTCACACACACACAGGTATAGTCACACATACACACACACACAGATAAGGAAAGTCACACACACACAGGTATAGTCACACATACACACACACACACACAAGTATAGTCACGCACACACACAAGTATAGTCACACACACACACACAAGTATAGTCACACACACACACCCGCACACACAAGTATAGTCACACACACACACACAAGGATAGTAACACACACACGTATAGTCACACACACACACACACACACACCCAAGTATAGTCACACAGACACACAGGTATAGTCACACACACACACACAGGTATAGTCACACACACACACAGATAAGGAAAGTCACACACACACACACAGGTATAGTCTCACACACACACACAAGTATAGTCACACACACACACACACACACAAGTATAGTCACACACACACACAGACACACACACGTATAGTCGCACACACAAATGTATCGTCACACAGACATACACACACACACAAGTATAGTCACACACACACACACGTATAGTCACACACACACACACACAAGTATAGTCTCACACACACACACAAGTATAGTCTCACACACACACACACACACACACACAAACAAGGATAGTCACACGCAAACACACATACACAAGTATAGTCACACACACACATTTGTAGTCACACACACACACAGAAGTATAGACACACACACACACGCACACAAGTATAGTCACACACACATACGTATAGTCACACACACACGCAAAGTATAATCACACACACACTATTCGCACACACACATCCACACTAGACACACCCACACACACAAGTTTAGTCACACATACACACACACACAAGTATAGTCATACACACACAAGTATAGTCACACATACACACACACACACACAAACGTGTAGCCACACACATATAGTCACACACACACACACACACACAAGTATAGTCACACACGCACCCACACACCAGTATAGTCACACACACACACAGGTATAGTCACACATACACACACACACAAGTATAGTCACACACACACACACACACAAGAATAGTCACACACACACACAGACACACAGGTATAGTCATACACACACACACACACACAGATAAGGAAAGTCACACACACACAGGTATAGTCACACATACACACACACACAGATAAGGAAAGTCACACACACACAGGTATAGTCACACATACACACACACACACACACACAAGTATAGTCACGCACACACACAAGTATAGTCACACACACACACACAAGTATAGTCACACACACACACCCGCACACACAAGTATAGTCACACACACACACACAAGGATAGTAACACACACACGTATAGTCACACACACACACACACACACACACACCCAAGTATAGTCACACAGACACACAGGTATAGTCACACACACACACACAGGTATAGTCACACACACACACAGATAAGGAAAGTCACACACACACACACAGGTATAGTCTCACACACACACACAAGTATAGTCACACACACACACACACACACAAGTATAGTCACACACACACACAGACACACACACGTATAGTCGCACACACAAATGTATCGTCACACAGACATACACACACACACAAGTATAGTCACACACACACACACGTATAGTCACACACACACACACACAAGTATAGTCTCACACACACACACAAGTATAGTCTCACACACACACACACACACAAACAAGGATAGTCACACGCAAACACACATACACAAGTATAGTCACACACACACATTTGTAGTCACACACACACACAGAAGTATAGACACACACACACACGCACACAAGTATAGTCACACACACATACGTATAGTCACACACACACGCAAAGTATAATCACACACACACTATTCGCACACACACATCCACACTAGACACACCCACACACACAAGTTTAGTCACACATACACACACACACAAGTATAGTCATACACACACAAGTATAGTCACACATACACACACACACACACAAACGTGTAGCCACACACATATAGTCACACACACACACACACACACAAGTATAGTCACACACGCACCCACACACCAGTATAGTCACACACACACACAGGCACACACATAAGTATAGTCACACACACAAACGTATCGTCTCACACACACAGACACACACACATAAGTATAGTCACACACACACACACACACACAAGTAAAGTCACAGACACACACACAGGTAAGTATAGTCACACACACACACACACAAGTATAGTCACACACACACAATTATAGTCACACACAAACAGACACACACACAACTATAGTCACAGACACACACACAAGTATAGTCACACACACACACACACACACACAGGTATAGTCACACGCACACACAAGTATAGTCACACACACAAACAAACACACACACACACAAGTATAGTCACACACACACACACAAGTATTGTCTCACACACACACACACACGCACACACAAGTATGGTCACACACACACACAAACACACTCACACACACGTATAGTCACGCACACACACACAAGTATAGTCACACACACACACACACACAAGTATAGCCACACACACATACCTGCACACACAAGTATAGTCACACACACACGCACACACCAGTATAGTCACACACACACACACACGTATTGTCACACACACACACACACACAAGTATAGTCACACACACACACACACACAAGTATAGTCACACACAAACACACCAGTATAGATTCACACACACACTGACACACATCTATAGTCACACACACACACAGGTATAGTCACACACACACACAGATTTAGTCACACATACACACACACACACACACACACAAGTATAGTCACACACACACACACACACACACAACTAAAGTCACACACACACGCACAAGTATAGTGACACGCACACACAATTATAGTCACACACACACACACAGACAAGTATAGTCACACACACACACTCAAGTATAGTCACACACACAAACACCCACACACAAGTATAGTCACACACACACCTCACACAAGTATTGTCTCGCACACACAAACACGCACACACAAGTATGGTCACACACACACAGACACACATGTATAGTCACGCACACACACACAAGTATAGTCACACACACACACACACACACACAAGTATAGTCACAAACACACTCCCGCACACACAAGTATAGTCACACACACACGCACACACAAGTATAGTCACACACACACAGGGATTGTAACACACACACACAAACACACACACACACACACACACACAAGTATAGTCACACAGACACACAGGTATAGTCACACACACACATAGGTATAGTCACACACACACACAGATAAGGAAAGTCACACACACACACACAGGTATAGTCACACATGCACACACACACACGCACAAGTATAGTCACACACACACGCACAAGTATAGTCTCACACACACACACAAGTATAGTCACACACACACACAAGTATAGTCACACACACACACAGACACACACACGTATAGTCGCACACACAAATGTATCGTCACACAGACATACACACACACACAAGTATAGTCACACACACACACACGTATAGTCACACACACACACACAAGTATAGTCTCACACACACACACAAGTATAGTCTCTCACACACACACACACAAACAAGGATAGTCACACGCAAACACACATACACAAGTATAGTCACACACACACATTTGTAGTCACACACACACACAGAAGTATAGACACACACACACACACACAAGTATAGTCAAACACACATACGTATAGTCACACACACACGCAAGGTATAATCACACACACACACACTATTCGCGCACACACACCCACACTAGACACACACACACACACAAGTATAGTCACACATACACACACACACAAGTATAGTCACACACACACAAGTATAGTCACACATACACACACACACACACAAACGTGTAGCCACACACATATAGTCACACACACACACACAAGTATAGTCACACATGCACCCACACACCAGTATAGTCACACACACACACAGACACACACACGTATAGTCACACACACAAACGTATTGTCTCACACACACAGACACACACACATAAGTATAGTCACACACATACACACACAAGTAAAGTCACAGACACACACACAGGTAAGTATAGTCACACACACACACACACAGAGTCGTATAGTCACACACACACACACACACAAGTATAGTCACACACACACACACACAAGTATAGTCACACACACACAATTATAGTCACACACAAACAGACACACACACAACTATAGTCACAGACACAGACACACACACAAGTATAGTCACACACACACACACACAGGTATAGTCACACGCACACACAAGTATAGTCACACACACACACAAACACACACACACACAAGTATAGTCACACACACACAAGTATTGTCTCACACACACACACACGCACACACAAGTAAGGTCACACACACACACAAACACACTCACACACACGTATAGTCACGCACACACACACAAGTATAGTCACACACACACACACAAGTATAGTCACACACACATTCCTGCACACACAAGTATAGTCACACACACACGCACACACCAGTATAGTCACACACACACACACACGTATTCTCTCACACACACACACACACACACACAAGTATAGTCACACACACACACACACACACACAAGTATAGTCACACACAAACACACCAGTATAGATTCACACACACACTTACACACATCTATAGTCACACACACACACAGGTATAGTCACACACACACACAGATTTAGTCACACATACACACACACACACACACAAGTATAGTCACACACACACACACACACACACACAACTAAAGTCACACACACATACACAAGTATAGTGACACGCACACACAAGTATAGTCACACACACACACAGACAAGTATAGTCACACACACACACTCAAGTATAGTCACACACAGAAACACCCACACACAAGTATAGTCACACACACACTCACACAAGTATTGTCTCGCACACACAAAGACGCACACACAAGTATGGTCACACACACACAGACACACATGTATAGTCACGCACACACACACAAGTATAGTCACACACACACACACACACACACACACACCAGTATAGTCACAAACACACTCCCGCACACACAAGTATAGTCACACACACACGCACACACAAGTATAGTCACACACACACACAGGTATTGTAACACACACACACACACAAGTATAGTCACACACACACACACAAGTATATTCACACACACATACACACACACACATGTATAGTCACACACACACACACACCCACACAAGTATAGTCACACACACACAGAGATTCACAGGTATAGTCACACACACACACACAGGTATAGTCACACACACACACACACACACACAGATAAGGAAAGTCACACACGCAGGTATAGTCACACATACACATACACACACACACACAAGTATAGTCACACACACTCACACAAGTATAGTCTCACACACACACACAGACACACGCACACAAACAAGGATAGTCAAACACACACACACACAAGTACAGTCACACACACACACAGATAAATATATTCACACACACACAGGTATAGTCACACATACACACACACACACACAAGTATAGTCACACACACACACACAAGTATAGTCACACACACACACACACACACACACACAAGGATACTCACACACACACATACATACGCAGGTATATTCACACACGCACAAGTATAGTCACACACTCACACACACACACACACAGACAAGTATAGTCACACACACAAGAATAGTCACACACACACACAACCATAGTCACACACACACACACAAGTATAGCCTCACACACACACGCAAGTAGAGTTACACACACACGCACACACAAGTATAGTCACGCACAAACACACAAGTATAGTCACACACACACACACAAGTATAGTCACACACACACACAAGTATAGTCACACACACGTACGCACAAGTATTGTCACACACACTCACACAAGTATAGTCTCACACACACACACACACACAGACACACGCACACAAACAAGGATAGTCACACGCAAACACACACACAAGTAGTCACACACACACATGTGTAATCAAACACACACACACACAAGTACAGTCACACACACACACACAGATAATTATATTCACACACACACAGGTATAGTCACACATACACACACACACACACACACAAGTATAGTCACACACACACACACAAGTATAGTCACACACACACACACACCACACACACACACAAGGATACTCACACACACACACATACATACGCAAGTATATTCACACACGCACAAGTATAGTCACACACTCACACACACACACACACAGACAAGTATAGTCACACACACAAGAATAGTCACACACACACAACCATAGTCACACACACACACACAAGTATAGTCTCACACGCACACACAAGTATAGTCACACACACACACGCAAGTAGAGTTACACACACACAAGTATTGTCACACACATACACACACACACACACGTAGAGACACACACACACGCACACACAAGTATAGTCACGCACACACACAAGTATAGTCACACACACACACACAAGTATAGTCACACACACACAAGTATAGTCACACACACACGCACACACAAGTATTGTCACACATACACACACACACAAGTATAGTCACACACACACACACAAGTATATTCACACACACACACAAGTATAGTCACACATACACACATATACACAGAAGTATAGATTCACACACACACATACACGTATAGTCACACACACACACACACACAAGTATAGTCACACACACACACACACAGACACACAGCTATAGTCACACACACACACACAAGTATAATCACACATACACATACACAGGTATAGTCACACATACACACACACACAAGTATAGTCACACACACGTCACACGCACACACACAAGTATTGTCTCACACACACACAAGTATAGACACACACACACACACACAAGTATAGTCACCACACATACGTATAGTCACACACACACGCACACTAGCCACACGCACACACACAAGTATAGTCACACATACACACACACACAAGTATAGTCACACACACACAAGTATAGTCATACATACACACACACACACGTGTAGCCACACACATATAGTCACACACATACACACACACAAATAGTCACACACGCACACACACACCAGTATAGTCACACACACACACAGACACACACACGTATAGTCACACACACAAACGTATCGTCTCGCACACACAGACACACACACATAAGTATAGTCACACACACACACACACAAGTATAGTCACAGACACACACAGATAAGTATACTCACACACACACACAGAGTCATATAGTCACACACACACACAAGTATAGTCACACACACACACACACACAAGTATAGTCACACACACACAATTATAGTCACACACAAACAGACACACACACAACTATACTCACAGACACACACACAAGTATAGTCACACACACACACACACACACAAGTATAGTCACACGCACACACAAGTATAGCCACACACACACACAAACACACACACACACAAGTATAGTCACACACACACACACACAAGTATTGTCTCACACACACACACACACACAAGTGTGGTCACACACACACACAAACACATTCACAGACACGTATAGTCACGCACACACACACAAGTATAGTCACACACACACACACAAGTATAGTCACACACACATACCTGCACACACAAGTATAGTCACACACACACGCACACACAAGTATAGTCACACACACACACACACACACACAAGTATAGTCACACACACACACAAGTATAGTCACACACAAACACACAAGTATAGATTCATACACACACTGACACACATCTATAGTCACACACACACACAGGTATAGTCACACACACACACACACACAAGTATAGTCACACAGACACACAGGTATAGTCACACACTCACACACAGGATTAGTCACACACACACAGATAAGGAAAGTCACACACACACACACACACACAGGTATAGTCACACATGCACACACACACACACGCACAAGTATAGTCACACACACACGCACAAGTATAGTCTCACACACACACACAAGTATAGTCACACACACACGCACAAGTATAGTCTCACACACACAGACAAGTATCGTCACACAGACAGACACACACACACAAGTATAGTCACACACACACACGTATAGTCACACACACACACACAAGTATAGTCACACACACACACAAGTATCGTCTCACACACACACACACACACACACACACACACACACACAAACAAGGATAGTCACACGCAAACACACATACACAAGTATAGTCACCCACACACATTTGTAGTCACACACACACACACAAGTACAGTCACACACACACAAACAAGTATCGTCACACACATGCACACAACTATAGTCACACAGACACACACGCACAGACACACAGGTTTAGTCACACACACACACACACGTATAGTCACACACAAACACACATAAGTATAGTCACACACACACACACGCACAGGTATAGTCACACAGACACACACACACACAAGTATAGTCACGCACACACACAAACCCACACACAAGTATGGACACACACACACACACAAGTATAGTCACACACTCACACACAGACACAAGTATAGTCACACACACACACAGATTTCGTCACACACACACACAAGGTTAGTCACACACACACACACACACACGCACAACTATAGTCACACACACACACACAAGTATAGTCACGCACACACACACAATATAGTCACACACACACACACAGGTATAATCACACATACACACACACACAAGTATAGTCACACACATACACACACACACACACACAGGTATAGACACACACACACACGCAAGTAAATTCACACATACACACACAGACACACACACACAAGTATAGTCACACACACAAGTATAGTCACACACACACACAGACACACAGGTATAGTCTCACACACACACACAGGTATAGTCACACACACAGACACACAGATAAGGAAAGTCACACACACACAGGTATAGTCACACATACACACACACAAGTATAGTCACACACACAAGTATAGTCTCACACACACACACAAGTATAGTCACACACACACACAAGTATAGTCACACACACACACAGACACACACACGTATAGTCGCACACACAAATGTATCGTCACACAGACATACACACACACACAAGTATAGTCACACACACACACACACACACAAACAAGGATAGTCACACGCAAACACACATACACAAGTAGAGTCACACACACACGTGTAGTCACACACACACACACACACAAGTATCGTCACACACACACACCCGCACACACACACAAACAGGTATAATCACACATACACACACACACACACAAGTATAGTCACACACACACACACACAGGTATAGACACACACACAGAAACACACAAGTATAGTCACACACACATCCACACACAAGTATAGTCACACACACACACAAGTATAGTAACACACTCGCACACACACACAAGTATAGTCACACGCACACACACGTATAGTCACACACACATACACACACACAACTATTGTCACAGACACAGACACACACACAAGTATAGTCACACACACACACAAACACACACACACACAAGTATAGTCACACACACGCGTATTGTCTCACACACCCACACACACGCACACACAAGTATGGTCACACACACACACAAACACACTCACACAAACGTATAGTCACGCACACACACACAAGTATACTCACACACACACACACAAGTATAGTCACACACACATACCTGCACACACAAGTATAGTCACACACACACGCATACACAAGTATAGTCACACACACACACACGTATTGTCACACACACACACAAGTATAGTCACACACACACACACAAGTATAGTCACACACAAACACACAAGTATAGATTCACACACACACAGACACACATCTATAGTCACACACACACACAGGTATAGTCACACACACACACAGATTTAGTCACACATACACACACACACACACACACACAAGTATAGTCACACACACACACACACACACACAAGTATAGTCACACACACACAGGTATAGTCACACACACACACAGATAAAGAAAGTCACACACACACACACAGGTATAGTCACACATACACACACACACACACACGCACTAGTATAGTCACACACACACACACAAGTATAGTCTCACACACACACACACACAAGTATAGTCACACACACACACACACACACACACACACAAGTATAGTCACACACACACACTGACACACACACGTATAGTCGCACACACAAATGTATCGTCACACAGACATACACACACACACCCGTATAGTCACACACACACACACACACAACTATAGTCACACATACACACACACACAAGTCTAGTCACACACACACAAGTTTAGTCACACATACACACACACACACGTGTAGCCACACACATATAGTCACACACACACACACAAGTATAGTCACACACGCACACACACACCAGTATAGTCACACACACACACAGACACACACACGTATAGTCACACACACAAACATATCGTCTCGCACACACAGACACACACACATAAGTATTGTCACACACACACACACAAGTATAGTCACAGACACACACACAGATAAGTATAGTCACACACACACACAGAGTCGTATAGTCACACACACACACACACAAGTATAGTCACACACACACACAAGTATAGTCACACACACACAATCATAGTCACACACAAACAGACACACACACAAGTATAGTCACAGACACACACACAAGTATAGTCACACACACACACACAAGTATAGTCACACGCACACACAAGTATAGCCACACACACACACAAACACACACACACAAGTATAGTCACACACACACACACACAAGTATTGTCTCACACACACACACACACACACACACAAGTGTGGTCACACACACACACAAACACACTCACAGACACTTATAGTCACGCACACACACACAAGTATAGTCACACACACACACACACAAGTATAGTCACACACACATACCTGCACACACAAGTATAGTCACACACACACGCACACACAAGTATAGTCACACACACACACACGTATTGTCACACACACACACACACACACACACAAGTATAGTCACACACACACACAAGTATAGTCACACACAAACACACAAGTATAGATTCATACACACACTGACACACATCTATGGTCACACACACACACAGGTATAGTCACACACACACACAGATTTAGTCACACATACACACACACACACACACACACACACAAGTATAGTCACACACACACACACAAGTATAGTCACACAGACACACAGGTATAGTCACACACACACACACAGGTATAGTCACACACACACACAGATAAGGAAAGTCACACACAGACACACAGGTATAGTCACACACACACACACACAGGTATAGTCACACACACAGATAAGGAAAGTCACACACACACACACAGGTATAGTCACACATGCACACACACACACACGCACAAGTATAGTCACACACACACGCACAAGTATAGTCTCACACACACACACAAGTATAGTCACACACACACGCACAAGTATAGTCTCACACACACAGACAAGTATCGTCACACAGACATGCACACACACACAAGTATAGTCACACACACACACACGTATAGTCACACACACACACACACAAGTATAGTCACACACACACACAAGTATAGTCTCACACACACACACACACAAACAAGGATAGTCACACGCAAACACACATACACAAGTATAGTCACACACACACATTTGTAGTCACACACACACACACAAGTACAGTCACACACACACAAACAAGTATCGTCACACACACGCACACAACTATAGTCACACAGACACACACGCACAGACACACAGGTTTACTCACACACACACCCGTATAGTCACACACAAACACACATAGGTATAGTCACACACACACGCACAGGTTTAGTCACACATACACACACACACAAGTATAGTGACACACACACACAGAAGTATATTCACGCACACACACAAACCCACACACAAGTATGGACACACACACACACACAAGTATAGTCACACACTCACACACAGACACAAGTATAGTCACACACACACACAGATTTAGTCACACACACACACACACACACACAAGGTTAGTCACACACACACACACACGCACAACTATAGTCACACACACACACACAAGTATAGTCACGCACACACACACAATATAGTCACACACACACACACAGGTATAATCACACATACACACACACACAAGTATAGTCACACACACACACACACAGGTATAGACACACACACACACACAAGTAAATTCACACATACACACACAGACACACACACACACAAGTATAGTCACACACACAAGTATAGTCACACAAACACACAGACACACAGGTATAGTCTCACACACACACACACACAGGTATAGTCACACACACAGACACACAGATAAGGAAAGTCACACACACACAGGTATAGTCACACATACACACACACACACACACACACAAGTATAGTCACACACACACACAAGTATAGTCTCACACACACACACAAGTATAGTCACACACACACACACACACGTATAGTCGCACACACAAATGTATCGTCACACAGACATACACACACACACAAGTATAGTCACACACACACACACACACAAACAAGGATAGTCACACGCAAACACACATACACAAGTAGAGTCACACACACACATGTGTAGTCACACACACACACACACACAAGTATCGTCACACACACACACCCGCACACACACACAAACAGGTATAATCACACATACACACACACACAAGTATAGTCACACACACACACACACACACACACAGGTATAGACACACACACAGAAACACACAAGTATAGTCACACACACACACACACACAAGTATAGTCACACACACACAATTATAGTCACACACAAACAGACACACACACAACTATAGTCACAGACACACACACAAGTATAGTCACACACACACACACACACACAAGTATAGTCACACGCACACACAAGTATAGCCACACACACACACAAACACACACACACACAAGTATAGTCACACACACACACACACAAGTATTGTCTCACACACACATACACACACACACAAGTGTGGTCACACACACACACAAACACACTCACAGACACGTATAGTCACGCACACACACACAAGTATAGTCACACACACACACACAAGTATAGTCACACACACATACCTGCACACACAAGTATAGTCACACACACACACGCACACACAAGTATAGTCACACACACACACACACGTATTGTCACACACACACACACACACACACAAGTATAGTCACACACAAACACACAAGTATAGATTCATACACACACTGACACACATCTATAGTCACACACACACACAGGTATAGTCACACACACACACAGATTTAGTCACACATACACACACACACACACACACAAGTATAGTCACACGCACACACAAGTATAGCCACACACACACACAAACACACAAACACACAAGTATAGATTCATACACACACTGACACACAGGTATAGTCACACACACACACACAGGTATAGTCACACACACACACAGATAAGGAAAGTCACACACACACACACAGGTATAGTCACACATGCACACACACACACACGCACAAGTATAGTCACACACACACGCACAAGTATAGTCTCACACACACACACAAGTATAGTCACACACACACGCACAAGTATAGTCACACACACACACACACACACACAAGTATAGTCACACACACACACAAGTATAGTCTCACACACACACACACACAAACAAGGATAGTCACACGCAAACACACATACACAAGTATAGTCACACACACATTTGTAGTCACACACACACACACAAGTACAGTCACACACACACAAACAAGTATCGTCACACACACGCACACAACTATAGTCACACAGACACACACGCACAGACACACAGGTTTAGTCACACACACACACACACACACACGTATAGTCACACATACACACACACACACAAGTATAGTGACACACACAGACACAAGTATAGTCACGCACACACACAAACCCACACACAAGTATGGACACACACACACACACAAGTATAGTCACACACTCACACACAGACACAAGTATAGTCACACACACACACAGATTTAGTGACACACACACACACACACAAGGTTAGTCACACACACACACACACACGCACAACTATAGTCACACACACACACACAAGTATAGTCACGCACACACACACAATATAGTCACACACACACACACACAGGTATAATCACACATACACACACACACAGGTATAGTCACACAAACCCACACTCAAGTATGGACACACACACACACACAAGTATAGTCACACACTCACACACAGACACAAGTATAGTCACACACACACAGATTTAGTCACACACACACACAAGGTTAGTCACACACACACACACACGCACAACTATAGTCACACACACACACACAAGTATAGTCACGCACACACACACAATATAGTCACACACACACACACAGGTATCATCACACATACACACACACACAAGTATAGTCACACACACACACACAGGTATAGACACACACACACACGCAAGTAAATTCACACATACACACACAGACACACACACACACAAGTATAGTCACACACACAAGTATAGTCACACACACACACAGACACACAGGTATAGTCTCACACACACACACAGGTATAGTCACACACACAGACACACAGATAAGGAAAGTCACACACACACAGGTATAGTCACACATACACACACACACACACACACACAAGTATAGTCACACACACACACAAGTATAGTCTCACACACACACACAAGTATAGTCACACACACACACACAAGTATAGGCACACACACACACACACACACACGTATAGTCGCACACACAAATGTATCGTCACACAGACATACACACACACACAAGTATAGTCACACACACACACACACACAAACAAGGATAGTCACATGCAAACACACATACACAAGTAGAGTCACACGCACACATGTGTCGTCACACACACACACACACACACACACAAGTATCGTCACACACACACACCCGCACACACACACAAACAGGTATAATCACACCTACACACACACACACACACAAGTATAGTCACACACACACACACACACACACACACACAGGTATAGACATACACACAGAAACACACAAGTATAGTCACACACACACACACACAAGTATAGTCACACACACACAATTATAGTCACACACAAACAGACACACACACAACTATAGTCACAGACACACACACAAGTATAGTCACACACACACACAAGTATAGTCACACGCACACACAAGTATAGCCACACACACACACAAACACACACACACACAAGTATAGTCACACACACACACACACAAGTATTGTCTCACACACACATACACACACACACAAGTGTGGTCACACACACACACAAACACACTCACAGACACGTATAGTCACGCACACACACACAAGTATAGTCACACACACACACACAAGTATAGTCACACACACATACCTGCACACACAAGTATAGTCACACACACACGCACACACAAGTATAGTCACACACACACACACGTATTGTCACACACACACACACACACACAAGTATAGTCACACACACACACAAGTATAGTCACACACAAACACACAAGTATAGATTCATACACACACTGACACACATCTATAGTCACACACACACACAGGTATAGTCACACACACACATAGATTTAGTCACACATACACACACACACACACACACACAAGTATAGTCACACACACACACACAAGTATAGTCACACAGACACACAGGTATAGTCACACACACACACACAGGTATAGTCACACACACACACACAGATAAGGAAAGTCACACACACACACACAGGTATAGTCACACATGCACACACACACACACGCACAAGTATAGTCACACACACACGCACAAGTATAGTCTCACACACACACACAAGTATAGTCACACACACACGCACAAGTATAGTCTCACACACACAGACAAGTATCGTCACACAGACATACACACACACACAAGTATAGTCACACACACACGTATAGTCACACACACACACACAAGTATAGTCACACACACACACAAGTATAGTCTCACACACACACACACACACACACAAACAAGGATAGTCACACGCAAACACACATACACAAGTATAATCACACACACACATTTGTAGTCACACACACACACATGTACAGTCACACACACACAAACAAGTATCGTCACACACACGCACACAACTATAGTCACACAGACACACACGCACAGACACACAGGTTTAGTCACACACACACACACGTATAGTCACACACAAACACACATAAGTATAGTCACACACACACACACGCACAGGTATAGTCACACATACACACACACACACAAGTATAGTGACACACACACACACAAGTATAGTCACACACACACACAAACCCACACACAAGTATGGACACACACACACACACAAGTATAGTCACACACACACACAGACACAAGTATAGTCACACACACACACAGATTTAGTCACACACACACACACACACAAGGTTAGTCACACACACACACACGCACGCACAACTATAGTCAGACACACACACACAAGTATAGTCACGCACACACACACAATATAGTCACACACACACACACACAGGTATAATCACACATACACACACACACAAGTATAGTCACACACACACACACACAGGTATAGACACACACACACACGCAAGTAAATTCACACATACACACACAGACACACACACACACAAGTATAGTCACACACACAAGTATAGTCACACACACACACAGACACACAGGTATAGTCTCACACACACACACAGGTATAGTCACACACACAGACACACAGATAAGGAAAGTCACACACACACAGGTATAGTCACACATACACACACACACACACACACAAGTATAGTCACACACACACACAAGTATAGTCTCACACACACACACAAGTATAGTCACACACACACACACAAGTATAGTCACACACACACACAGACACACACACGTATAGTCGCACACACAAATGTATCGTCACACAGACATACACACACACACAAGTATAGTCACACACACACACACAAACAAGGATAGTCACACGCAAACACACATACACAAGTAGAGTCACACACACACATGTGTAGTCACACACACACACACACACAAGTATCGTCACACACACACACCCGCACACACACACAAACAGGTATAATCACACATACACACACACACACACAAGTATAGTCACACACACACACACACACACACAGGTATAGACACACACACAGAAACACACAAGTATAGTCACACACACACACACACAAGTATAGTCACACACACACAATTATAGTCACACACAAACAGACACACACACAACTATAGTCACAGACACACACACAAGTATAGTCACACACACACACACACACAAGTATAGTCACACGCACACACAAGTATAGCCACACACACACACAAACACACACACACACAAGTATAGTCACACACACACACACACAAGTATTGTCTCACACACACACACACACAAGTGTGGTCACACACACACACAAACACACTCACAGACACGTATATTCACGCACACACACACAAGTATAGTCACACACACACACACAAGTATAGTCACACACACATACCTGCACACACAAGTATAGTCACACACACACGCACACACAAGTATAGTCACACACACACACGTATTGTCACACACACACACACACACACACACAAGTATAGTCACACACACACACACAAGTATAGTCACACACAGACACACAAGTATAGATTCATACACACACTGACACACATCTATAGTCACACACACACACAGGTATAGTCACACACACACACAGATTTAGTCACACATACACACACACACACACACACACACAAGTATAGTCACACACACACACAAGTATAGTCACACAGACACACAGGTATCGTCACACACACACACACAGGTATAGTCACACACACACACAGATAAGGAAAGTCACACACACACACACACTGGTATAGTCACACATGCACACACACACACGCACAAGTATAGTCTCACACACACGCACAAGTATAGTCTCACACACACACACAAGTATAGTCACACACACACGCACAGGTATAGTCTCACACACACAGACAAGTATCGTCACACAGACATACACACACACACAAGTATAGTCACACACACACGTATAGTCACACACACACACACACAAGTATAGTCACACACACACACAAGTATAGTCTCACACACACACACACACACACAAACAAGGATAGTCACACTCAAACACACATACACAAGTATAGTCACACACACACATTTGTAGTCACACACACACACACACACACAAGTACAGTCACACACACACAAACAAGTATCGTCACACACATGCACACAACTATAGTCACACAGACACACACGCACAGACACACAGGTTTAGTCACACACACACACACACACGTATAGTCACACACAAACACACATAAGTATAGTCACACACACACACACGCACAGGTATAGTCACACATACACACACACACACAAGTATAGTCACGCACACACACAAACCCACACACAAGTATGGACACACACACACACACAAGTATAGTCACACACTCACACATAGACACAAGTATAGTCACACACACACACAGATTTAGTCACACACACACACACACACAAGGTTAGTCACACACACACACACACACACGCACAACTATAGTCACACACACACACACGTATAGTCACGCACACACGCAATATAGTCACACACACACACACAGGTATAATCACACATACACACACACACAAGTATAGTCACACACACACACACACACACACACAGGTATAGACACACACACACACACGCAAGTAAATTCACACATACACACACAGACACACACACACAAGTATAGTCACACACACAAGTATAGTCACACACACACACAGACACACAGGTATAGTCTCACACACACACACAGGTATAGTCACACACACAGACACACAGATAAGGAAAGTCACACACACACAGGTATAGTCACACATACACACACACACACACACACAAGTATAGTCAAACACACACACAAGTATAGTCTCACACACACACACACAAGTATAGTCACACACACACACAAGTATAGTCACACACACACACAGACACACACACGTATAGTCGCACACACAAATGTATCGTCACACAGACATACACACACACACAAGTATAGTCACACACACACACACACACACACACAAACAAGGATAGTCACACGCAAACACACATACACAAGTAGAGTCACACACACACATGTGTAGTCACACACACACACACACACAAGTATCGTCACACACACACACCCGCACACACACACAAACAGGTATAATCACACATACACACACACACACACAAGTATAGTCACACACACACACACAGGTATAGACACACACACAGAAACACACAAGTATAGTCACACACACGTCCACACACAAGTATAGTCACACACACACACACAAGTATAGTAACACACTCACACACACACACAAGTATAGTCACACGCACACACAAGTATAATCACACACACATACACACACACAACTATTGTCACAGACACACACACAAGTATAGTCTCACACACACACAAACACACACACACACAAGTATAGTCACACACACACACACGTATTGTCTCACACACCCACACACACGCACACACAAGTATGGTCACACACACACACAAACACACTCACACACACGTATAGTCACACAGACACACAGGTATAGTCACACACACACAGGTATAGTCACACACACACACAGATAAAGAAAGTCACACACACACACACAGGTATAGTCACACATACACACACACACACACGCACTAGTATAGTCACACACACACACACACACGTATAGTCACACACACACACACACAAGTATAGTCACACATACACACACACACAAGTATAGTCACACACACACAAGTATAGTCACACATACACACACACACACACGTGTCGCCACACACATATAGTCACACACACACACACACAAGTATAGTCACACACGCACACACACACCAGTATAGTCACACACACACACAGACACACACACGTATAGTCACACACACAAACGTATCGTCTCGCACACACAGACAGACACACATAAGTATAGTCACACACACACACACACACAAGTATAGTCACAGACACACACACAGATAAGTATAGTCACACACACACACAGAGTCGTATAGTCACACACACACACACACACACAAGTATAGTCACACACACAAGTATAGTCACACACACACAATTATAGTCACACACAAACAGACACACACAAAACTATAGTCACAGACACACACACAAGTATAGTCACACACACACACACACAAGTATAGTCACACGCACACACAAGTATAGCCACACACACACACAAACACACACACACACAAGTATAGTCACACACACACACAAACACACTCACAGACACGTATAGTCACGCACACACACACAAGTATAGTCACACACACACACACAAGTATAGTCACACACACATACCTGCACACACACACACAAGGTTAGTCACACACACACACACACACACGCACAACTATAGTCACACACACACACACAAGTATAGTCACGCACACACACACAATATAGTCACACACACACACACAGGTATAATCACACATACACACACACACAAGTATAGTCACACACACACACATGTATAGTCTCACACACACACACACACACACAAACAAGGATAGTCACACTCAAACACACATACACAAGTATAGTCACACACACACATTTGTAGTCACACACACACACACACACACAAGTACAGTCACACACACACAAACAAGTATCGTCACACACATGCACACAACTATAGTCACACAGACACACACGCACAGACACACAGGTTTAGTCACACACACACACACACACGTATAGTCACACACAAACACACATAAGTATAGTCACACACACACACACGCACAGGTATAGTCACACATACACACACACACACAAGTATAGTCACGCACACACACAAACCCACACACAAGTATGGACACACACACACACACAAGTATAGTCACACACTCACACATAGACACAAGTATAGTCACACACACACACAGATTTAGTCACACACACACACACACACAAGGTTAGTCACACACACACACACACACACGCACAACTATAGTCACACACACACACACGTATAGTCACGCACACACGCAATATAGTCACACACACACACACAGGTATAATCACACATACACACACACACAAGTATAGTCACACACACACACACACACACAGGTATAGACACACACACACACACGCAAGTAAATTCACACATACACACACAGACACACACACACAAGTATAGTCACACACACAAGTATAGTCACACACACACACAGACACACAGGTATAGTCTCACACACACACACAGGTATAGTCACACACACAGACACACAGATAAGGAAAGTCACACACACACAGGTATAGTCACACATACACACACACACACACACACAAGTATAGTCAAACACACACACAAGTATAGTCTCACACACACACACAAGTATAGTCACACACACACACAAGTATAGTCACACACACACACAGACACACACACGTATAGTCGCACACACAAATGTATCGTCACACAGACATACACACACACACAAGTATAGTCACACACACACACACACACACACACAAACAAGGATAGTCACACGCAAACACACATACACAAGTAGAGTCACACACACACATGTGTAGTCACACACACACACACACACAAGTATCGTCACACACACACACCCGCACACACACACAAACAGGTATAATCACACATACACACACACACACACAAGTATAGTCACACACACACACACAGGTATAGACACACACACAGAAACACACAAGTATAGTCACACACACGTCCACACACAAGTATAGTCACACACACACACACAAGTATAGTAACACACTCACACACACACACAAGTATAGTCACACGCACACACAAGTATAATCACACACACATACACACACACAACTATTGTCACAGACACACACACAAGTATAGTCTCACACACACACAAACACACACACACACAAGTATAGTCACACACACACACACGTATTGTCTCACACACCCACACACACGCACACACAAGTATGGTCACACACACACACAAACACACTCACACACACGTATAGTCACACAGACACACAGGTATAGTCACACACACACAGGTATAGTCACACACACACACAGATAAAGAAAGTCACACACACACACACAGGTATAGTCACACATACACACACACACACACGCACTAGTATAGTCACACACACACACACACACGTATAGTCACACACACACACACACAAGTATAGTCACACATACACACACACACAAGTATAGTCACACACACACAAGTATAGTCACACATACACACACACACACGTGTCGCCACACACATATAGTCACACACACACACACACAAGTATAGTCACACACGCACACACACACCAGTATAGTCACACACACACACAGACACACACACGTATAGTCACACACACAAACGTATCGTCTCGCACACACAGACAGACACACATAAGTATAGTCACACACACACACACACACAAGTATAGTCACAGACACACACACAGATAAGTATAGTCACACACACACACAGAGTCGTATAGTCACACACACACACACACACACAAGTATAGTCACACACACAAGTATAGTCACACACACACAATTATAGTCACACACAAACAGACACACACAAAACTATAGTCACAGACACACACACAAGTATAGTCACACACACACACACACAAGTATAGTCACACGCACACACAAGTATAGCCACACACACACACAAACACACACACACACAAGTATAGTCACACACACACACAAACACACTCACAGACACGTATAGTCACGCACACACACACAAGTATAGTCACACACACACACACAAGTATAGTCACACACACATACCTGCACACACACACACAAGGTTAGTCACACACACACACACACACACGCACAACTATAGTCACACACACACACACAAGTATAGTCACGCACACACACACAATATAGTCACACACACACACACAGGTATAATCACACATACACACACACACAAGTATAGTCACACACACACACACACAGGTATAGACACACACACACACGCAAGTAAATTCACACATACACACACAGACACACACACACACAAGTATAGTCACACACACAAGTATAGTCACACACACACACAGACACACAGGTATAGTCTCACACACACACACAGGTATAGTCACACACACAGACAGACAGATAAGGAAAGTCACACACACACAGGTATAGTCACACATACACACACACACACACACACACACACAAGTATAGTCACACACACACACAAGTATAGACTCACACACACACAAGTATATTCACACACACACACACAAGTATAGTCACACACACACACAGACACACACACGTATAGTCGCACACACAAATGTATCGTCACACAGACATACACACACACACAAGTATAGTCACACACACACACACACACACACAAACAAGGATAGTCAGACGCAAACACACATACACAAGTAGAGTCACACACACACATGTGTAGTCACACACACACACACACACAAGTATCGTCACACACACACACCCGCACACACACACAAACAGGTATAATCACACATACACACACACACACACAAGTATAGACACACACACACACACACACAGGTATAGACACACACACAGAAACACACAAGTATAGTCACACACACATCCACACACAAGTATAGTCACACACACACAAGTATAGTAACACACTCACACACACACACAAGTATAGTCACACGCACACACAAGTATAGTCACACACACATACACACACACAACTATTGTCACAGACACAGACACACACACAAGTATAGTCACACACACACACAAACACACACACACACAAGTATAGTCACACACACGTATTGTCTCACACACCCACACACACGCACACACAAGTATGGTCACACACACACAGAAACACACTCACACACACGTATAGTCACGCACACACACACAAGTATACTCACACACACACACACAAGTATAGTCACACACACATACCTGCACACACAAGTATAGTCACACACACACGCACACACAAGTATAGTCACACACACACACACGTATTGTCACACACACACACACACAAGTATAGTCACACACACACACACAAGTATAGTCACACACACACACACAAGTATAGTCACACACAAACACACAAGTATAGATTCACACACACACAGGTATAGTCACACACACACACAGATTTAGTCACACATACACACACACACACACACACAAGTATAGTCACACACACACACACACGCACACACACACACAAGTATAGTCACACAGACACACAGGTATAGTCACACACACACAGGTATAGTCACACACACGCACAGATAAAGAAAGTCAAACACACACACACGGGTATAGTCACACATACACACACACACACACACGCACAAGTATAGTCACACACACACACAAGTATAGTCTCACACACACACACAAGTATAGTCACACACACACAAGTATAGTCACACACACACACAGACACACACACGTATATTCGCACACACAAATGTATCGTCACACAGACATACACACACACACACAAGTATAGTCACACACACACACACGTATAGTCACACACACACACACACAAGTATAGTCACACACACACACAAGTATAGTCTCTCACACACACACACACAAACAAGGATAGTCACACGCAAACACACATACACAAGTATAGTCACACACACACATTTGTAGTCACACACACACAAGTACAGTCACACACACACAAACAAGTATCGTCACACAGACGCACACAACTATAGTCACACAGACACACACACACAGACACACAGGTTTAGTCACACACACACACACACGTATAGTCACACACACACACACACACATAAGTATAGTCACACACACACACGCACAGGTATAGTCACACATACACACACACACACAAGTATAGTGACACACACATACACACACAAGTATAGTCACGCACACACACAAACCAACACACAAGTATGGACACACACACACACACACACAGATTTAGTCACACACACACACACAAGGTTAGTCACACACACACAACTATAGTCACACACACCCACACACAAGTATAGTCACGCACACACACACAAGTATAGTCACACACACACACACACACACAGGTATAATCACACATACACAGGTATAGTCACACACACACACACAGGTATAGACACACACACACACACACAAGTATAGTCACACACACACATCCATACACAGGTATAGTCACACACACACACACACACACAAGTATAGTCACACACACACACACACACGTATTGTCTCACAGACCCACACACACGCACACACAAGTATGGTCACACACACACACAAACACACTCACACACACGTATAGTCACGCACACACACACAAGTATACTCACACACACACACAAGTATAGTCACACACACACACACAAGTATAGTCACACACAGACACACAAGTATAGATTCATACACACACTGACACACATCTATAGTCACACACACACACAGGTATAGTCACACACACACACAGATTTAGTCACACATACACACACACACACACACACACACAAGTATAGTCACACACACACACAAGTATAGTCACACAGACACACAGGTATCGTCACACACACACACACAGGTATAGTCACACACACACACAGATAAGGAAAGTCACACACACACACACACTGGTATAGTCACACATGCACACACACACACGCACAAGTATAGTCTCACACACACGCACAAGTATAGTCTCACACACACACACAAGTATAGTCACACACACACGCACAGGTATAGTCTCACACACACAGACAAGTATCGTCACACAGACATACACACACACACAAGTATAGTCACACACACACGTATAGTCACACACACACACACACAAGTATAGTCACACACACACACAAGTATAGTCTCTCACACACACACACACAAACAAGGATAGTCACACTCAAACACACATACACAAGTATAGTCACACACACACATTTGTAGTCACACACACACACACACACACAAGTACAGTCACACACACACAAACAAGTATCGTCACACACATGCACACAACTATAGTCACACAGACACACACGCACAGACACACAGGTTTAGTCACACACACACACACACGTATAGTCACACACAAACACACATAAGTATAGTCACACACACACACACGCACAGGTATAGTCACACATACACACACACACACAAGTATAGTCACGCACACACACAAACCCACACACAAGTATGGACACACACACACACACAAGTATAGTCACACACTCACACATAGACACAAGTATAGTCACACACACACACAGATTTAGTCACACACACACACACACACACAAGGTTAGTCACACACACACACACACACACACGCACAACTATAGTCACACACACACACACGTATAGTCACGCACACACGCAATATAGTCACACACACACACACAGGTATAATCACACATACACACACACACAAGTATAGTCACACACACACACACACACACAGGTATAGACACACACACACACACGCAAGTAAATTCACACATACACACACAGACACACACACACAAGTATAGTCACACACACAAGTATAGTCACACACACACACAGACACACAGGTATAGTCTCACACACACACACAGGTATAGTCACACACACAGACACACAGATAAGGAAAGTCACACACACACAGGTATAGTCACACATACACACACACACACACACACAAGTATAGTCAAACACACACACAAGTATAGTCTCACACACACACACAAGTATAGTCACACACACACACACAAGTATAGTCACACACACACACAGACACACACACGTATAGTCGCACACACAAATGTATCGTCACACAGACATACACACACACACAAGTATAGTCACACACACACACACACACACACACAAACAAGGATAGTCACACGCAAACACACATACACAAGTAGAGTCACACACACACATGTGTAGTCACACACACACACACACACAAGTATCGTCACACACACACACCCGCACACACACACAAACAGGTATAATCACACATACACACACACACACGCAAGTATAGTCACACACACACACACAGGTATAGACACACACACAGAAACACACAAGTATAGTCACACACACGTCCACACACAAGTATAGTCACACACACACACACAAGTATAGTAACACACTCACACACACACACAAGTATAGTCACACGCACACACAAGTATAATCACACACACATACACACACACAACTATTGTCACAGACACACACACAAGTATAGTCTCACACACACACAAACACACACACACACAAGTATAGTCACACACACACACACGTATTGTCTCACACACCCACACACACGCACACACAAGTATGGTCACACACACACACAAACACACTCACACACACGTATAGTCACACAGACACACAGGTATAGTCACACACACACAGGTATAGTCACACACACACACAGATAAAGAAAGTCACACACACACACACAGGTATAGTCACACATACACACACACACACACGCACTAGTATAGTCACACACACACACACACACGTATAGTCACACACACACACACACAAGTATAGTCACACATACACACACACACAAGTATAGTCACACACACACAAGTATAGTCACACATACACACACACACACACGTGTCGCCACACACATATAGTCACACACACACACACAAGTATAGTCACACACGCACACACACACCAGTATAGTCACACACACACACACAGACACACACATGTATAGTCACACACACAAACGTATCGTCTCGCACACACAGACAGACACACATAAGTATAGTCACACACACACACACACACAAGTATAGTCACAGACACACACACAGATAAGTATAGTCACACACACACACAGAGTCGTATAGTCACACACACACACACACACACAAGTATAGTCACACACACAAGTATAGTCACACACACACAATTATAGTCACACACAAACAGACACACACAAAACTATAGTCACAGACACACACACAAGTATAGTCACACACACACACACACAAGTATAGTCACACGCACACACAAGTATAGCCACACACACACACAAACACACACACACACAAGTATAGTCACACACACACACAAACACACTCACAGACACGTATAGTCACGCACACACACACAAGTATAGTCACACACACACACACAAGTATAGTCACACACACATACCTGCACACACACACACAAGGTTAGTCACACACACACACACACACACGCACAACTATAGTCACACACACACACACAAGTATAGTCACGCACACACACACAATATAGTCACACACACACACACAGGTATAATCACACATACACACACACACAAGTATAGTCACACACACACACACACAGGTATAGACACACACACACACGCAAGTAAATTCACACATACACACACAGACACACACACACACAAGTATAGTCACACACACAAGTATAGTCACACACACACACAGACACACAGGTATAGTCTCACACACACACACAGGTATAGTCACACACACAGACAGACAGATAAGGAAAGTCACACACACACAGGTATAGTCACACATACACACACACACACACACACACACACAAGTATAGTCACACACACACACAAGTATAGACTCACACACACAAGTATATTCACACACACACACACAAGTATAGTCACACACACACACAGACACACACACGTATAGTCGCACACACAAATGTATCGTCACACAGACATACACACACACACAAGTATAGTCACACACACACACACACACAAACAAGGATAGTCAGACGCAAACACACATACACAAGTAGAGTCACACACACACATGTGTAGTCACACACACACACACACACAAGTATCGTCACACACACACACCCGCACACACACACAAACAGGTATAATCACACATACACACACACACACACAAGTATAGACACACACACACACACACACACACAGGTATAGACACACACACAGAAACACACAAGTATAGTCACACACACATCCACACACAAGTATAGTCACACACACACAAGTATAGTAACACACTCACACACACACACAAGTATAGTCACACGCACACACAAGTATAGTCACACACACATACACACACACAACTATTGTCACAGACACAGACACACACACAAGTATAGTCACACACACACACAAACACACACACACACAAGTATAGTCACACACACGTATTGTCTCACACACCCACACACACGCACACACAAGTATGGTCACACACACACAGAAACACACTCACACACACGTATAGTCACGCACACACACACAAGTATACTCACACACACACACACAAGTATAGTCACACACACATACCTGCACACACAAGTATAGTCACACACACACGCACACACAAGTATAGTCACACACACACACACGTATTGTCACACACACACACACACAAGTATAGTCACACACACACACACAAGTATAGTCACACACACACACACAAGTATAGTCACACACAAACACACAAGTATAGATTCACACACACACAGGTATAGTCACACACACACACAGATTTAGTCACACATACACACACACACACACACACAAGTATAGTCACACACACACACACACGCACACACACACACAAGTATAGTCACACAGACACACAGGTATAGTCACACACACACAGGTATAGTCACACACACGCACAGATAAAGAAAGTCAAACACACACACACGGGTATAGTCACACATACACACACACACACACACGCACAAGTATAGTCACACACACACACAAGTATAGTCTCACACACACACACAAGTATAGTCACACACACACAAGTATAGTCACACACACACACAGACACACACACGTATATTCGCACACACAAATGTATCGTCACACAGACATACACACACACACACAAGTATAGTCACACACACACACACGTATAGTCACACACACACACACACAAGTATAGTCACACACACACACAAGTATAGTCTCTCACACACACACACACAAACAAGGATAGTCACACGCAAACACACATACACAAGTATAGTCACACACACACATTTGTAGTCACACACACACAAGTACAGTCACACACACACAAACAAGTATCGTCACACAGACGCACACAACTATAGTCACACAGACACACACACACAGACACACAGGTTTAGTCACACACACACACACACGTATAGTCACACACACACACACACACATAAGTATAGTCACACACACACACGCACAGGTATAGTCACACATACACACACACACACAAGTATAGTGACACACACATACACACACAAGTATAGTCACGCACACACACAAACCAACACACAAGTATGGACACACACACACACACACACAGATTTAGTCACACACACACACACAAGGTTAGTCACACACACACAACTATAGTCACACACACCCACACACAAGTATAGTCACGCACACACACACAAGTATAGTCACACACACACACACACACACAGGTATAATCACACATACACAGGTATAGTCACACACACACACACAGGTATAGACACACACACACACACACAAGTATAGTCACACACACACATCCATACACAGGTATAGTCACACACACACACACACACACAAGTATAGTCACACACACACACACACACGTATTGTCTCACAGACCCACACACACGCACACACAAGTATGGTCACACACACACACAAACACACTCACACACACGTATAGTCACGCACACACACACAAGTATACTCACACACACACACAAGTATAGTCACACACACACACGCACACACAAGTATAGTCACACACTCACACACGTATTGTCACACACACACACACACAAGTATAGTCACACACACACACACACACACAAGTATAGTCACACACAAACACACAAGTATAGATTCACACACACACAGACACACATCTATAGTCACAAACACACACACACAGGTATAGTCACACACACACACAGATTTAGTCACACATACACACACACACAAGTATAGTCACACACACACACACACACACACACACAAGTATAGTCACACACACACACAGATAAAGAAAGTCACACACACACACAGGTAGAGTCACACATACACACACACACACACACGCACAAGTATAGTCACACACACACACACAAGTATAGTCTCACACACACACACAAGTATAGTCACACACACACACACACGTATAGTCACACACACACACACACAAGTATAGTCACACACACACACAAGTATAGTCTCTCACACACACACAAACAAGGATAGTCACACGCAAACACACATCCACAATTATAGTCACACACACATTTGTAGTCACACACACACACACACACAAGTACAGTCACACACACACAAACAAGTATCGTCACACACACGCACACAAACAAGTATCGTCACACACACGCACACAACTATAGTCACACAGACACACACACACAGACACACAGGTTTAGTCACACACACACACACACACACACACGTATAGTCACACACACACACACATAAGTATAGTCACACACACACATGCACAGGTATAGTCACACATAAACACACACACACAAGTATAGTGACACACACATACACACACAAGTATAGTCACGCACACACACAAACCCACACACAAGTATGGACACACACACACACACAAGTATAGTCACACACACACACACAGACACAAGTATAGTCACACACACAGATTTAGTCACACACACACACACAAGGTTAGTCACACACACACAACTATAGTCACACACACACACAAGTATAGTCACGCACACACACACAAGTATAGTCACACACACACACACACACAAACACAGGTATAATCACACATACACACACACACAAGTATAGTCACACACACACACACACATGTATAGACACACACACACACACATCCATACACAGGTATAGTCACACACACACTCACACACAAGTATAGTCACACACACACACAAGTATAGTAACACACACACACAAGTATAGTCACACGCACACACAAGTATAGTCACACACACACGCACACACAACTATAGTCACACACACACACACAAGTATAGTCAAACACACACACACAAGTATAGTCACACACACACGCACACACACACAAGTATAGTCACACACACACTCACACAAGTATTGTCTCACACACAAAAACACGCACACACAAGTATGGTCACACACACACACACACATGTATAGTCACGCACACACACAAGTATAGTCACACACACACACCCGCACACACAAGGATAGTCACACACACGCACACACAATTATAGTCACACACACACACACAAGTATTGTCACACACACACACACACACACACAAGTATAGTCACACACACACACACACAGGTATAATCACACACACACTCACACATATGTATAGTCACACACACACACACACACACAAGTATAGTCACACTCACACACAGCACACAGGTATAGTCACACACACACACACACACACACAGGTATAGTCACACACACACACACAGATAAGGAAAGTCAAACACACACACACAGGTATAGTCACACATACACACACACACACACAAGTATAGTCACACACACACAAATATAGTCACACACACACACACATGTATAGTCACACACACACACAAGTATAGTCACACACACAAGTATTGTCACACACACACGTATAGTCACACACACAGACACACACACACACACAAGTATAGTCACGCACACACACACAAGTATAATCACACACACTCACACACACACAAGTATCGTCACACACACACACACGCACACACAAGTGTAGTCACACACACACAGGTATAATCACACATACACACACACACAGGTATAGTCACACACACACACAGATTTAGTCACACATACACACACACACAGGTATAGTCACACACACACACACACATACACACACACAAGTATAGTCACACACACACACAGATAAAGAAAGTCACACACACACACACAGGTAGAGTCACACATACACACACACACACACACGCACAAGTATAGTCACACACACACACACAAGTATAGTCTCACACACACACACAAGTATAGTCACACACACACACACGTATAGTCACACCCACACACACACAAGTATAGTCACACACACACACACAAGTATAGTCTCTCACACACCCACACACAAACAAGGATAGTCACACGCAAACACACATACACAAGTATAGTCACACACACATTTGTAGTCACACACACACACACACAAGTACAGTCACACACACACAAACAAGTATCGTCACACACACGCACACAACTATAGTCACACAGACACACACACTCAGACACACAGGTTTAGTCACACACACACACACACACACACGTATAGTCACCCACACACACATAAGTATAGTCACACACACACATGCACAGGTATAGTCACACATACACACACACACACAAGTATAGTGACACACACACACACACACAAGTATAGTCACGCACACACACAAACCCACACACAAGTATGGACACACACACACACACACACACAAGTATAGTCACACACTCACACACAGACACAAGTATAGTCACACACACACAGATTTAGTCACACACACACACACAAGGTTAGTCACACACACACAACTATAGTCACGCACACACACACAAGTATAGTCACACACACACACACAGGTATAATCACACATACACACACACACAAGTATAGTCACACACACACACACACACAGGTATAGACACACACACACACACACAAGTATAGTCACACACACACATCCATACACAGGTATAGTCACACACACACACACACAAGTATTGTCACACACACACACACAAGTATAGTAACACACTCACACACACACACACAAGTATAGTCACACGCACACACAAGTATAGTCACACACACACGCACACACAACTATAGTCACACACACACACACAAGTATAGTCAAACACACACACACAAGTATAGTCACACACACACGCACACACACAAGTATAGTCACACACACACTCACACAAGTATTGTCTCACACACAAAAACACGCACACACAAGTATAGTCACACACACGCACACACAATTATAGTCACACACACACACACACACACACACAAGTATTGTCACACACACACACACACACACAGGTATAATCCCACACACACTCACACACACACATATGTATAGTCACACACACACACACACAAGTATAGTCACACTCACACACAGCACACAGGTATAGTCACACACACACACACACACACACACAGGTATAGTCACACACACACACACAGATAAGGAAAGTCAAACACACACACACAGGTATAGTCACACATACACACACACACACACAAGTATAGTCACACACACACACACAAATATAGTCACACACACACACACATGTATAGTCACACACACACACACAAGTATAGTCACACATACACAAGTATTGTCACACACACACACGTATAGTCACACACACAGACACACACACACACACAAGTATAGTCACGCACACACACACAAGTATAATCACACACACTCACACACACACAAGTATCGTCACACACACACACACACGCACACACAAGTGTAGTCACACACACACACACACAGGTATAATCACACATACACACACACACAAGTATAGTCACACACACACACCCACACACACAGGTATAGACACACGCACACACACACACAAACACACAAGTATAGTCACACACACACACACATCCACACACAAGTATAGTCACACACACACACACACACACACACACACACGTATAGTCACACACACACACACTCACACACAAGTATAGTAACACACTCACACACGCACAAGTATAGTCACACACACACACACAAGTATAGTGACACGCACACACAAGTCTAGTCACACACACACACACACACACAAGTATAGTCACACACACACACTCAAGTATAGTCACACACACACACACCCACATACAAGTATAGTCACACACACACAAGTATAGTCACACACACACACACACAAGTGTCGTCACACACACACACACACACACAAGTATAGTCACACACACACTCACACAAGTATTGTCTCACAGACACAAACACGCACACACAAGTATGGTCACACACACACAGACACACATGTATAGTCACGCACACACACACAAGTATAGTCACACACACACACACACAAGTATAGTCACAAACACACTCCCGCACACACAAGTATAGTCACACACACACGCACACACAAGTATAGTCACACACACACACAAGTATTGTAACACACACACAAACACACACAAGTATACACACACACACACACACACAAGTATAGTCACACACACACACTCATGTATAGTCACACACACACACACACCCACACAAGTATAGTCACACACACACACAGACACAGAGGTATAGTCACACACACACACAGGTATAGTCACACACACACACACACACACACACAGAGATAAGGAAAGTCACACACACACACACAGGTATATTCACACACACACAGACACACACACAAACAAGGATAGTCACACGCAATCACACACACAAGTAGTCACACACACACATGTGTAGTCACACACACACACACACAAGTACAGTCACACACACACACACACAGATAAGTATATTCACACACACACAGGTATAGTCACACATACACACACAAGTATAGTCACACACACACACACAAGTATAGTCACACACACACACACACCCGCACACAAGGATACTCACACACACACACATACATACGCAAGTATATTCACACACGCACAAGTATAGTCACACACTCACACACACACAGACAAGTATAGTCACACACACAAGTATAGTCACACACACACACACACAACCATAGTCACACACACACACACAAGTATAGTCTCACACACACACACACAAGTATAGTCACACACACACACACGCAAGTATATTCACACACACACAAGTATTGTCACACACATACACACACGCACACACACGTAGACTCACACACACACGCACACACAAGTATAGTCACGCACACACACACAAGTATAGTCACACACACACACACACACACAAGTATAGTCACACACACAGACACACACACACACACAAGTATAGTCACACACACACACAAGTATAGTCACACACACATGCACACACAAGTATTGTCACACACACACACACACAAGTATTTTCACACACACGCACACACACACAAGTATATTCACACACACACAGAAGTATAGTCACACATACACACATATACACAAAAGTATAGATTCACACACACACATACACGTATAGTCACACACACACACACACACAAGTATAGTCACACACACACACACACAGACACACAGGTATAGTCACACACACACACACAAGGATAGTCACACACACATACGTATAGTCACACACACGCAAAGTATAATCACACACACACACGCACTATTCGCACACACACACCCACACTAGCCACACGCACACACACAAGTATAGTCACACATACACACACATACAAGTATAGTCACACACACACAAGTATAGTCACACATACACACACACACACACGTGTAGCCACACACATATAGTCACAGACACACAGACACAAGTATAGTCACACACGCACACACACACCAGTATGGTCACACACACAGACACACACACGTATAGTCACACACACAAACGTATCGTCTCACACACACAGACACACACACATAAGTATAGTCACACACACACACACACACACACAAGTATAGTCACAGACACACACACAGATAAGTATAGTCACACACACACACAGAGTCGTATAGTCACACACACGCACACACAAGTATAGTCACACACACACACACACAACTATAGTCACACACACACACAATTATAGTCACACACAAACAGACACACACACACATGTATTGTTACACACACACACACACACACACAAGTATAGTCGCACACACACACACACAAGTATAATCTCATGCACGCACACTCGCAGACACACTCACACAAACAAGGATAGTCACACGCAAACACACAGACACACACACAAGTATAGTCACACACACACACACTTGTAGTCACACACACACACACACAAGTACAGTCACACAAACACACACACGTATAGTCACGCACACACAACTATAGTCACACACACACAGACACACAGGTATAGTCACACACACACACACACACACACAAGTATAGTCACACACACACACAGATAAGTATAGTCACACACACACACACACACATACACACACACAGGTATAGTCACACATACAAACAAGTATAATGACACACACCCACACATACACACACACAGGTATAGTCACACATCCAAACAAGTATAGTCACACACACACACAAGTATAGTCACACACACACACACACACACACACAAGTATAGTCACACACACACATAATTATAGTCTCTCACACACACGCAGACACACGAGTATAGTCACACACTCACACACACACCAGTATAGTCACACACTCACACACACACCAGTATAGTCACACACACACACAAGTATAGTCACACACACACACACAACTATAGTCACCAAACCCACGCACACACAAGTATAGTCACACACACACACTAGTATCCTCACACACACACACAGACACACACACGTATAGTCGCACACACAAACGTATCGCCGCACACACACAGACACACATACACACAGGTATAGTCACACACACACACTCACACACACACACAAGTATAGTCACACACACACACACACACGTATAGTCACACACACACACACAAGTATAGTCTCACACACACAAACACACACACACAAGTATAGTCACAAACACAAGTATAGTTACACACACACACACACACACACAAGTATAGTCACACACACACACACGCACACACAAGTATAGTCACACACACACACACGCACACACAAGTATAGTCACACACACACACAAGTATAGTCACGCACACACACAAATATAGTCACACATACACACACACAAGTATAGTCACACACATACACAAGTATAGACACACACACACAACTATAGTCACACACACACACACGCACACACAAGTATACACACACACACAAGTAAAGTCACACACACACGTATAGTCTCACACACACATATAGTCACACACACACACACACAATTATTGTCACATACACACACACACACACACAAGTATAGTCACGCACACACACACAAGTATAGTCACAAACACACACACAAGTATAGTCACACACACACACACACAGACACAGACACGGATAGTCGCACAACCAAATGTATCATCACGCAGACATACACACACACACATGTATAGTCACACACACACGTATAGTCACACACACACACACACACAGACACACACACGTATAGTCGCACACACAAATGTATCGTCACACAGACATACACACACGCACAAGTATAGTCACACACACACACACACACGTATAGTCACACACACACACACAAGTATAGTCTCACACACACACACACAAGTATAGTCTCACACACACACACACACACACAAACAAGGATAGTCACACGCAAACACACATACACAAGTATAGTCACACACACACATTTGTAGTCACACACACACACAGAAGTATAGACACACACACACAAGTATAGTCACACACACACATACGTATAGTCACACACACACGCAAAGTATAATCACACACACACACACACTATTCGCACACACACACCCACACTAGACACACACACACACACAAGTATAGTCACACATACACACACACACAAGTATAGTCACACATACACACAATCACAAGTATAGTCACACATACACACACACACACACAAACGTGTAGCCACACACATATAGTCACACACACACACACACAAGTATAGTCACACACGCACCCACACACCAGTATAGTCACACACACACACAGACACACACACGTATAGTCACACACACAAACGTATTGTCTCACACACACAGACACACACACATAAGTATAGACACACACACACACACACACACAAGTAAAGTCACAGACACACACACAGGTAAGTATAGTCACACACACACACACACAGAGTCGTATAGTCACACACACACACAAGTATAGTAACACACACACACAAACACACACACACACAAGTATAGTCACACACACACACACAAGTATGGTCACACACAAACACACTCACACACACGTATAGTCACGCACACACACACAAGTATAGTCACACACACACACACAAGTATAGTCACACACACATTCCTGCACACACAAGTATAGTCTCACACACACACGCACACACCAGTATAGTCACACACACACACACACGTATTGTCACACACCCACACACACACACACAAGTATAGTCACACACACACACAAGTATAGTCACACACAAACACACCAGTATAGATTCACACACACACTGACACACATCTATAGTCACACACACACACAGGTATAGTCACACACACACACAGATTTAGTCACACATACACATACACACAGACAAGTATAGTCACACACACACACACACACACACAACTAAAGTCACACACACACACACAAGTATAGTGACACGCACACACAAGTATAGTCACACACACACACACAGACAAGTATAGTCACACACACACACTCAAGTATAGTCACACACACAAACACCCACACACAAGTATAGTCACACACACACTCACACAAGTATTGTCTCGCACACACAAACACGCACACACAAGTATGGTCACACACACACAGACACACATGTATAGTCACGCACACACACACAAGTATAGTCACACACACACACACACACACACACAAGTATAGTCACAAACACACTCCCGCACACACAAGTATAGTCACACACACACGCACACACAAGTATAGTCACACACACACACACACAGGTATTGTAACACACACACACACACACACACACACAAGTATAGTCACACACACACACAAGTATATTCACACACACACACACACACACACACACATGTATAGTCACACACACACACACACCCACACAAGTATAGTCACACACACACACACACACAGATTCACAGGTATCGTCACACACACACACACAGGATTAGTCACACACACACACACACACAGATAAGGAAAGTCACACACACAGGTATAGTCACACATACACACACACACACACAGACAAGTATAGTCACACACACTCACACAAGTATAGTCTCACACACACACACACACACACAGACACACGCACACAAACAAGGATAGTCACACGCAAACACACACACAAGTAGTCACACACACACATGTGTAGTCAAACACACACACACACACAAGTACAGTCACACACACACACACAGATAAGTATATTCACACACACACAGGTATAGTCACACATACACACACACACAAGTATAGTCACACACACACACAAGTATAGTCACACACACACACACACACACCCACACACACACACAAGGACACTCACACACACACACATACATACGCAAGTATATTCACACACGCACAAGTATAGTCACACACTCACACACACACACACACACAGACAAGTATAGTCACACACACAAGAATAGTCACACACACACACACACACAACCATAGTCACACACACACACACAAGTATAGTCTCACACACACACACAAGTATAGTCACACACACACACACAAGTATAGTCACACACACACACACACACAAGTATAGTCACACACACTCACACAAGTATAGTCTCACACACACACACACAGACACACGCACACAAACAAGGATAGTCACACGCAAACACACACACAAGTAGTCACACACACACATGTGTAGTCAAACACACACACACACAAGTACAGTCACACACACACACACAGATAAGTATATTCACACACACACAGGTATAGTCACACATACACACACAAGTATTGTCACACACACACACACAAGTATAGTCACACACACACACACACAGACCTACACACACACACAAGGATACTCACACACACACACATACATACGCAAGTATATTCACACACGCACAAGTATAGTCACACACTCACACACACACACACACACAGACAAGTATAGTCACACACACAAGAATAGTCACACACACACACACACACAACCATAGTCACACACACACACACACAAGTATAGTCTCTCACACACACACACAAGTATAGTCACACACACACACGCAAGTAGAGTTACACACACACGCACACACAAGTATAGTCACGCAAACACACACAAGTATAGTCACACACACACAAGTATAGTCACACACACACACAAGTATAGTCACACACACACGCACACACAAGTATTGTCACACACACTCACACAAGTATAGTCTCACACACACACACACACAGACACACGCACACAAACAAGGATAGTCACACGCAAACACACACACAAGTAGTCACACACACACATGTGTAGTCAAACACACACACACACAAGTACAGTCACACACACACACACACAGATAATTATATTCACACACACACAGGTATAGTCACACATACATACACACGCACACACACAAGTATAGTCACACACACACACACAAGTATAGTCACACACACACACACACACACCCACACACACACACAAGGATACTCACACACACACACATACATACGCAAGTATATTCACACACGCACAAGTATAGTCACACACTCACACACACACACACACACGGACAAGTATAGTCACACACACAAGAATAGTCACACACACACACACACACAACCATAGTCACACACACACACACAAGTATAGTCTCACACACACACACAAGTATAGTCACACACACACACGCAAGTAGAGTTACACACACACAAGTATTGTCACACACATACACACACGCACACACACGTAGAGTCACACACACACGCACACACAAGTATAGTCACGCACACACACACAAGTATAGTCACACACACACAAGTATTGTCACACACACACACAAGTATAGTCACACACACACGCACACACAAGTATTGTCACACATACACACATATACACAGAAGTATAGATTCACACACACACATACACGTATAGTCACACACACACACACACACAAGTATAGTCACACACACACACACACAGACACACAGGTATAGTCACACACACACACACAAGTATATTCACACATACACATACACAGGTATAGTCACACATACACACACACACAAGTATAGTCACACACACGTCACACGCACACACACAAGTATTGTCTCACACACACACACAAGTATAGACACACGCACACACACAGGTATAGTCACACACACATACGTATAGTCACACACACATGCAAAGTATAATCACACACGCACACACTATTCGCACACACACACCCACACTAGCCACACGCACACACACAAGTATAGTCACACATACACACACACACAAGTATAGTCACACACACACAAGTATAGTCACACATACACACACACACACGTGTAGCCACACACATATAGTCACACACACACACACACACAAGTATAGTCACACACGCACACACACACCAGTATAGTCACACACACACACAGACACACACACGTATAGTCACACACACAAACGTACCGTCTCGCACACACAGACACACACACATAAGTATAGTCACACACACACACACACACAAGTATAGTCACAGACACACACACAGATAAGTATAGTCACACACACACACAGAGTCATATAGTCACACACACACACACACAAGTATAGTCACACACACACAAGTATAGTCACACACACACAATTATAGTCACACACACACAGACACACACACAACTATAATCACAGACACACACACAAGTATAGTCACACACACACACACACACAAGTATAGTCACACGCACACACAAGTATAGCCACACACACACACAAACACACACACACACAAGTATAGTCACACACACACACAAGTATTGTCTCACACACACACACACACACACACAAGTGTGGTCACACACACACACAAACACACTCACAGACACGTATAGTCACGCACACACACACAAGTATAGTCACACACACACACACAAGTATAGTCACACACACATACCTGCACACACAAGTATAGTCACACACACACGCACACACAAGTATAGTCACACACACACACACGTATTGTCACACACACACACACACACACACAAGTATAGTCACACACACACACACAAGTATAGTCACACACACACACACAAGTATAGTCACACACACACGCACACACAAGTATTGTCACACACACTCACACAAGTATAGTCTCACACACACACACACACACAGACACACGCACACAAACAAGGATAGTCACACGCAAACACACACACAAGTAGTCACACACACACATGTGTAGTCAAACACACACACACACAAGTACAGTCACACACACACACACAGATAATTATATTCACACACACACAGGTATAGTCACACATACACACACACACACACACACAAGTATAGTCACACACACACACACAAGTATAGTCACACACACACACACACACACCCACACACACACACAAGGATACTCACACACACACACATACATACGCAAGTATATTCACACACGCACAAGTATAGTCACACACTCACACACACACACACACACGGACAAGTATAGTCACACACACAAGAATAGTCACACACACACACACACACAACCATAGTCACACACACACACACAAGTATAGTCTCACACACACACACAAGTATAGTCACACACACACACGCAAGTAGAGTTACACACACACAAGTATTGTCACACACGTACACACACGCACACACACGTAGAGTCACACACACACGCACACACAAGTAGAGTCACGCACACACACACAAGTATAGTCACACACACACACACAAGTATAGTCACACACACACACAAGTATAGTCACACACACACGCACACACAAGTATTGTCACACATACACACACACACACACAAGTATAGTCACACACACACACACACACACAAGTATATTCACACACACACACAAGTATAGTCACACATACACACATATACACAGAAGTACAGATTCACACACACACATACACGTATAGTCACACACACACACACACACACACAAGTATAGTCACACACACACACACACAGACACACAGGTATAGTCACACACACACACACAAGTATAATCACACATACACATACACAGGTATAGTCACACATACACACACACACAAGTATAGTCACACACATGTCACACGCACACACACAAGTATTGTCTCACACACACACACAAGTATAGACACACACACACACACAAGTATAGTCACACACACATACGTATAGTCACACACACATGCAAAGTATAATCACACACACACACACTATTCGCACACACACACCCACACTAGCCACACGCACACACACAAGTATAGTCACACATACACACACACACAAGTATAGTCACACACACACAAGTATAGTCACACATACACACACACACACGTGTAGCCACACACATATAGTCACACACACACACACACAAGTATAGTCACAAACACACTCCCGCACACACAAGTATAGTCACACACACACGCACACACAAGTATAGTCACACACACACACAGGTATTGTAACACACACACACACACACACACAAGTATAGTCACACACACACACACAAGTATATTCACACACACACACACACACACACACTCATGTATAGTCACACACACACACACACCCACACAAGTATAGTCACACACACACACAGATTCACAGGTATAGTCACACACACACACACAGGATTAGTCACACACACACACACACACAAGTATAGTCACACACACTCACACAAGTATAGTCTCACACACACACACACACACAGACACACGCACACAAACAAGGATAGTCACACGCAAACACACACACAAGTAGTCACACACACACATGTGTAGTCAAACACACACACACACACAAGTACAGTCACACACACACACACACAGATAAGTATATTCACACACACACAGGTATAGTCACACATACACACACACACACAAGTATAGTCACACACACACACACAAGTATAGTCACACACACACACACCCACACACACACACACAAGGATGCTCTCACACACACACATACATACGCAAGTATATTCACACACGCACAAGTATAGTCACACACTCACACACACACACACACAGACAAGTATAGTCACACACACAAGAATAGTCACACACACACACACACAACCATAGTCACACACACACACACAAGTATAGTCTCACACGCACACACAAGTAGAGTCACACACACACACACAAGTATAGTCACACACACACACACAAGTATAGTCACACACACTCACACAAGTATAGTCTCACACACACACACACACACACACACACAGACACACGCACACAAACAAGGATAGTCACACGCAAACACACACACAAGTAGTCACACACACACATGTGTAGTCAAACACACACACACACAAGTACAGTCACACACACACACACAGATAAGTATATTCACACACACACAGGTATAGTCACACATACACACACACACACAAGTATAGTCACACACACACACACAAGTATAGTCACACACACACACACACACACACACCCACAAGGATACTCACACACACACACATACATACGCAAGTATATTCACACACGCACAAGTATAGTCACACACTCACACACACACACACACACAGACAAGTATAGTCACACACACAAGAATAGTCACACACACACACACACACAACCATAGTCACACACACACACACAAGTATAGTCTCACACACACACACAAGTATAGTCACACACACACACACAAGTATAGTCACACACACACACACACACAAGTATAGTCACACACACTCACACAAGTATAGTCTCACACACACACACACACACACACACGCACACAAACAAGGATAGTCACACGCAAACACACACACAAGTAGTCACACACACACATGTGTAGTCAAACACACACACACACAAGTACAGTCACACACACACAGATAAGTATATTCACACACACACAGGTATTGTCACACATACACACACACACACAAGTATTGTCACACACACACACACAAGTATAGTCACACACACACACACACACACACACACCCACACACACACACAAGGATACTCACACACACACACATACATACGCAAGTATATTCACACACGCACAAGTATAGTCACACACTCACACACACACACACACACAGACAAGTATAGTCACACACACAAGAATAGTCACACACACACACACACACACACACACACAACCATAGTCACACACACACACACAAGTATAGTCTCACACACACACACAAGTATAGTCACACACACACACGCAAGTAGAGTTACACACACACGCACACACAAGTATAGTCACGCACACACACACAAGTATAGTCACACACACACACACAAGTATAGTCACACACACACACAAGTATAGTCACACACACACGCACACACAAGTATTGTCACACACACTCCCACAAGTATAGTCACACACACACACACACACAAGTATAGTCACACACACTCACACAAGTATAGTCTCACACACACACACACACACACACACGCACACAAACAAGGATAGTCACACGCAAACACACACACAAGTAGTCACACACACACATGTGTAGTCAAACACACACACACACAAGTACAGTCACACACACACAGATAAGTATATTCACACACACACAGGTATTGTCACACATACACACACACACACAAGTATTGTCACACACACACACACAAGTATAGTCACACACACACACACACACACACACACCCACACACACACACAAGGATACTCACACACACACACATACATACGCAAGTATATTCACACACGCACAAGTATAGTCACACACTCACACACACACACACACACAGACAAGTATAGTCACACACACAAGAATAGTCACACACACACACACACACACACACACACAACCATAGTCACACACACACACACAAGTATAGTCTCACACACACACACAAGTATAGTCACACACACACACGCAAGTAGAGTTACACACACACGCACACACAAGTATAGTCACGCACACACACACAAGTATAGTCACACACACACACACAAGTATAGTCACACACACACACAAGTATAGTCACACACACACGCACACACAAGTATTGTCACACACACTCCCACAAGTATAGTCTCACACACACACACACACAGACACACGCACACAAACAAGGATAGTCACACGCAAACACACACACAAGTAGTCACACACACACATGTGTAGTCAAACACACACACACACAAGTACAGTCACACACACACACACAGATAAGTATATTCACACACACACAGGTATAGTCACACATACACACACACACACAAGTATTGTCACACACACACACACAAGTATAGTCACACACACACACACACACACACCCACACACACACACAAGGATACTCACACACACACACATACATACGCAAGTATATTCACACACGCACAAGTATAGTCACACACTCACACACACACACACACACAGACAAGTATAGTCACACACACAAGAATAGTCACACACACACACACAACCATAGTCACACACACACACACAAGTATAGTCTCACACACACACACAATTATAGTCACACACGCACACACACGTAGAGTCACACACACACGCACACACAAGTATAGTCACGCACACACACACAAGTATAGTCACACACACACACACAAGTATAATCACACACACACACAAGTATAGTCACACACACACGCACACACAAGTATTGTCACACATACACACACACACACACAAGTATAGTCACACACACACACACAAGTATAGTCACACACACACACACACAGACACACAGGAATAGTCACACACACACACACAAGTATAATCACACATACACATACACAGGTATAGTCACACATACACACACACACAAGTATAGTCACACACACGTCACACGCACACACACAAGTATTGTCTCACACACACACACAAGTATAGACACACACACACACACAAGTTTAGTCACACACACATACGTATAGTCACACACACATGCAAAGTATAATCACACACACACACACTATTCGCACACACACACCCACACTAGCCACACGCACACACACAAGTATAGTCACACATACACACACACACAAGTATAGTCACACACACACAAGTATAGTCACACATACACACACACACACGTGTAGCCACACACACACACACACAAGTATAGTCACACACGCACACACACACCAGTATAGTCACACACACACACAGACACACACACGTGTAGTCACACACACAAACGTATCGTCTCGCACACAGACACACACACATAAGTATAGTCACACACACACACACACACACGTATAGTCACAGACACACACACAGATAAGTATAGTCACACACACACACAGAGTCGTTTAGTCACACACACACACACACAAGTATAGTCACACACACACACACACAAGTATAGTCACACACACACAATTATAGTCACACACAAACAGACACACACACAACTATACTCACAGACGCACACACAAGTATAGTCACACACACACACACACACAAGTATAGTCACACGCACACACAAGTATAGCCACACACACACACAAACACACACACACACAAGTATAGTCACACACACACACACACACAAGTATTGTCTCACACACACACACACACACACACACACAGACAAGTGTGGTCACACACACACACAAACACACTCACAGACACGTATAGTCACGCACACACACACAAGTATAGTCACACACACACAAGTATAGTCACACACACATACCTGCACACACAAGTATAGTCACACACACACGCACACACAAGTATAGTCACACACACACACACGTATTGTCACACACACACACACAAGTATAGTCACACACACACACAAGTATAGTCACACACAAACACACAAGTATAGATTCATACACACACTGACACACATCTATAGTCACACACACACACAGGTATAGTCACACACACACACAGATTTAGTCACACATACACACACACACACACACACACACACACAAGTATAGTCACACAGACACACAGGTATAGTCACACACACAAGTATAGTCACACACACACACACAAGTATAGTCACACACACATTCCTGCACACACAAGTATAGTCACACACACACGCACACACCAGTATAGTCACACACACACACACACGTATTGTCACACACCCACACACACACACACAAGTATAGTCACACACACAAGTATAGTCACACACAAACACACCAGTATAGATTCACACACACACTGACACACATCTATAGTCACACACACACACAGGTATAGTCACACACACACACACAGATTTAGTCACACATACACACACACACACACACACAAGTACAGTCACACACACACACACAGATAAGTATATTCACACACACACAGGTATTGTCACACATACACACACACACACAAGTATTGTCACACACACACACACAAGTATAGTCACACACACACACACACACACACCCACACACACACACAAGGATACTCACACACACACACATACATACGCAAGTATATTCACACACGCACAAGTATAGTCACACACTCACACACACACACACACAGACAAGTATAGTCACACACACAAGAATAGTCACACACACACACACACACACACAACCATAGTCACACACACACACACAAGTATAGTCTCACACACACACACAAGTATAGTCACACACACACACGCAAGTAGAGTTACACACACACGCACACACAAGTATAGTCACGCACACACACACAAGTATAGTCACACACACACACACAAGTATAGTCACACACACACACAAGTATAGTCACACACACACAAGTATTGTCACACACACTCACACAAGTATAGTCTCACACACACACACACACAGACACACGCACACAAACAAGGATAGTCACACGCAAACACACACACAAGTAGTCACACACACACATGTGTAGTCAAACACACACACACACAAGTACAGTCACACACACACACACAGATAAGTATATTCACACACACACAGGTATAGTCACACATACACACACATACACAAGTATTGTCACACACACACACACAAGTATAGTCACACACACACACACACACACCCACACACACACACAAGGATACTCACACACACACACATACATACGCAAGTATATTCACACACGCACAAGTATAGTCACACACTCACACACACACACACACACACAGACAAGTATAGTCACACACACAAGAATAGTCACACACACACACACACACACACACAACCATAGTCACACACACACACACAAGTATAGTCTCACACACACACAAGTATAGTCACACACGCACACACACGTAGAGTCACACACACACGCACACACAAGTATAGTCACGCACACACACACAAGTATAGTCACACACACACACACAAGTATAGTCACACACACACACAAGTATAGTCACACACACACGCACACACAAGTATTGTCACACATACACACACACACACACAAGTATAGTCACACACACACACAAGTATATTCACACACACACACAAGTATAGTCACACATACACACATATACACAGAAGTATAGATTCACACACACACATACACGTATAGTCACACACACACACACACACACACACAAGTATAGTCACACACACACACACAGACACACAGGTATAGTCACACACACACACACAAGTATAATCACACATACACATACACAGGTATAGTCACACATACACACACACACAAGTATAGTCACACACACGTCACACGCACACACACAAGTATTGTCTCACACACACACACAAGTATAGACACACACACACACACAAGTATAGTCACACACACATACGTATAGTCACACACACATGCAAAGTATAATCACACACACACACACTATTCGCACACACACACCCACACTAGCCACACGCACACACACAAGTATAGTCACACATACACACACACACAAGTATAGTCACACACACACAAGTATAGTCACACATACACACACACACACGTGTAGCCACACACACACACACACACAAGTATAGTCACACACGCACACACACACCAGTATAGTCACACACACACACAGACACACACACGTATAGTCACACACACAAACGTATCGTCTCGCACACACAGACACACACACATAAGTATAGTCACACACACACACACACACACACAAGTATAGTCACAGACACACACACAGATAAGTATAGTCACACACACACACAGAGTCGTATAGTCACACACACACACACACAAGTATAGTCACACACACACACACACAAGTATAGTCACACACACACAATTATAGTCACACACAAACAGACACACACACAACTATAGTCACAGACGCACACACAAGTATAGTCACACACACACACACACACAAGTATAGTCACACGCACACACAAGTATAGCCACACACACACACAAACACACACACACACAAGTATAGTCACACACACACACACACAAGTATTGTCTCACACACACACACACACACACACACAAGTGTGGTCACACACACACACAAACACACTCACAGACACGTATAGTCACGCACACACACACAAGTATAGTCACACACACACACACAAGTATAGTCACACACACATACCTGCACACACAAGTATAGTCACACACACACGCACACACAAGTATAGTCACACACACACACACGTATTGTCACACACACACACACAAATATAGTCACACACACACACAAGTATAGTCACACACAAACACACAAGTATAGATTCATACACACACTGACACACATCTATAGTCACACACACACACAGGTATAGTCACACACACACACAGATTTAGTCACACATACACACACACACACACACACACACACACAAGTATAGTCACACACACACACACAAGTATAGTCACACAGACACACAGGTATAGTCACACACACAAGTATAGTCACACACACACACACAAGTATAGTCACACACACATTCCTGCACACACAAGTATAGTCACACACACACGCACACACCAGTATAGTCACACACACACACACACGTATTGTCACACACCCACACACACACACACAAGTATAGTCACACACACAAGTATAGTCACACACAAACACACCAGTATAGATTCACACACACACTGACACACATCTATAGTCACACACACACACAGGTATAGTCACACACACACACAGATTTAGTCACACATACACATACACACACACACACACAAGTATAGTCACACACACACACACACACACAACTAAAGTCACACACACACACACAAGTATAGTGACACGCACACACAAGTATAGTCACACACACACACACAGACAAGTATAGTCACACACACACACTCAAGTATAGTCACACACACAAACACCCACACACAAGTATAGTCGCACACACACTCACACAAGTATTGTCTCGCACACACAAACACGCACACACAAGTATGGTCACACACACACAGACACACATGTATAGTCACGCACACACACACAAGTATAGTCACACACACAAACACACACACACACACACACACAAGTATAGTCACAAACACACTCCCGCACACACAAGTATAGTCACACCCACACGCACACACAAGTATAGTCACACACACACACAGGTATTGTAACACACACACACACACACACACAAGTATAGTCACACACACACACACAAGTATATTCACACACACACACACACACACACACACACACACACTCATGTATAGTCACACACACACACACACACACCCACACAAGTATAGTCACACACACACACAGATTCACAGGTATAGTCACACACACACACACAGGATTAGTCACACACACACACACACACAGATAAGGAAAGTCACACACACAGGTATAGTCACACATACACACACACACACACACAAGTATAGTCACACACACTCACACAAGTATAGTCTCACACACACACACACACACACACAGACACACGCACACAAACAAGGATAGTCACACGCAAACACACACACAAGTAGTCACACACACACATGTGTAGTCAAACACACACACACACAAGTACAGTCACACACACACACACAGATAAGTATATTCACACACACACAGGTATAGTCACACATACACACACACACACACAAGTATAGTCACACACACACACACAAGTATAGTCACACACACACACACACACAGACCCACGCACACACACAAGGATACTCACACACACACACATACATACGCAAGTATATTCACACACGCACAAGTATAGTCACACACTCACACACACACACACACACAGACAAGTATAGTCACACACACAAGAATAGTCACACACACACACACACAACCATAGTCACACACACACACACAAGTATAGTCTCACACACACACACAAGTATAGTCACACACTCACACGCAAGTAGAGTTACACACACACGCACACACAAGTATAGTCACGCACACACACACAAGTATAGTCACACACACACACACACAAGTATAGTCACACACACACACAAGTATAGTCACACACACACGCACACACAAGTATTGTCACACACACTCACACAAGTATAGTCTCACACACACACACACACACAGACACACGCACACAAACAAGGATAGTCACACGCAAACACACACACAAGTAGTCACACACACACATGTGTAGTCAAACACACACACACACAAGTACAGTCACACACACACACACAGATAATTATATTCACACACACACAGGTATAGTCACACATACACACACACACACACAAGTATAGTCACACACACAAGTATAGTCACACACACACACACACCCACACACACACACAAGGATACTCACACACACACACATACATACGCAAGTATATTCACACACGCACAAGTATAGTCACACACTCACACACACACACACACACGGACAAGTATAGTCACACACACAAGAATAGTCACACACACACACACACACACACACACAACGATAGTCACACACACACACACAAGTATAGTCTCACACACACACACAAGTATAGTCACACACACACACGCAAGTAGAGTTACACACACACAAGTATTGTCACACATACACACACGCACACACACGTAGAGTCACACACACACGCACACACAAGTATAGTCACGCACACACACACAAGTATAGTCACACACACACACACAAGTATAGTCACACACACACACAAGTATAGTCACACACACACGCACACACAAGTATTGTCACACATACACACACACACACACACACACAAGTATAGTCACACACACACACACACACACACAAGCATATTCACACACACACACAAGTATAGTCACACATACACACATATACACAGAAGTATAGATTCACACACACACATACACGTATAGTCACACACACACACACACACACACACACAAGTATAGTCACACACACACACACACACAGACACACAGGTATAGTCACACACACACACACAAGTATAATCACACATACACATACACAGGTATAGTCACACATACACACACACACAAGTATAGTCACACACACGTCACACGCACACACACAAGTATAGTCACACATACACACATATACACAGAAGTATAGATTCACACACACACATACACGTATAGTCACACACACACACATACACAGGTATAGTCACACATACGCACACACACATACGTATATTCACACACACATGCAAAGTATAATCACACACACACACACACTATTCGCACACACACACCCACACTAGCCACACGCACACACACAAGTATAGTCACACATACACACACACACAAGTATAGTCACACACACACAAGTATAGTCACACATACACACACACACACGTGTAGCCACACACATATAGTCACACACACACAAGTATAGTCACACACGCACACACACACCAGTATAGTCACACACACACACAGACACACACACGTATAGTCACACACACAAACGTATCGTCTCGCACACACAGACACACACACATAAGTATAGTCACACACACACACAAGTATAGTCACAGACACACACACAGATAAGTATAGTCACACACACACACACAGAGTCGTATAGTCACACACACACACACACACAAGTATAGTCACACACACACACACACAAGTATAGTCAGACACACACAATTATAGTCACACACAAACAGACACACACACAACTATGGTCACAGACACACACACAAGTATAGTCACACACACACACACAAGTATAGTCACACGCACACACAGGTATAGCCACACACACAAACACACACACACACAAGTATAGTCACACACACACACACACAAGCATTGTCTCACACACACACACACACACACACACACAAAACTGTGGTCACACACACACACAAACACACTCACAGACACGTATAGTCACGCACACACACACAAGTATAGTCACACACACACACACAAGTATAGTCACACACACATACCTGCACACACAAGTATAGTCACACACACACGCACACACAAGTATAGTCACACACACACGTATTGTCACACACACACACACACACACAAGTATAGTCACACACACACACAAGTATAGTCACACACAAACACACAAGTATAGATTCATACACACACTGACACACATCTATAGTCACACACACACACAGGTATAGTCACACACACACACAGATTTAGTCACACATACACACACACACACACAAGTATAGTCACACACACACACACAAGTATAGTCACACAGACACACAGGTATAGTCACACACACACACAAACACAGGTATAGTCACACACACACACAGATAAGGAAAGTCACACACACACACACAGGTATAGTCACACATGCACACACACACACACGCACAAGTATAGTCACACACACACGCACAAGTATAGTCTCACACACACACACAAGTATAGTCACACACTCACACACACACCAGTATAGTCACACACTCACACACACACTAGTATAGTCACACACACACACACACACACAAGTATAGTCACACACACACACACACACAACTATAGTCACACACACACGCACACACAAGTATAGTCACACACACACACAAGTATAGTCAGACACACACACAGACACACACACGTATAGTCGCACACACAAACGTATCGCCGCACACACACAGACACACACACGCACAGGTATAGTCACACACAGACACACACACACACACACACACACAAGTATAGTCACACACACACAAACACGTATAGTCACACACACACACAAGTATAGTCTCACACACACAAACACTCACACACAAACAAGGATAGTCACACGCAAACACACACACACACATAAGTATAGTCACACACACACATGTGTAGTCACACACACACGCACACACTCAAGTATAGTCACACACACAACTAGTCACACAGACACACACACACAGAGAGACAGGTTTAGTCACACACACACACACACACACACACACACACACACGCACAAGTATAGTCACACACTCACACACACAGATAAGTATAGTCACACACACACAGGTATAGTCACACATACACACACACACAAGTATAGTCTCACACACACACACACAAACACACACACACAAACAAGGATAGTCACACATACAAACAAGTATAATCACACACACACAGTCACACAAGTATAGTCACACACACACACACACAAGTATAGTCACACACACACAATTATAGTCACACACAAACAGACACACACACAACTATGGTCACAGACACACACACAAGTATAGTCACACACACACACACACACAAGTATAGTCACACGCACACACAAGTATAGCCACACACACACACAAACACACACACACACAAGTATAGTCACACACACACACACACACAAGCATTGTCTCACACACACACACACACACACACACAAAACTGTGGTCACACACACACACAAACACACTCACAGACACGTATAGTCACGCACACACACACAAGTATAGTCACACACACACACACAAGTATAGTCACACACACATACCTGCACACACAAGTATAGTCACACACACACGCACACACAAGTATAGTCACACACACACGTATTGTCACACACACACACACAAGTATAGTCACACACACACACAGATATAGTCACACACAAACACACAAGTATAGATTCATACACACACTGACACACATCTATAGTCACACACACACACAGGTATAGTCACACACACACACAGATTTAGTCACACATACACACACACACACACAAGTATAGTCACACACACACACACAAGTATAGTCACACAGACACACAGGTATAGTCACACACACACACAAACACAGGTATAGTCACACACACACACAGATAAGGAAAGTCACACACACACACACAGGTATAGTCACACATGCACACACACACACACGCACAAGTATAGTCACACACACACGCACAAGTATAGTCTCACACACACACACAAGTATAGTCACACACTCACACACACACCAGTATAGTCACACACTCACACACACACTAGTATAGTCACACACACACACACAAGTATAGTCACACACACACACACACACAACTATAGTCACACACACATGCACACACAAGTATAGTCACACACACACACAAGTATAGTCAGACACACACACAGACACACACACGTATAGTCGCACACACAAACGTATCGCCGCACACACACAGACACACACACGCACAGGTATAGTCACACACAGACACACACACACACACAAGTATAGTCACACACACACAAACACGTATAGTCACACACACACACAAGTATAGTCTCACACACACAAACACTCACACACAAACAAGGATAGTCACACGCAAACACACACACACACATAAGTATAGTCACACACACACATGTGTAGTCACACACACACGCACACACTCAAGTATAGTCACACACACAACTAGTCACACAGACACACACACACAGAGAGACAGGTTTAGTCACACACACACACACACACACACACGCACAAGTATAGTCACACACTCACACACACAGATAAGTATAGTCACACACACACAGGTATAGTCACACATACACACACACACAAGTATAGTCTCACACACACACACACAAACACACACACACAAACAAGGATAGTCACACATACAAACAAGTATAATCACACACACACAGTCACACAGGTATAGTCACACACACACAAGTATAGTCACACACACACAGATAAGTATAGTCACACACACACACATACACACACACACAGAGGTATAGTCACACATACAAACAAGTATAGTCACACACACAAGTATAGTCACACACACACACACAAGTATAGTCACACACACACATAATTATAGTCACTCACACACAGACACACACGAGTATAGTCACACTCTCACACACACACTAGTATAGTCACACACACACACACACACACACACAAGTATAGTCACACACACACACACACAAGTATAGTCACACACACACACAAGTATAGTCACACACACACACAGACACACACACGTATATTCGCACACACAAACGTATCGCCGCACACACACAGACACACACACGCACAGGTATAGTCACACACAGACACTCACACACACACACACACACACACACAAGTATAGTCACACACACACACACAAACACGTATAGTCACACACACACACAAGTATAGTCTCACACACACAAACACTCACACAAACAAGGATAGTCACACGCAAACACACACACACACATAAGTATAGTCACACACACACATGTGTAGTCACACACACACACACACACTCAAGTATAGTCACACACACAACTAGTCACACAGACACACACACACAGACAGACAGGTTTAGTCACACACACACACACACACACGCACAAGTATAGTCACACACTCACGCACACAGATAAGTATAGTCACACACACACAGGTATAGTCACACATACACACACACACAAGTATAGTCTCACACACACACACACAAACACACACACACAAACAAGGATAGTCACACATACAAACAAGTATAATCACACACACACAGTCACACAGGTATAGTCACACACACACACACAGGTATAGTCACACACACACACAGATAAGTATAGTCACACACACACACACATACACACACACACACAGGTATAGTCACACATACAAACAAGTATAGTCACACACACACACACACAAGTATAGTCACACACACACACACACACACAAGTATAGTCACACACACACATAATTGTAGTCACTCACACACAGACACACACGAGTATAGTCACACACTCACACACACACCAGTATAGTCACACACTCACACACACACTAGTATAGTCACACACACACACAACTATAGTCACACACACACGCACACACAAGTATAGTCACACACACACACAAGTATAGTCACACACACACACAGACACACACACGTATAGTCGCACACACAAACGTATCGCCGCACACACACAGACACACACACGCACAGGTGTAGTCACACACAGACACTCACACACACACACACACACACAAGTATAGTCACACACACACACACAAACACGTATAGTCACACACACACACAAGTATAGTCTCACACACACACACACACACACACAAACACTCACACAAACAAGGATAGTCACACGCAAACACACACACACACATAAGTATAGTCACACACACACATGTGTAGTCACACACACACACACACACTCAAGTATAGTCACACACACAACTAGTCACACAGACACAGACAGACAGGTTTAGTCACACACACACACACACACGCACAAGTATAGTCACACACTCACACACACAGATAAGTATAGTCACACACACACAGGTATAGTCACACATACACACACACACAAGTATAGTCTCACACACACACACACAAACACACACACACAAACAAGGATAGTCACACGCAAACACACACACACAGACAAGTATAGTCACACACACACATGTGTAGTCACACACACACACACAAGTATAATCACACACACACACACAAGGATAGTCTCACACACACACAGACACACACACGTATAGTCGCACACACAAACGTATTGCCGCACACACACAGACACACACACACACAGGTATAGTCACACACACACACAAGTATAGTCACACACACACACACACACACACAAGTATAGTCACACACACACACACAAGTATAATCTCACGCACGCACACTCGCAGACACACTCACACAAACAAGGATAGTCACACGCAAACACACAGACACACACACATGTATAGTCACACACACACTTGTAGTCACACACACACACACACAAGTACAGTCACACAAACACACACACGTATAGTCACGCACACACAACTATAGTCACACACACACAGACACACAGGTATAGTCACACACACACACACACACACAAGTATAGTCACAAACACACACAGATAAGTATAGTCACACACACACACACATACACACACACAGGTATAGTCACACATACAAACAAGTATAATGACACACACCCACACATACACACACACAGGTATAGTCACACATCCAAACAAGTATAGTCACACACACACACAAGTATAGTCACACACACACACACACACACACACACGTATAGTCACACACACACACAGATAAGTATAGTCACACACACACACACATACACACACACAGGTATAGTCACACATACAAACAAGTATAATGACACACACCCACACATACACACACACAGGTATAGTCACACATCCAAACAAGTATAGTCACACACACACACAAGTATAGTCACACACACACACGCACACACACGAGTATAGTCACACACTCACACACACACCAGTATAGTCACACACTCACACACACACCAGTATAGTCACACACACACACACACACCAGTATAGTCACACACTCACACACACACAAGTATAGTCACACACACACACACACACAACTATAGTCACAACGCGCACACAAGTATAGTCACACACACACACTACTATAGTCACACACACACACAGACACACACACGTATAGTCGCACACACAAACGTATCGCCGCACACACACAGACACACACGCACAGGTATAGTCACACACACACACACAAGTATAGTCACACACACACACACACACACACACACACAAGTATAGTCACACACACACACACACAAGTATAATCTCACACACGCACACTCGCAGACACACTCACACAAACAAGGATAGTCACACGCAAACACACAGACACACACACAAGTATAGTCACACACACACACACTTGTAGTCACACACACACACACACAAGTACAGTCACACAAACACACACATGTATAGTCACGCACACACAACTATATTCACACACACACAGACACACAGGTATAGTCACACACACACACACAAGTATAGTCACACACACAGATAAGTATAGTCACTCGCACACACACACACATACACACACACAGGTATAGTCACACATACAAACAAGTATAATGACACACACCCACACATACACACACACAGGTATAGTCACACATCCAAACAAGTATAGTCACACACACACACAAGTATAGTCACACACACACACACACACACACACACAAGTATAGTCACACACACACATAATTATAGTCTCTCACACACACGCACACACACGAGTTTAGTCACACACTCACACACACACCAGTATAGTCACACACTCACACACACCAGTATAGTCACACACACACACACACACAAGTATAGTCACACACACACACACAACTATAGTCACAACACACACGCACACACAAGTATAGTCACACACACACACTAGTATAGTCACACACACACACAGACACACACAAGTATAGTCACACACACAGACACACACACGTATAGTCGCACACACAAACGTATCGCCGCACACACACAGACACACACACACACAGGTATAGTCACACACACACACTCACACACACACACAAGTATAGTCACACACACACACACACACACGTGTAGTCACACACACACACTCACACACACACAAGTATAGTCACACACACACACACGTATAGTCACACACACACACACACAAGTATAGTTACAAACACAAGGATAGTTACACACACACACACACACACACACAAGTATAGTCACACACACACACACGCACACACAAGAATAGTCACACACACACACAAGTATAGTCACGCACACACACACAAATATAGTCACACATACACACACACAAGTATAGTCACACACATACACAAGTATAGACACACACACACAACTATAGTCACACACACACACGCGCACACACAAGTATACACACACAAGTAAAGTCACACACACACGTATAGTCTCACACACACATATAGTCACACACACACACACACAATTATTGTCACATACACACACACACACACAAGTATAGTCACGCACACACACACAAGTATAGTCACACACACAAGTATCGTCACACACACACACAGACACAGACACGTATAGTCGCACAACCAAATGTATCATCACGCAGACATACACACACACACATGTATAGTCACACACACACATATAGTCACACACACACACACAAGTATAGTCACACACACACAAGTATAGTCTCACACACACAAACACACACACGCAAACAAGGATAGATACACGCCAACACACATACACAACTTTAGTCACACACACACATGTGTAGTCACACGCGCACACACACACACACAAGTACAGTCACACACAGACAAAAAAGTATAGTCACACACACACACACAACTATAGTCACACAGACACGCACACACCGACACACAGGTTTAGTCACAAACACACACACACACAAGTATAGTCACACAACACACACACACAGATAAGTATAGTCACACACACACACAGGTATAGTTACACATACACACACACACACACAAGTACAGTCACACAAACACACACACGTATAGTCACGCACACACAACTATAGTCACACACACACAGACACACAGGTATAGTCGCACACACACACACACACAAGTGTAGTCACACACACACACACAGATAAGTATAGTCACACACACACAGGTATAGCCACACATACAAACAAGTATAATCACACACACACAGTCACACAGGTATAGTCACACACACACACACACAAGGATAGTCACACACACACACAGATAAGTATAGTCACACACACACACACACACATACACACACACACACACACACACACAGGTATAGTCACACATACAAACAAGTATAGTCACACACACACACAAGTATAGTCACACACACACACACAAGTATAGTCACACACACGCATAATTATAGTCACTCACACACAGACACACACGAGTATAGTCACACACTCACACACACACCAGTATAGTCACACACTCACACACACACTAGTATAGTCACACACACAGACACACACACACAAGTATAGTCACACACACACACACACAAACTATAGTCACACACACACACACACACAAGAATAGTCACACACACACACAAGTATGGTCACACACACACACACACACACACGTATAGTCGCACACACAAACGTGTCGCCGCACACACACAGACACACACACGCACAGGTATAGTCACACACAGACACTCACACACACACACACACACACACACACACAAGTATAGTCACACACACACACACAAACACGTATAGTCACACACACACACAAGTATAGTCTCACACACACAAACACTCACACACAAACAAGGATAGTCACACGCAAACACACACACACACATAAGTATAGTCACACACACACATGTGTAGTCACACACACACACTCAAGTATAGTCACACACACAACTAGTCACACAGACACACACACACAGACAGACAGGTTTAGTCACACACACACACACACGCACAAGTATAGTCACACACTCACACACACAGATAAGTATAGTCACACACACACAGGTATAGTCACACATACACACACACACAAGTATAGTCTCACACACACACACACAAACACACACACACAAACAAGGATAGTCACACATACAAACAAGTATAATCACACACACACAGTCACACAGGTATAGTCACACACACACACACAAGTATAGTCACACACACACACAGATAAGTATAGTCACACACACACACACACACACACACACACAAGTATAGTCACACACACACATAATTATAGTCACTCACACACAGACACACACGAGTATAGTCACACACTCACACACACACCAGTATAGTCACACACTCACACACACACTAGTATAGTCACACACACACACACACACACACACAACTATAGTCACACACACACGCACACACAAGTATAGTCACACACACACACAAGTATAGTCACACACACACACAAGTATAGTGACACACACACACAAGTATAGTCACACACACACACAAGTATAGTCACACACACACACACGTATTGTCGCACACACAAACGTATCGCCGCACACACACACACACGCACAGGTATAGTCACACACAGACACTCACACACACACACACACACACACACAAGTATAGTCACACACACAAACACGTATAGTCACACACACACACAAGTATAGTCTCACACACACAAACACACACACAAACAAGGATAGTCACACGCAAACACACACACACATAAGTATAGTCACACACACACATGTGTAGTCACACACACACACACACACACTCAAGTATAGTCACACACACAAATAGTCACACAGACACACACACACAGACAGACAGGTTTAGTCACACACACACACACACACACACACACGCACAAGTATAGTCACACACTCACACACACAGATAAGTATAGTCACACACACACACACATACACACACACAGGTATAGTCACACATACAAACAAGTATAATGACACACACACACAGATAAGTATAGTCACACACACACACATACACACACACACACAGGTATAGTCACACATACAAACAAGTATAGTCACACACACACACAAGTATAGTCACACACACACACACACACACACACACACAAGTATAGTCACACACACACATAATTATAGTCACTCACACACAGACACACACGAGTATAGTCACACACTCACACACACACCAGTATAGTCACACACTCACACACACACTAGTATAGTCACACACACAAGTATAGTCACACACACACACACACACACACAACTATAGTCACACACACACGCACACACAAGTATAGTCACACACACACACAAGTATAGTCACACACACACACACAAGTATAGTCACACACACACACAAGTATAGTCACACACACACACAAGTATAGTCACACACACACACGTATTGTCGCACACACAAACGTATCGCCGCACACACACACACACGCACAGGTATAGTCACACACAGACACTCACACACACACACACACACACACAAGTATAGTCACACACACAAACACGTATAGTCACACACACACACAAGTATAGTCTCACACACACAAACACTCACACACAAACAAGGATAGTCACACGCAAACACACACACACACATAAGTATAGTCACACACACACATGTGTAGTCACACACACACACACACACTCAAGTATAGTCACACACACAAATAGTCACACAGACACACACACACAGACAGACAGGTTTAGTCACACACACACACACACTCACACACACGCACAAGTATAGTCACACACTCACACACACAGATAAGTATAGTCACACACACACAGGTATAGTCACACATACACACACACACAAGTATAGTCTCACACACACACACACAAACACACACACACAAACAAGGATAGTCACACATACAAACAAGTATAATCACACACACACTGTCACACAGGTATAGTCACACACACACACACAAGTATAGTCACACACACACACAGATAAGTATAGTCACACACACACACACACACACATACACACACACACACAGGTATAGTCACACATACAAACAAGTATGGTCACACACACACACAAGTATAGTCACACACACACACACACACACACACAAGTATAGTCACACACACACATAATTACAGTCACTCACACACAGACATACACGAGTATAGTCACACACTCACACACACACCAGTATAGTCACACACTCACACACACACTAGTATAGTCACACACACCCACACACACACACAAGTATAGTCACACACACACACACACAACTATAGTCACACACACACGCACACACAAGTATAGTCACACACACACACAAGTATAGTCACACACACACACAGACACACACACGTACAGTCGCACACACAAACGTATCGCCGCACACACACAGACACACACACGCACAGGTATAGTCACACACAGACACACACACACACACACACAGGTATAGTCACACACACACACACACACACAGAAGTATAGTCACACACACACACACACACGTATAGTCACACACACACACACACGTATAGTCACACACACACACACACACAAGTATAGTCTCACACACACAAACACACACACACAAACAAGGATAGTCACACGCAAACACACACACACAAGTATAGTCACACACACATGTGTAGTCACACACACACACACTCAAGTATAGTCACACACACAAGTATAGTCACACACACAAACAAGTATAGTCACACACACACACACACACACACGTATAGTCACACACACAAGTATAGTCTCACACACACAAACACACACACACAAGGATAGTCACAAACACAAGTATAGTTACACACACACACACGCACACAAGTATAGTCACACACACACACACACACACAAGTACAGTCACACACACACAGGTATTGTCACACACACACACGCACACACAAGTATAGTCACACACACACACACACAAGTATAGTCACGCACACACACACAAATATAGTCACACATACATACACACAAGTATAGTCACATACATACACAAGTATAGACACACACACACACAACTATAGTCACACACGCACACACGCGCACACACAAGTATACACACACACACACACAAGTAAAGTCACACACACACGTATACTCTCACACACACAGATAGTCACACACACACACACAATTATTGTCACATACACACACACACACGTATAGTCACGCACACACACACAAGTATAGTCACACACACACACACACAAGTATAGTCACGCACACACTCAGACACACACACGTATAGTCGCACAACCAAATGTATCGTCACGCAGACATACACACACACACATGTATAGTCACACACACACGTATAGTCACACACACAAGTATAGTCACACACACACACAAGTATAGTCTCACACACACAAACACACACACACAAACAAGGATAGATACACGCCAACACACATACACAACTATAGTCACACACACACATGTGTAGTCACACGCAAAAATACACACACAAGTACAGTCACACACAGACAAACAAGTATAGTCACACACACACACACAACTATAGTCACACAGACACGCACACACCGACACACAGGTTTAGTCACAAACACACACACACACACACACAAGTATAGTCACACAACACACACACACAGATAAGTATAGTCACACACACAGAGGTATAGTTACACATACACACACACACACAAGTACAGTCACACAAACACACACACGTATAGTCACGCACACACAACTATAGTCACACACACAGACACACAGGTATAGTCACACACACACACACACAAGTATAGTCACACACACACACAGATAAGTATAGTCACACACACACACACACACACAGGTATAGTCACACATACAAACAAGTATAATCACACACACACAGTCACACAGGTATAGTCACACACACACAAGTATAGTCACACACACACACACAGATAAGTATAGTCACACACACACATACACACACACACACACAGGTATAGTCACACATACAAACAAGTATAGTCACACACACACAGAAGTATAGTCACACACACACACACACACACAAGTATAGTCACACACACACATAATTATAGTCACTCACACACACACACACACGAGTATAGTCACACACACACCAGTATAGTCACACACTCACACACACACTAGTATAGTCACACACACACACACACAAGTATAGTCACACACACACACACAACTATAGTCACACACACACGCACACACAAGTATAGTCACACACACACACACACAAGTATAGTCACACACACACACAGACACACACACGTATAGTCACACACACACACACAAGTATAGTCTCACACACACAAACACTCACACACAAACGAGGATAGTCACACGCAAACGTATCGCCGCACATACACAGACACACACACGCACAGGTATAGTCACACACAGACACACACACACACACACACACACACACAAGTATAGTCACACACACACACACAAACACGTATAGTCACACACACACACACAAGTATAGTCTCACACACACAAACACTCACACACAAACGAGGATAGTCACACGCAAACACACACACACACATAAGTATAGTCAAACACACACGTGTGTAGTCACACACACACACACACACACTCAAGTATAGTCACACACACAACCAGTCACACAGACACACACACACAGACAGACAGGTTTAGTCACACACACACTCACACACACGCACAAGTATAGTCACGCACTAACACACACAGATAAGTATAGTCACACACACACAGGTATAGTCACACATACACACACACACAAGTATAGTCTCACACACACACACACAAACACACACACACAAACAAGGATAGTCACACGCAAACACACACACACAGACAAGTATAGTCACACACACACATGTGTAGTCACACACACACACACACAAGTATAATCACACACACACACACAAGTATAGTCACACACACACACAGACACACACACGTATAGTCGCACACACAAACGTATCGCCGCACACACACAGACACACACACACACAGGTATAGTCACACACACACACACACACACAGAAGTATAGTCACACACACACACACACGTATAGTCACACACACACACACACACGTATAGTCACACACACACACAAGTATAGTCTCACACACACAAACACACACACACAAACAAGGATACTCACACGCAAACACACACACACACACAAGTATAGTCACACACACACATGTGTAGTCACACACACACACTCAAGTATAGTCACACACACAGAAAAGTATAGTCACACACACACACACACACAAGTATAGTCACACACACACACACATGTATAGTCACACACACACAAGTATAGTCACACACACACACACAAGAATAGTCACACACACACAAGTATTGTCACACACTCACACGCACACACAAGTATAGTCACACACACACACACACACACAAGTATAGTCACGCACACACACATAAATATATTCACACATACACACACACAAGTACAGTCACACACACACAAACAAGGATAGTCACACGCAAACACACACACAGACACAAGTATAGTCACACACACACACATGTGTAGTCACACACACACACACACTCAAGTATAGTCACACACTCAAGTATAGTCACACACACAAACAAGTATAGTCACACACACACACACACAAATATAGTCACACACACACACACAAGTATTGTCACACACACACACACACACACAAGTATAGTCACACACACACACAAGTATGGTCACACACACACAAGTATTGTCACACACTCACACGCACACACAAGTATAGTCACACACACACACACACACACAAGAATAGTCACGCACACACACATAAATATAGTCACACATACACAAACACAAGTATAGTCACACACACACACAAGTATAGAAACACACACACACACACAACTATAGTCACACACACACACACACACGCGCACACACAAGTATACACACACACACACACAAGTATAGTCACACACACACGTATAGTCTCACACACACATATAGTCACACACACATACACACAATTATTGTCACATACACACACACACACACAAGTATAGTCACGCAAACACACACAAGTATAGTCACACACACACACATGTATAGTCACACACACACACAGACACACACACGTATAGTCGCACAACCAAATGTATCGTCACGCAGACATACACACACACACAAGTATAGTCACACACACACGTATAGTCACACACACACACACGTATAGTCACACACACACACATGTATAGTCTCACACACACAAACACACACACACAAACAAGGATAGTCACACGCAAACACACATACACAGCTATAGTCACACACACACATGTGTAGTCACACACACACACACAAGTATAGATTCACACACACACACACACAAGTATAGTCACACACACACACACACACAGACACACAGGTATAGTCACACACACACACAAGTATAGTCTCACACGCACAAACACACACACACACAAACAAGGATAGTCACACGCAAACACACATACACAGCTATAGTCACACACACATGTGTAGTCACACACACACACACACACAAGTGCAGTCACACACACACAAACAAGTATAGGCACACACACGCACACAACTATAGTCACACAGACACACACACGCAGACACACAGGTTTAGTCCCAAACACACACACACAAGTATAGTCACATACACACACACACACAGATAAGTATAGTCACACACACACACACACGCACAGGTATAGTCACACATACACACACACACACAAGTATAGTGACACACACAAACTCACACACACACACAAGTATAGTCATGCTCACACACACACACCCACACACAAGTATGGACACACACACACAAGTATAGTCACACACTCACACACAGACACAAGTATAGTCACACACACACACAAGTTTAGTCACACACACACACACGTTTAGTCACACACACACACACAGGTTTAGTCACACACACACACACAACTATAGTCACACACACACACACAAGTATTGTCACACACACACACACAAGTATAGTCACACACACAGACACACACACACAAGTATAGTCACGCACACACACACAAGTATAGTCACACACACTCACACACACACAAGTCTCGTCACACACACACACCCGCACACACAACTATAGTCACAAACACAGACACACACACACGTATAATCACACATACACACACACACAAGTATAGTCACACACACACACACAACCATACTCACACACACACACACACACAAGTATAGTCTCACACACACACACACACACTCACACACAAGTATAGTCACACACACACACACAAGTATAGTCACACACACACAAGTATTGTCACACACATACACACAAGCACACACACGTATAGTCACACACACACACACAAGTATAGTCATGCACACACACACAAGTATAGTCACACACAAACACACACACACACACACAAGTATAGTCACACACACACACAGGTATAGTCACACACACACGCACACACAAGTATATTCACACACACACACACACCCACAAGTATAGTCACACACACACACACACACACAAGTATAGATTCACACACACACACACACACACAAGCATAGTCACACACACTCACATACACGTATTGTCACACACTCACACACACAAGTATAGTCACACACACACATACACAGGTATCGTCACACAGCACACTCACACAAGTATAGTCACACACACATCACACGCACACACACACGTATCGTCACACACACAGACACACAACTCTAGTCACACACACACACACACAAGAAAAGTCACACACACACGTATAGTCACACACACACACACACACGCGCAAAGTATAATCACACACACACACTGTTCACACACACACACACACACTAGCCACACGCACACACACAAGTATAGTCACACACACACAAGTATAGTCACACGTACACACACACACACACGTGTAGCCACACTCACACGCACATATAGTCACACACACACACACAAGTATATTCACACACGCACACACACACACAAGTATACTCACACACACACACAGACACACACACACGTATAGTCACACACACAAACGTATCGTCTCATACACACAGACACGCACACATAAGTATAGTCACACACACACACAGACGTATAGTCAAACACACACAGACAAGTATAGTCACACACACACACACACACACATATAGTCACAGACACACACACAGATAAGTATAGTCACACACACACACAAGTACAGTCACACACACACACAAGTATAGTCTCACACACACAAACACACACACACAAACAAGGATAGTCACACGCCATCACACATACACAAGTATAGTCACACACACACATGTGGAATCACACACACACACACAAGTACAGTCACACACACACAAGTATAGTCACTCACACTCACACAAACACGTATAATCACACGTACACACACACACAAGTACAGTCACACACACACACACGTATAGACACACACACACACAAACACACAAGTATAGTCACACACACACACAAGTATAGTCACACACACACACACACACACAAGTATAGTAATACACACACACACACAAGTATAGTCACACCCACACACAAGTATAGTCACACACATACACACACACACACAACTAAAGTCACACACACACACAAGTATAGTCACACACACACACACACAAGTATAGTCACACACACACACACACACACAAGTATAGTCACACACACACACACACACACACAGGTATAGTCACACACACTCACAATTATTGTCTCACACACACAAACACGCACACTCAAGTATGGTCACACACACACAGACACACATGTACAGTCACGCACACACATACACACACATGTATAGTCACACACACACACACACACACACACAAGTATAGTCACACACACACACAGACACACAGGTATAGTCACACACTCACACACAGTTATAGTGACACACACACACACAGATAAGGAAAGTCACACACACACAGGTATAGTCACACATGCACACACACACACACACACACACAAGTATAGTCACACACACACACAAGTATAGTCTCACACACACACACACACAGACACACACACACAAACAAGGATAGTCACACGCAATCACACACACAAGCAGTCACACACATACATGTGTAGTCATACACACACACACTCACACACAAGTACAGTCACACACACACACACAGATAAGTATATTCACACACACACAGGTGTAGTCACACATACACACACACACACACAAGTATAGTCACACACACACAAGTATAGTCACACACACACACCCGCACAGAAGGATACTCACACACACACACACACACGCAAGTATAGTCACACACGCACAAGTATTGTCACACACTCACACACACACACACACAAGTATAGTCACACACACAAGTATAGTCACACACACAAGTATAGTCACACACACACACAACCATAGTCACACACACACACACACAAGTATAGTCTCACACACACACATACACTCAGACACAAGTATAGTCACACACACACACACAAGTATTGTCACACACATACACACAAGCACACACACGTATAGTCACACACACACACACACACACACAAGTATAGTCACGCACACACACACAAGTATAATCACACACACACACACACACACAAGTATAGTCACACACACACACAGGTATAGTCACACACACACGCACACACAAGTATTGTCAGACACACACACACAAGTATAGTCATACACACACACACAAGTATAGTCATACACACACACACACACAAGTATATTCACACACACACACACACACACAAGTATAGATTCACACACACACATACACGTATTGTCACACACTCACACACACACACAAGTATAGTCACACACACAGACACACAGGTATAGTCACACACACACAAGTATAGTCACACACACACATACACAGGTATAGTCACACAGCACACACACACAAGTATAGTCACAAACACGTCACACGCACACACACGTATAGTAACACACACATGCACACACACAGACACACAACTCTAGTCACACACACACACACAAGAAAAGTCACACACACGTATAGTCACACACACACACACACACACACACGCAAAGTATAATCACACACACACACTGTTCACACACACACACACAGTAGCCAGACGCACACACACAAGTATAGTCACACACACACAAGTATAGTCACACATACACACACACACGTGTAGCCACACACACACACAAATATAGTCACACACAGACACACAAGTATAGTCACACACGCACACACACACAAGTATCCTCACACACACACACAAGTATCCTCACACACACACACAGACACACACACGTATAGTCACACACACAAACGTATCGTCTCACACACACACACACACAAGTATAGTCACACACACAGACACAAGTATAGTCTCACACACACACACACAAACACAGACACACACACACAAACAAGGATAGTCACACGCAATCACACACACAAGCAGTCACACACAGACATGTGTCGTCTCACACACACACACACACACAGATAAGTATATTCACACACACACAGGTATAGTCACAAATAAACACACACACACATGCATAGTCACACACACACACACACAAGTATAGTCACACACACACCCGCACAGAAGGATACTCACACACACACACACATGCAAGTATAGTCACACACGCACAAGTCTTGTCACAAACTCACACACACCCACACACAAGTATAGTCACACACACAAGTATAGTCACACACACAAGTATAGTCACACACACACACAACCATAGTCACACACACTCACACACGCACACACAAGTATAGTCACACACACACACAACTATAGTCACACACACACGCACACACAAGTATAGTCACACACACACACAAGTATAGTCACACACACACACAGACACACACACACAGGTATAGTCACACACACACACACACACGTATAGTCACACACACACACACACACAAGTATAGTCTCACACACACAAACAAGGATAGTCACACGCAAACACACACACACACAATTATAGTCACACACACACATGTGTAGTCACACACACACACACACACTCAAGTATAGTCACACACACAACTAGTCACACAGACACACACACAGGTTTAGTCACACACACACACACACACACACACACAAGTATAGTCACACACACAGAGATAAGTATAGTCACACACACACAGGTATAGTCACACATACACACACACACAAGTATAGTCTCACACACACAAACACACACACACAAACAAGGATAGTCACACGCAATCACACACACAAGCAGTCACACACACACATGTGTCGTCACACACACACACACACACACAAGTACAGTCACACACACACACACACAACAAGGATAGTCACGCACACACAGACACACGCACACACAGGTATAGTCACACACACACACACAGAAGTATAGTCACACACACACGTATAGTCACACACACACACGCACACACACAAGTATAGTCACACACACACACACAGACACACAGGTATAGTCACACCCACACACACAGTTATAGTGACACACACACACACAGATAAGGAAAGTCACACACACACAGGTATAGTCACACATGCACACACACACACACACAAGTATAGTCACACACACACACACAAAAATAGTCTCACACACACACACACAGACACACAAACAAGGATAGTCACACGCAATCACACACACAAGCAGTCACACACACACATGTGTAGTCACACACACACACACACACACACAAGTACAGTCACACACACACATGTGTAGTCACACACACACACACACAAGTATAATCACACACACACACACAAGTATAGTCACACACACACACAGACACACACACGTATAGTCGCACACACAAACGTATCGCCGCACACACACAGACACACACACACACAGGTATAGTCACACACACACACACACAGAAGTATAGTCACACACACACACACACGTATAGTCACACACACACACACACGTATAGTCACACACACACACAAGTATAGTCTCACACACACAAACACACACACACAAACAAGGATACTCACACGCAAACACACACACACACACAAGTATAGTCACACACACACATGTGTAGTCACACACACACACTCAAGTATAGTCACACACACAGACAAGTATAGTCACACACACACACACACACAAGTATAGTCACACACACACACATGTATAGTCTCACACACACAAGTATAGTCACACACACACAAGTATAGTCACACACACACAAGTATTGTCACACACTCACACGCACACACAAGTATAGTCACACACACACACACACACACAAGTATAGTCACGCACACACACATAAATATATTCACACATACACACACACAAGTACAGTCACACACACACAAACAAGGATAGTCACACGCAAACACACACACAGACACAAGTATAGTCACACACACACATGTGTAGTCACACACACACACACACTCAAGTATAGTCACACACACAAGTATAGTCACACACACAAACAAGTATAGTCACACACACACACACACAAATATAGTCACACACACACACAAGTATTGTCACACACACACACACACACACAAGTATAGTCACACACACACACAAGTATAGTCACACACACACAAGTATTGTCACACACTCACACGCACACACAAGTATAGTCACACACACACACACAAGTATAGTCACGCACACACACATAAATATAGTCACACATACACACACACAAATATAGTCACACACACACACAAGTATAGAAACACACACACACACACAACTATAGTCACACACACACACACACACGCACTCACAAGTATACACACACACACACAAGTATAGTCACACACACACGTATAGTCTCACACACACATATAGTCACACACACATACACACAATTATTGTCACATACACACACACACACACAAGTATAGTCACGCAAACACACACAAGTATAGTCACACACACACACACATGTATAGTCACACACACACACAGACACACACACGTATAGTCGCACAACCAAATGTATCGTCACGCAGACATACACACACACACAAGTATAGTCACACACACACGTATAGTCACACACACACACACAAGTATAGTCACACACACACACATATATAGTCTCACACACACAAACACACACACACAAACAAGGATAGTCACACGCAAACACACATACACAGCTATAGTCACACACACACACACAAGTATAGATTCACACACACACACACACAAGTATAGTCACACACACACACACACAGACACACAGGTATAGTCACACACACACACAAGTATAGTCTCACACGCACAAACACACACACACACAAACAAGGATAGTCACACGCAAACACACATACACAGCTATAGTCACACACACACATGTGTAGTCACACACACACACACACACAAGTACAGTCACACACACACAAACAAGTATAGTCACAAACACACACACACAAGTATAGTCACATACACACACACACACAGATAAGTATAGTCACACACACACGCACAGGTATAGTCACACATACACACACACACACAAGTATAGTGACACACACAAACTCACACACACACACACAAGTATAGTCATGCTCACACACACACACCCACACACAAGTATGGACACACACACACAAGTATAGTCACACACTCACACACAGACACAAGTATAGTCACACACACACACAAGTTTAATCACACACACACACACGTTTAGTCACACACACACACACAGGTTTAGTCACACACACACACAACTATAGTCACACACACACACACAAGTATTGTCACACACACACACACAAGTATAGTCACACACACAGACACACACACACACAAGTATAGTCACGCACACACACACAAGTATAGTCACACACACTCACACACACACAAGTCTCGTCACACACACACACCCGCACACACAACTATAGTCACAAACACAGACACACACACACGTATAATCACACATACACACACACACAAGTATAGTCACACACACACACACAACCATACTCACACACACACACACACACAAGTATAGTCTCACACACACACACACACACACACTCACACACAAGTATAGTCACACACACACACACAAGTATAGTCACACACACACAAGTATTGTCACACACATACACACAAGCACACACACGTATAGTCACACACACACACACAAGTATAGTCATGCACACACACACAAGTATAGTCACACACAAACACACACACACACACACAAGTATAGTCACACACACACACAGGTATAGTCACACACACACGCACACACAAGTATATTCACACACACACACACCCACAAGTATAGTCACACACACACACACAAGTATAGATTCACACACACACACACACACAAGCATAGTCACACACACACAAATACACACACACAAGTATAGATTCACACACACTCACATACACGTATAGTCACACACTCACACACACACACACAAGTATAGTCACACACACACATACACAGGTATCGTCACACAGCACACTCACACAAGTATAGTCACACACACATCACACGCACACACACACGTATAGTCACACACACACACACGCGCAAAGTATAATCACACACACACTGTTCACACACACACACACACACTAGCCACACGCACACACACAAGTATAGTCACACACACAAGTATAGTCACACGTACACACACACACACGTGTAGCCACACACACACGCACATATAGTCACACACACACACACACACACAAGTATATTCACACACGCACACACACACACAAGTATACTCACACACACACACAGACACACACACACGTATCGTCACACACACAAACGTATCGTCTCATACACACAGACACGCACACATAAGTATAGTCACACACACACACAGACGTATAGTCAAACACACACAGACAAGTATAGTCACACACACACACACACATAGTCACAGACACACACACAGATAAGTATAGTCACACACACACACAAGTACAGCCACACACACACACAAGTATAGTCTCACACACACAAACACACACACACAAACAAGGATTGTCACACGCCATCACACATACACAAGTATAGTCACACACACACATGTGGAATCACACACACACACACAAGTACAGTCACACACACACAAGTATAGTCACTCACACTCACACAAACACGTATAATCACACGTACACACACACACAAGTACAGTCACACACACACACACGTATAGACACACACACACACAAACACACAAGTATAGTCACACACACACACAAGTATAGTCACACACACACACACACACAAGTATAGTAATACACACACACACACACAAGTATAGTCACACCCACACACAAGTATAGTCACACACATACACACACACACACAACTAAAGTCACACACACACACAAGTATAGTCACACACACACACACACAAGTATAGTCACACACACACACACACAAGTATAGTCACTCACACACACTCACACACAGGTATAGTCACACACACTCACAATTATTGTCTCACACACACAAACACGCACACTCAAGTATGGTCACACACACACAGACACACATGTACAGTCACGCACACACATACACACACATGTATAGTCACACACACCCACACACAAGTATAGTCACACACACACACACAGACACACAGGTATAGTCACACACTCACACACAGTTATAGTGACACACACACACAGATAAGGAAAGTCACACACACACAGGTATAGTCACACATGCACACACACACACACACACACACAAGTATAGTCACACACACACACACACAAGTATAGTCTCACACACACACACACACAGACACACACACACAAACAAGGATAGTCACACGCAATCACACACACAAGCAGTCACACACACACATGTGTAGTCACACACACACACACTCACACACAAGTACAGTCACACACACACACACAGATAAGTATATTCACACACACACAGGTGTAGTCACACATACACACACACACACACAAGTATAGTCACACACACACAAGTATAGTCACACACACACACACCCGCACAGAAGGATACTCACACACACACACACACACGCAAGTATAGTCACACACGCACAAGTATTGTCACACACTCACACACACACACACACACAAGTATAGTCACACACACAAGTATAGTCACACACACAAGTATAGTCACACACACACACAACCATAGTCACACACACACACACACAAGTATAGTCTCACACACACACATACACTCAGACACAAGTATAGTCACACACACACACACAAGTATAGTCACACACACACAAGTATTGTCACACACATACACACAAGCACACACACGTATAGTCACACACACACACACACACAAGTATAGTCACGCACACACACACAAGTATAATCACACACACACACACACACACACACACAAGTATAGTCACACACACACACAGGTATAGTCACACACACACGCACACACAAGTATTGTCAGACACACACACACAAGTATAGTCATACACACACACACACACAAGTATATTCACACACACACACACACACAAGTATAGATTCGCACACACACATACACGTATTGTCACACACTCACACACACACACAAGTATAGTCACACACACAGACACACAGGTATAGTCACACACACACAAGTATAGTCACACACACACATACACAGGTATAGTCACACAGCACACACACACAAGTATAGTCACAAACACGTCACACGCACACACACGTATAGTAACACACACATGCACACACACAGACACACAACTCTAGTCACACACACACACACACACAAGAAAAGTCACACACACGTATAGTCACACACACACACACACACGCAAAGTATAATCACACACACACACTGTTCACACACACACACACACTAGCCAGACGCACACACACAAGTATAGTCACACACACACAAGTATAGTCACACATACACACACACACGTGTAGCCACACACACACACACATATAGTCACACACAGACACACAAGTATAGTCACACACGCACACACACACAAGTATCCTCACACACACACACAAGTATCCTCACACACACACACAGACACACACACGTATAGTCACAGACACAAACGTATCGTCTCACACACACACACACACAAGTATAGTCACACACACACACACAAGTATAGTCTCACACACACACACACAAACACAGACACACACACACAAACAAGGATAGTCACACGCAATCACACACACAAGCAGTCACACACAGACATGTGTCGTCTCACACACACACACACACAGATAAGTATATTCACACACACACAGGTATAGTCACACATAAACACACACACACACATGCATAGTCACACACACACACACAAGTATAGTCACACACACACCCGCACAGAAGGATACTCACACACACACACACATGCAAGTATAGTCACACACGCACAAGTCTTGTCACAAACTCACACACACACACACCCACACACAAGTATAGTCACACACACAAGTATAGTCACACACACAAGTATAGTCACACACACACACACAACCATAGTCACACACACTCACACACGCACACACATGTATAGTCACACACACACACAACTATAGTCACACACGCACGCACACACAAGTATAGTCACACACACACACAAGTATAGTCACACACACACACAGACACACACACACAGGTATAGTCACACACACACACACACACGTATAGTCACACACACACACACACAAGTATAGTCTCACACACACAAACAAGGATAGTCACACGCAAACACACACACACACACACAATTATAGTCACACACACACATGTGTAGTCACACACACACACACACACTCAAGAATAGTCACACACACAACTAGTCACACAGGCACACACACAGGTTTAGTCACACACACACACACACACACACACAAGTATAGTCACACACACAGAGATAAGTATAGTCACACACACACACAGGTATAGTCACACATACACACACACACAAGTATAGTCTCACACACACAAACACACACACACAAACAAGGATAGTCACACGCAATCACACACACAAGCAGTCACACACACACACATGTGTCGTCACACACACACACACACACACAAGTACAGTCACACACACACACACACAACAAGGATAGTCACGCACACACAGACACACACACACACAGGTATAGTCACACACACACACACACAGAAGTATAGTCACACACACACACACACACACGTATAGTCACACACACACACACGCACACACACAAGTATAGTCACACACACACACACAGACACACAGGTATAGTCACACCCACAGACACAGTTATAGTGACACACACACACACAGATAAGGAAAGTCACACACACACAGGTATAGTCACACATGCACACACACACACACACACACAAGTATAGTCACACACACACACACAAGTATAGTCTCACACACACACACACACAGACACACAAACAAGGAAAGTCACACGCAATCACACACACAAGCAGTCACACACACACATGTGTAGTCACACACACACACACACAAGTACAGTCACACACACACACAGATAAGTATATTCACACACACACAGGTGTAGTCACACATACACACACACACAAGTATAGTCACACACACACACACAAGTATAGTCACACACACACCCGCACAGAAGGATACTCACACACACACACACGCAAGTATAGTCACACACGCACAAGTATTGTCACACAATCACACACACGCACACACGCGCACACACAAGTATACACACACACACACACAAGTAAAGTCACACACACACGTATAGTCTCACACACACAGATAGTCACACACACACACACAATTATTGTCACATACACACACACACACACACACACGTATTGTCACGCACACACACACAAGTATAGTCACACACACACACACAAGTATAGTCACACACACACTCAGACACACACACGTATAGTCGCACAACCAAATGTATCGTCACGCAGACATACACACACACACATGTATAGTCACACACACACGTATAGTCACACACACACACACAAGTATAGTCACACACACACACAAGTATAGTCTCACACACACAAACACACACACACAAACAAGGATAGATACACGCCAACACACATACACAACTATAGTCACACACACACATGTGTAGTCACACGCACACATACACACACAAGTACAGTCACACACAGACAAACAAGTATAGTCACACACACACACACAACTATAGTCACACAGACACGCACACACCGACACACAGGTTTAGTCACAAACACACACACACACACAAGTATAGTCACACAACACACACACACAGATAAGTATAGTCACACACACACAGGTATAGTTACACATACACACACACACACAAGTACAGTCACACAAACACACACACGTATAGTCACGCACACACAACTATAGTCACACACACAAAGACACACAGGTATAGTCACACACACACACACACAAGTATAGTCACACACACAGACAGATAAGTATAGTCACACACACACACACACACACAGGTATAGTCACACATACAAACAAGTATAATCACACAGACACAGTCACACAGGTATAGTCACACACACACACACAAGTATAGTCACACACACACACACAGATAAGTATAGTCACACACACACACACACACACACAGGTATAGTCACACATACAAACAAGTATAGTCACACACACACAGAAGTATAGTCACACACACACACACACACACAAGTATAGTCACACACACACATAATTATAGTCACTCACACACACACACACACGAGTATAGTCACACACACACCAGTATAGTCACACACTCACACACACACTAGTATAGTCACACACACACACACACAAGTATAGTCACACACACACACACAACTATAGTCACACACACACGCACACACAAGTATAGTCACACACACACACACACAAGTATAGTCACACACACACACAGACACACACACGTATAGTCGCACACACAAACGTATCGCCGCACACACACAGACACACACACGCACAGGTATAGTCACACACAGACACACACACACACACACACACAAGTATAGTCACACACACACACACAAACACGTGTAGTCACACACACACACACAAGTATAGTCTCACACACACAAACACTCACACACAAACGAGGATAGTCACACGCAAACACACACACACACATAAGTATAGTCACACACACACGTGTGTAGTCACACACACACACACACACACACACTCAAGTAGTCACACACACAACCAGTCACACAGACACACACACACAGACAGACAGGTTTAGTCACACACACACACACACACACGCACAAGTATAGTCACACACTAACACACACAGATAAGTATAGTCACACACACACAGGTATAGTCACACATACACACACACACAAGTATAGTCTCACACACACACACACAAACACACACACACAAACAAGTATAGTCACACACACACATGTGTAGTCACACACACACACAAGTATAATCACACACACACAAGTATAGTCACACATACACACAGACACACACACGTATAGTCGCACACACAAACGTATCGCCGCACACACACAGACACACACACACACAGGTATAGTCACACACACACACACACACACAGAAGTATAGTCACACACACACACACACGTATAGTCACACACACACACGTATAGTCACACACACACACAAGTATAGTCTCACACACACAAACACACACACACAAACAAGGATACTCACACGCAAACACACACACACACACAAGTATAGTCACACACACACATGTGTAGTCACACACACACACTCAAGTATAGTCACACACACAGACAAGTATAGTCACACACACACACACACACAAGTATAGTCACACACACAGACACATGTATAGTCACACACACACAAGTATAGTCACACACACACACACACAAGTATAGTCACACACACACAAGTATTGTCACACACTCACACGCACACACAAGTATAGTCACACACAAACACACACACACAAGAATAGTCACGCACACACACATAAATATATTCACACATACACACACACAAGTACAGTCACACACACACAAACAAGGATAGTCACACGCAAACATACACACAGACACAAGTATAGTCACACACACACATGTGTCGTCACACACACACACACACTCAAGTATAGTCACACACACAAGTATAGTCACACACACAAACAAGTATAGTCACACACACACACACACAAATATAGTCACACACACACACACACACAAGTATAGTCACGCACACACACATAAATATAGTCACACATACACACACACTAGTATAGTCACACACACACACACACAAGTATAGTCACACACACACACACAACTATAGTCACACACACACGCACACACAAGTATAGTCACACACACACACACACAAGTATAGTCACACACACACACAGACACACACACGTATAGTCGCACACACAAACGTATCGCCGCACACACACAGACACACACACGCACAGGTATAGTCACACACAGACACACACACACACACACACACAAGTATAGTCACACACACACACACAAACACGTGTAGTCACACACACACACACAAGTATAGTCTCACACACACAAACACTCACACACAAACGAGGATAGTCACACGCAAACACACACACACACATAAGTATAGTCACACACACACGTGTGTAGTCACACACACACACACACACACACACTCAAGTAGTCACACACACAACCAGTCACACAGACACACACACACAGACAGACAGGTTTAGTCACACACACACACACACACACGCACAAGTATAGTCACACACTAACACACACAGATAAGTATAGTCACACACACACAGGTATAGTCACACATACACACACACACAAGTATAGTCTCACACACACACACACAAACACACACACACAAACAAGTATAGTCACACACACACATGTGTAGTCACACACACACACAAGTATAATCACACACACACAAGTATAGTCACACATACACACAGACACACACACGTATAGTCGCACACACAAACGTATCGCCGCACACACACAGACACACACACACACAGGTATAGTCACACACACACACACACACACAGAAGTATAGTCACACACACACACACACGTATAGTCACACACACACACGTATAGTCACACACACACACAAGTATAGTCTCACACACACAAACACACACACACAAACAAGGATACTCACACGCAAACACACACACACACACAAGTATAGTCACACACACACATGTGTAGTCACACACACACACTCAAGTATAGTCACACACACAGACAAGTATAGTCACACACACACACACACACAAGTATAGTCACACACACAGACACATGTATAGTCACACACACACAAGTATAGTCACACACACACACATACAAGTATAGTCACACACACACAAGTATTGTCACACACTCACACGCACACACAAGTATAGTCACACACAAACACACACACACAAGAATAGTCACGCACACACACATAAATATATTCACACATACACACACACAAGTACAGTCACACACACACAAACAAGGATAGTCACACGCAAACATACACACAGACACAAGTATAGTCACACACACACATGTGTCGTCACACACACACACACACTCAAGTATAGTCACACACACAAGTATAGTCACACACACAAACAAGTATAGTCACACACACACACACACAAATATAGTCACACACACACACACACAAGTATTGTCACACACACACACACACACAAGTATAGTCACACACACACACAAGTATAGTCACACACACACAAGTATTGTCACACACTCACACGCACACACAAGTATAGTCACACACACACACACACACAAGTATAGACACGCACACACACATAAATATAGTCACACATACACACACACAAGTATAGTCACACACACACACAAGTATAGAAACACACACACACACACAACTATAGTCACACACACACACACACGCGCACACACAAGTATACACACACACACACAAGTATAGTCACACACACACGTATAGTCTCACACACACATATAGTCACACACACATACACACAATTATTGTCACATACACACACACAAGTATAGTCACGCAAACACACACAAGTATAGTCACACACACACACACATGTATAGTCACACACACACACAGACACACACACGTATAGTCGCACAACCAAATGTATCGTCACGCAGACATACACACACACACAAGTATAGTCACACACACACGTATAGTCACACACACACAAGTATAGTCACACACACATGTATAGTCTCACACACACAAACACACACACACAAACAAGAATAGTCACACGCAAACACACATACACAGCTATAGTCACACACACACATGTGTAGTCACACACACACACACAAGTATAGATTCACACACACACACACACAAGTATAGTCACACACACACACAGACACACAGGTATAGTCACACACACACACAAGTATAGTCTCACACGCACAAACACACACACACACAAACAAGGATAGTCACACGCAAACACACATACACAGCTATAGTCACACACACACATGTGTAGTCACACACACACAAGTACAGTCACACACACACAAACAAGTATAGTCACACACACGCACACAACTATAGTCACACAGACACACACACGCAGACACACAGGTTTAGTCACAAACACACACACACAAGTATAGTCACATACACACACACACACAGATAAGTATAGTCACACACACACACACACGCACAGGTATAGTCACACATACACACACACACACAAGTATAGTGACACACACAAACTCACACACACACACACAAGTATAGTCATGCTCACACACACACACCCACACACAAGTATGGACACACACACACAAGTATAGTCACACACTCACACACAGACACAAGTATAGTCACACACACACAAGTTTAGTCACACACACACACACAGGTTTAGTCACTCACACACAGACAACTATAGTCACACACACACACACAAGTATTGTCACACACACACACACAAGTATAGTCACACACACAGACACACACACACAAGTATAGTCACGCACACACACACAAGTATAGTCACAAACACAGATACACACACACGTATAATCACACATACACAAGTATAGTCACACACACACACACACAACCATACTCACACACACACACACACACAAGTATAGTCTCACACACACACACACACACTCACACACAAGTATAGTCACACACACACACACAAGTATAGTCACACACACACAAGTATTGTCACACACATACACACAAGCACACACACGTATAGTCACACACACACACACAAGTATAGTCATGCACACACACACAAGTATAGTCACACACAAACACACACACACACACACAAGTATAGTCACACACACACACAGGTATAGTCACACACACACGCACACACAAGTATATTCACACACACACACACCCACAAGTATAGTCACACACACACACACACACAAGTATAGATTCACACACACACACACACACACAAGCATAGTCACACACACACACATACACACACACAAGTATAGATTCACACACACTCACATACACGTATAGTCACACACTCACACACACACACACAAGTATAGTCACACACACACATACACAGGTATCGTCACACAGCACACTCACACAAGTATAGTCACACACACATCACACGCACACACACACGTATAGTCACACACACAGACACACAACTCTAGTCACACACACACACACACACAAGAAAAGTCACACACACACGTATAGTCACACACACACACACACACGCGCAAAGTATAATCACACACACACTGTTCACACACACACACACACACAAGCCACACGCACACACACAAGTATAGTCACACACACACAAGTATAGTCACACGTACACACACACACGTGTAGCCACACACACACGCACATATAGTCACACACACACACACACAAGTATATTCACACACGCACACACACACACAAGTATACTCACACACACACACAGACACACACACACGTATAGTCACACACACAAACGTATCGTCTCACACACACAGACACGCACACATAAGTATAGTCACACTCACACACAGACGTATAGTCAAACACACACAGACAAGTATAGTCACACACACACACACACACACATATAGTCACAGACACACACACAGATAAGTATAGTCACACACACACACAAGTACAGTCACACACACACACAAGTATAGTCTCACACACACAAACACACACACACAAACAAGGATAGTCACACGCCATCACACATACACAAGTATAGTCACACACACACATGTGGAATCACACACACACACACAAGTACAGTCACACACACACAAGTATAGTCACTCACACTCACACAAACACATATAATCACACGTACACACACACACAAGTATAGTCACACACACACACACGTATAGACACACACACACACAAACACACAAGTATAGTCACACACACACACAAGTATAGTCACACACACACACACACACAAGTATAGTAATACACACACACACACAAGTATAGTCACACCCACACACAAGTATAGTCACACACATACACACACACACACAACTAAAGTCACACACACACACAAGTATAGTCACACACACACACACACAAGTATAGTCACACACACACACACAAGTATAGTCACTCACACACACACACACACACAGGTATAGTCACACACACTCACAATTATTGTCTCACACACACAAACACGCACACTCAAGTATGGTCACACACACACAGACACACATGTACAGTCACGCACACACATACACACACATGTATAGTCACACACACACAAGTATTGTCACACACATACACACAAGCACACACACGTATAGTCACACACACACACACAAGTATAGTCACGCACACACACACAAGTATAATCACACACACACACACACACACACAATTATAGTCACACACACACAGGTATAGTCACACACACACGCACACACAAGTATTGTCAGACACACACACACAAGTATAGTCATACACACACACACACACAAGTATATTCACACACACACACACACACAAGTATAGATTCACACACACACATACACGTATTGTCACACACTCACACACACACAAGTATAGTCACACACACAGACACACAGGTATAGTCACACACACACAAGTATAGTCACACACACACATACACAGGTATAGTCACACAGCACACACACACAAGTATAGTCACAAACACGTCACACGCACACACACGTATAGTAACACACACATGCACACACACAGACACACAACTCTAGTCACACACACACACACACACAAGAAAAGTCACACACACGTATAGTCACACACACACACACACACGCAAAGTATAATCACACACACACACTGTTCACACACACACACACACTAGCCAGACGCACACACACAAGTATAGTCACACACACACAAGTATAGTCACACATACACACACACACGTGTAGCCACACACACACACACATATAGTCACACACAGACACACAAGTATAGTCACACACGCACACACACACAAGTATCCTCACACACACACACAAGTATCCTCACACACACACACAGACACACACACGTATAGTCACACACACAAACGTATCGTCTCACACACACACACACACAAGTATAGTCACACACACACACACAAGTATAGTCTCACACACACACACACAAACACAGACACACACACACAAACAAGGATAGTCACACGCAATCACACACACAAGCAGTCACACACAGACATGTGTCGTCTCACACACACACACACACAGATAAGTATATTCACACACACACAGGTATAGTCACACATAAACACACACACACACATGCATAGTCACACACACACACACAAGTATAGTCACACACACACCCTCACAGAAGGATACTCACACACACACACACATGCAAGTATAGTCACACACGCACAAGTCTTGTCACAAACTCACACACACACACACACAAGTATAGTCACACACACAAGTATAGTCACACACACAAGTATAGTCACACACACACACAACCATAGTCACACACACTCACACACGCACACACAAGTATAGTCACACACACACACAACTATAGTCACACACACACGCACACACAAGTATAGTCACACACACACACAAGTATAGTCACACACACACACAGACACACACACACAGGTATAGTCACACACACACACACACACACGTATAGTCACACACACACACACACAAGTATAGTCTCACACACACAAACAAGGATAGTCACACGCAAACACACACACACACAATTATAGTCACACACACACATGTGTAGTCACACACACACACACACACTCAAGTATAGTCACACACACAACTAGTCACACAGACACACACACAGGTTTAGTCACACACACACACACACACACACACAAGTATAGTCACACACACAGAGATAGGTATAGTCACACACACACACAGGTATCGTCACACATACACACACACACAAGTATAGTCTCACACACACAAACACACACACACAAACAAGGATAGTCACACGCAATCACACACACAAGCAGTCACACACACACATGTGTCGTCACACACACACACACACAAGTACAGTCACACACACACACAACAAGGATAGTCACGCACACACAGACACACACACACCCACAGGTATAGTCACACACACACACACAGAAGTATAGTCACACACACACACACACACACGTATAGTCACACACACACACACGCACACACACAAGTATAGTCACACACACACACACAGACACACAGGTATAGTCACACCCACACACACAGTTATAGTGACACACACACACACAGATAAGGAAAGTCACACACACACAGGTATAGTCACACATGCACACACACACACACAAGTATAGTCACACACACACACACAAGTATAGTCTCACACACACACACACAGACACACAAACAAGGATAGTCACACGCAATCACACACACAAGCAGTCACACACACACATGTGTAGTCACACACACACACACACACACAAGTACAGTCACACACACACACAGATAAGTATATTCACACACACACAGGTGTAGTCACACATACACACACACACACAAGTATAGTCACACACACACACACAAGTATAGTCACACACACACACACACCCGCACAGAAGGATACTCACACACACACACACGCAAGTATGGTCACACACGCACAAGTATTGTCACACAATCACACACACACACACACACACACACACACAAGTATAGTCACACACACAAGTATAGTCACACACACAACCATAGTCACACACACACACACAAGTATAGTCTCACACACACACACACACTCAGACACAAGTATAGTCACACACACACACACAAGTATAGTCACACACACACAAGTATTGTCACACACATACACACAAGCACACACACGTATAGTCACACACACACACACACACACACACAAGTATAGTCATGCACACACACACAAGTATAGTCACACACACACACAAGTATAGTCACACACACACACAGGTATAGTCACACACACACGCACACACAAGTATTGTCACACACACACACAAGTATAGTCACACACACACACACACAAGTATATTCACACACACACACACAAGTATAGTCACACACACACACAGACACACACACAAGTATAGATTCACACACACACATACACGTATAGTGACACACACACACACACAAGTATAGTCACACACACACAGACACACAGGTATACTCACACACACACACACACACACACAAGTATAGTCACACACACACATACACAGGTATAGTCACACAGCACACACACACAAGTATAGTCACAAACACGTCACACGCAGACACACACGTGTAGTAACACACACATGCTCACACACAGACACACAACTCTAGTCACACACACACACACACAAGAAAAGTCACACACACACGTATAGTCACACACACACACACACAAGCAAAGTATAATCACACACACACACTGTTCACACACACACACTAGCCACACGCACACACACAAGTATAGTCACACACACACAAGTATAGTCACACATACACACACACACGTGTAGCCACACACACACACACATATAGTCACACACACACAAGTATAGTCACACACGCAGACAGACACAAGTATACTCACACACACACACACACAGACACACACACGTATAGTCACACACACAAACGTATCGTCTCACACACACACACACACACAAGTATAGTCACACACACACACAAGTATAGTCTCACACACACACACACACACACAAACAAGGATAGTCACACGCAATCACACACACAAGCAGTCACACACAGACATGTGTCGTCTCACACACACACACACACACACACAAGTACAGTCACACACACACACACACAGATAAGTATATTCACACACACACAGGTATAGTCACACATACACACACACACACACATGTATAGTCACCCACACACACACAAGTATAGTCACACACACACCCGCACAGAAGGATACTCACACACACACACACATGCTAGTATAGTCACACACGCACAAGTATTGTCACACACTCACACACACACACACACACACACAAGTATAGTCACACACACAAGTATAGTCACACACACAAGTATAGTCACACACACACACAACCATAGTCACACACACACACACACACACACAAGTATAGTCACACACACACACACACAACTATAGTCACACACACACGCACACACAAGTATAGTCACACACACACACACAAGTATCGTCACACACACACACACACAGACACACACACATATAGTCGCACACACAAACGTATCGCCGCACACACACAGACACACACACACAGGTATAGTCACACACACACACTCACACACACACAAGTATAGTCACACACACACACGTATAGTCACACACACACACAAGTATAGTCTCACACACACAAGCAAGGATAGTCACACGCAAACACACACACACACACACACACAAGTATAGTCACACACATACATGTGTAGTCACACACACACACACTCAACTATAGTCACACACACAACTAGTCACACAGACACACACACAGGTTTAGTCACACACACACACACACACACACACAAGTATAGTCACACACACACACACAGAGATAAGTATAGTCACACACACACACTCACACAGGTATAGTCACACATACACACACACAAGTATAGTCTCACGCACACAAACACACACACACAAACAAGGATAGTCACACGCAAACACACACACACAAACAAGTATAGTCACACAAACACAAGTATAATCACACGCACACAAGAAGGATAGTCACGCACACACACAGACACACACACACAAAGGTATAGTCACACACACACACGTATAGTCACACACACACACGCACACACACACACGTATAGTCACACACACACACACACACAAGTATATTCTCACACACACAAACACACACACACAAACAAGGATAGTCACACGCAAACACACGCACACACAAGTATAGTCACACACACACATGTGTAGTCACACACACACACACACACTCAAGTATAGTCACACACACAAGTATAGTCACACACACAAACAAGTATAGTCACACACCCACACACACACACAAGTATAATCACACACACACACACACAAGTATAGTCACACACAGGTATAGTCACACACACACGCACACACAAGTATATTCACACACACACACACCCACAAGTATAGTCACACACACACACACACACACACAAGTATATTCACACACACACACACACACACACAAGCATAGTCACACACACACACATACACACACACAAGTATAGATTCACACACACTCACATACACGTATAGTCACACACTCACACACACACACACAAGTATAGTCACACACACACACACCGACACACAGGTATAGTCACACACACACACAAGTATAGTCACACACACACATACACAGGTATCGTCACACAGCACACTCACACAAGTATAGTCACACACACGTCACACGCACACACACACGTATAGTCACACACACAGACACACAACTCTAGTCACACACACACACACACACAAGAAAAGTCACACACACACGTATAGTCACACACACACACACACACACGCGCAAAGTATAATCACACACACACTGTTCACACACACACACACTAGCCACACGCACACACACAAGTATCGTCACACACACACAAGTATAGTCACACGTACACACACACACGTGTAGCCACACACACACGCACATATAGTCACACACACACACACACACAAGTATAGTCACACACGCACACACACACACAAGTATACTCACACACACACACAGACACACACACACGGATAGTCACACACACAAACGTATCGTCTCACACACACAGACACACACACATAAGTATAGTCACACACACACACAGACGTATAGTCAAACACACACAGACAAGTATAGTCACACACACACACACACGTATAGTCACAGACACACACACAGATAAGTATAGTCACACACACACACAAGTACAGTCACACACACACACAAGTATAGTCTCACACACACAAACACACACACACAAACAAGGATAGTCACACGCCATCACACATACACAAGTATAGTCACACACACACATGTGGAATCACACACACACACACAAGTACAGTCACACACACACACACAAGTATAGTCACTCACACTCACACAAACACGTATAATCACACATACACACACACACAAGTATAGTCACACACACACACACACGTATAGACACACACACACACAAACACACAAGTATAGTCACACACACACACAAGTATAGTCTCACACACACACACACACACAAGTATAGTAATACACACACACACACACACAAGTATAGTCACACCCACACACAAGTATAGTCACACACATACACACACACACACAACTAAAGTCACACACACACACAAGTATAGTCACACACACACACAAGTATAGTCACACACACACACACACAAGTATAGTCACACACACACACACACACACAAGTATAGTCACTCACACACACACAGATATAGTCACACACACTCACACAATTATTGTCACACACACACAAACACGCACACACAAGTATGGTCACACACACACAGACACACATGTACAGTCACGCACACACATACACACACATGTATAGTCACACACACACACACACACACACAAGTATTGTCACACACACACACAGACACACAGGTATAGTCACACACACACACACAGTTATAGTGACACACACACACACACACAGATAAGGAAAGTCACACACACACAGGTATAGTCACACATGCACACACACACACACAAGTATAGTCACACACACACAAGTATAGTCTCTCACACACACACACACACACACACACAGACACACACACACAAACAAGGATAGTCACACGCAATCACACACACAAGCAGTCACACACACACATGTGTAGTCACACACACACACACTCACACACAAGTACAGTCACACACACACACACAGATAAGTATATTCACACACACACAGGTGTAGTCACACATACACACACACACACACAAATATAGTCACACACACACAAGTATAGTCACACACACACACACCCGCACAGAAGGATACTCACACACACACACGCAAGTATAGTCACACACGCACAAGTATTGTCACACACTCACACACACACACACACACAAGTATAGTCACACACACAAGTATAGTCACACACACAAGTATAGTCACACACACACACAACCATAGTCACACACACACACACACACACACACAAGTATAGTCTCACACACACACATACACTCAGACACAAGTATAGTCACACACACACACACAAGTATAGTCACACACACACACACACACAAGTATATTCTCACACACACAAACACACACACACAAACAAGGATAGTCACACGCAAACACACGCACACACAAGTATAGTCACACACACACATGTGTAGTCACACACACACACTCAAGTATAGTCACACACACAAGTATAGTCACACACACAAACAAGTATAGTCACACACCCACACACACACACAAGTATAATCACACACACACACACACAAGTATAGTCACACACACACAGGTATAGTCACACACACACGCACACACAAGTATATTCACACACACACACACCCACAAGTATAGTCACACACACACACACACACACACAAGTATATTCACACACACACACACACACACACAAGCATAGTCACACACACACACATACACACACACAAGTATAGATTCACACACACTCACATACACGTATAGTCACACACTCACACACACACACACAAGTATAGTCACACACACACACACCGACACACAGGTATAGTCACACACACACACAAGTATAGTCACACACACACATACACAGGTATCGTCACACAGCACACTCACACAAGTATAGTCACACACACGTCACACGCACACACACACGTATAGTCACACACACAGACACACAACTCTAGTCACACACACACACACACAAGAAAAGTCACACACACACGTATAGTCACACACACACACACACACACGCGCAAAGTATAATCACACACACACTGTTCACACACACACACACTAGCCACACGCACACACACAAGTATCGTCACACACACACAAGTATAGTCACACGTACACACACACACGTGTAGCCACACACACACGCACATATAGTCACACACACACACACACACACACAAGTATAGTCACACACGCACACACACACACAAGTATACTCACACACACACACAGACACACACACACGGATAGTCACACACACAAACGTATCGTCTCACACACACAGACGCACACACATAAGTATAGTCACACACACACACAGACGTATAGTCAAACACACACAGACAAGTATAGTCACACACACACACACACGTATAGTCACAGACACACACACAGATAAGTATAGTCACACACACACACAAGTACAGTCACACACACACACAAGTATAGTCTCACACACACAAACACACACACACAAACAAGGATAGTCACACGCCATCACACATACACAAGTATAGTCACACACACACATGTGGAATCACACACACACACACAAGTACAGTCACACACACACACACAAGTATAGTCACTCACACTCACACAAACATGTATAATCACACATACACACACACACAAGTATAGTCACACACACACACACACGTATAGACACACACACACACAAACACACAAGTATAGTCACACACACACACAAGTATAGTCACACACACACACACACACAAGTATAGTAATACACACACACACACAAGTATAGTCACACCCACACACAAGTATAGTCACACACATACACACACACACACAACTAAAGTCACACACACACACAAGTATAGTCACACACACACACAAGTATAGTCACACACACACACACACAAGTATAGTCACACACACACACACACACACAAGTATAGTCACTCACACACACACAGATATAGTCACACACACTCACACAATTATTGTCTCACACACACAAACACGCACACACAAGTATGGTCACACACACACAGACACACATGTACAGTCACGCACACACATACACACACATGTATAGTCACACACACACACACACAAGTATTGTCACACACACACACAGACACACAGGTATAGTCACACACACACACACAGTTATAGTGACACACACACACACACACAGATAAGGAAAGTCACACACACACAGGTATAGTCACACATGCACACACACACACACAAGTATAGTCACACACACACAAGTATAGTCTCTCACACACACACACACACACAGACACACACACACAAACAAGGATAGTCACACGCAATCACACACACAAGCAGTCACACACACACATGTGTAGTCACACACACACACACTCACACACAAGTACAGTCACACACACACACACAGATAAGTATATTCACACACACACAGGTGTAGTCACACATACACACACACACACACAAATATAGTCACACACACACAAGTATAGTCACACACACACACACCCGCACAGAAGGATACTCACACACACACACGCAAGTATAGTCACACACGCACAAGTATTGTCACACACTCACACACACACACACACACACACAAGTATAGTCACACAAACAAGTATAGTCACACACACAAGTATAGTCACACACACACACAACCATAGTCACACACACACACACACACACACACAAGTATAGTCTCACACACACACATACACTCAGACACAAGTATAGTCACACACACACACACACAAGTATAGTCACACACACACAAGTATTGTCACACACATACACACAAGCACACACACGTATAGTCACACACACACACACACACAAGTATAGTCACGCACACACACACACAAGTATAGTCACACACACACACACACAAGTATAGTCACACTCACACACAGGTATAGTCACACACACACGCACACACAAGTATTGTCACACACACACACACACGTATAGTCATACACACACACACACACAAGTATATTCACACACACACACACACACACGTATAGATTCACACACACACATACACGTGTTGTCACACACTCACACACACACACAATTATAGTCACACACACAGACACACAGGTATAGTCACACACACACACACACACAAGTATAGTCACACACACACATACACAGGTATAGTCACACAGCACACACACACAAGTATAGTCACAAACACGTCACACGCACACACACGTATAGTAACACACACATGCACACACACAGACACACAACTCTAGTCACACACACACACACACACAAGAAAAGTCACACACACGTATAGTCACACACACACACACACACGCAAAGTATAATCACACACACACACTGTTCACACACACACACACTAGCCACACGCACACACACAAGTATAGTCACACACACACAAGTATAGTCACACATACACACACACACGTGTAGCCACACACACACAAACATATAGTCACACACAGACACACAAGTATAGTCACACACGCACACACACACAAGTATCCTCACACACACACAAACAAGTATCCTCACACACACACACAGACACACACACGTATAGTCACACACACAAACGTATCGTCTCACACACACACACACACAAGTATAGTCACACACACACACACACAGACACACACACACAAACAAGGATAGTCACACGCAAACACACACACAAGCAGTCACACACAGACATGTGTCGTCTCACACACACACACACACAGATAAGTATATTCACACACACACAGGTATAGTCACACATAAACACACACACACACATGCATAGTCACACACACACACACAAGTATAGTGACACACACACCCGCACAGAAGGATACTCACACACACACACACATGCAAGTATAGTCACACACGCACAAGTCTTGTCACAAACTCACACACACACACACACAAGTATAGTCACACACACAAGTATAGTCACACACACAAGTATAGTCACACACACACACAACCATAGTCACACACACACACACACACACACACAAGTATAGTCACACACACACACACAACTATAGTCACACACACACTCGCACACACAAGTATAGTCACACACACACACAGACACACACACGTATAGTCGCACACACAAACGTTTCGCCGCACACACACAGACACACACTCAGGTATAGTCACACACACACACACACACACGTATAGTCACACACACACACAAGTATAGTCTCACACACACAAACAAGGATATTCACACGCAAACACACACACACATACAATTATAGTCACACACACACGTGTAGTCACACACACACACACAAGTATAGTCACACACACACACAGACACACACACGTATAGTCGCACACACAAACGTTTCGCCGCACACACACAGACACACACACAGGTATAGTCACACAAACACACACGTATAGTCACACACACACACAAGTATAGTCTCACACACACAAACAAGGATAGTCACACGCAAACACACACACACACACACAATTATAGTCACACAAACACATGTGTAGTCACACACACACACACACACTCAAGTATAGTCACACACACAACTAGTCACACAGACACACACACAGGTTTAGTCACACACACACACACACACACACAAGTATAGTCACACACACAGAGATAAGTATAGTCACACACACACACAGGTATAGTCACACATACACACACACACAAGTATAGTCTCACACACACAAACACACACACACAAACAAGGATAGTCACACGCAATCACACACACAAGCAGTCACACACACACATGTGTCGTCACACACACACACAAGTACAGTCACACACACACACAGCCACACAGGTATAGTCACACACACACACACAGATGAGGAAAGTCACACACACACAGGTATAGTCACACATACACACACACACACACACAAGTATAGTCACACACACACACAAGTATAGTCACACACACACACACAAGTATAGTCCCACACACACACGCAGACAAACACACACAAACAAGGATAGTCACACGCAATCACACACACAAGTAGTCACACACACACGTGTAGTCACACACACACACAGGTACTGTCACACACACACAGATAAGTATATTCACACACACACAGGTATAGTCACACATACACACACACACACAAGTATAGTCACACACACACACAAGTATAGTCTCACACACACAAACACACACACACAAACAAGGATAGTCACATGCCATCACACATACACAAGTATAGTCACAGACACCCATGTGTAGTCACACACACACACGCACACAAGTATTGTCACACACACACATGCACACACAAGTATAGTCACACACACAGACACACACACGCAATTATAGTCAAGCACACACACACAAGTATCGTCACACACACTCACACACACACAAGTATCATCACACACACACACCCACACACACAATTATAGTCACACACACACACACACACAGGTAAAGACACACACAGACACACACAAACACACAAGTATAGTCACACACACACACACACACAAGTATAGTCACACACACACACACAACTATAGTCACACACACACACACACACACACACACACAACTATAGTCTCGCACACACACACACAAGTATAGTCACACACACACACACACACAAGTATAGTCACACACACACACACACACATACACACAAGTATAGTCACACACACTCACACGAGTATTGTCTCACACACACAAACACGCACACACAAGTATGGTCACACACACACAGACACACATGTATAGTCACGCACACACACACAAGTAAAGTCACACACACACACACAAACGAATATAGTCACACATACACACCCGCACACACAAGTATAGTCACACACACACGCACACACAATTATAGACACACACGCACACACAAGTATAGTCACACACACACACACAAGTATAGTCACACATACACACAAACACACACATGTATAGTCACACACACACACACACACACGCACACACAAGTATAGTCACACACACACACACAAGTATAGTCACACATACACACAAACACACACATGTATAGTCACACACACACACACACACACACACACACAGGTATAGTCACACACACAGCCACACAGGTATAGTCACACACACACACACACACAGATAAGGAAAGTCACACACACACACACAGATATAGTCACACATACACACACACACACACACACACAAGTCTAGTCACACACACACACACAAGTATAGTCTCACACACACACAAAGACACACACACACAAACAAGGATAGTCACACGCAATCACACACACAAGTAGTCACATACACACGTGTAGTCACACTCACACACACAAGTACTGTCACACACACACACACAAGTAAAGTCACACACACACACACACACAAACAAGTATAGTCACACATACACACCCGCACACACAAGTATAGTCACACATACACGCACACACAATTATAGACACACACGCACACACAAGTATAGTCCCACACACACACACAAGTACAGTCACACATACACACAAACGCACACATGTATAGTCACACGCACACACACACACAAGTATAGTCACACACACACACAGCCACACAGGTATAGTCACACACACACACACACACACAGATGAGGAAAGTCACACACACAGGTATAGTCACACATACACACACACACACACACACACACACAAGTATTGTCACACACACACACAAGTATAGTCACACACACACACACAAGTATAGTCTCACACACACACACAGACAAACACACACAAACAAGGATAGTCACACGCAATCACACACACAAGTAGTCACACACACACGTGTAGTCACACACACACACATAAGTACTGTCACACACACACAGATAAGTATATTCACACACACACAGGTATAGTCACACATACACACACACACACACAAGCATAGTCACACACACACACACAAGTATAGTCACACACACACACAACCGCACACAAGGATACTCACACACACACGCAAGTATAGTCACACACACACAACTATAGTCACACACATACAGACACACAGGTATAGTCACACACACACACACACACAGGTATCGTCACACACACACACAGATAAGGATAGTCAGACACACACACACACACAGGTATAGTCACACATACACACAAGTATAGTCACACACACACACAAGTATAGTCACACACACACACACACACAAGTATAGTCACACACACAATTATAGTCACTCACACACACACAAGTATAGTCACACACTCTCAAACACACACACACACACACACACCAGTATAGTCACACACACAAGTATAGTCACACACACACAACTATAGTCACACACACACGACACACACAAGTGTAGTCGCACACAAACACACACACACACAAGTATCGTCACGCACACACACACAAGTATAGTCACACACACACACACACACAAGTATAGTCACACACACAAGTATTGTCACACACACACACACGCAAGTATAGTCACACACACACACACACGCACACACAAGTATAGTCACACACACACACACGCACACACAAGTATTGTCACACACACACACACACACACCCAAGTATAGTCACACACACACACAAGTATAGTCACACACACACACACACAAGTATAGTCACACACACACGCACACACAAGTATAGTAACACACACACACACACACACAAGTATTGTCACACACACACACACACACAAGTATAGTCACACACACACACACACAAATATAGTCACACACACATGTATAGTCACACACACAAGTATAGTCGCACACACACAGACACACAGGTATAGTCACACACACACACACACAGGTATAGTCACACACACACACACACACACACACAGATAAGGAAAGTCACACACACACGCACAGGTATAGTCACACATACACCACACACACACACACATATAGTCACACACACACACAAGTATAGTCTCACACACACACACAGACACAAACATGGATTGTCACATGCAATCACGCACACAAGTAGTCACACACATGTGTAGTCACACACACACACAAGTACAGTCACACACACACACACAGATAAGTATATTCACACACACACACACACAGGTATAGTCACACACACACACACACACGCAGGTATTGTCACACACGCACAAGTATAGTCACACACTCACACACACACACACACACAAGTATAGTCACACACACAAGTATAGTCACACACACACACACACAACCACAGTCACACACACACACACAAGTATAGTCTCACACACACACACACACACACAAGTATAGTCACACACACAAGTATAGTCACACACACACAAGTATTGTCACACACATACACACACGCGCACACACGTACAGTCACACACACACACAAGTATAGTCACGCACACACACACAAGTATATTCACACACACACACACCCACAAGTATAGTCACACACACACAAATATAGTCACACACACACACACACACAAATATAGTCACACACACACACACACATGTATAGTCACACACACAAGAATAGTCACACACACAGACACACAGGTATAGTCACACACACAGACACACAGGTATAGTCACACACACACACACACAAAGATAAGGAAAGTCACACACACACACACAGGTATAGTCACACATACACCACACACACACACAAGTATAGTCACACACACACACAAGTATAGTCTCACACACACACACACACACAGACACAAACATGGATAGTCACATGCAATCACACACACAAGTAGTCACACACATGTGTAGTCACACACACACACACAAGTACAGTCACACTCACACACACAGATAAGTATATTCACACACACACACACACAGGTATAGTCACACACACACACACAAGTATAGTCACACTCACAAGTATAGTCACACACACACACACACAACCATAGTCACACACACACACACACACACACGTATAGTCTCACACACACACACACACAAGTATAGTCACACACACAAGTATAGTCACACACACACAAGTATTGTCACACACACACACGCACACACACGTACAGTCACACACACACACACAAGTATAGTCACGCACACACACCCAAGCATATTCACACACACACACACACACACAAGTATAGTCACACACACACACAAGTATAGTCACACACACGCACACACAAGTATTGTCACACACACACACAAGTATAGTCACACACACACACACAAGTATGTTCACACACACACACAAGTATAGTCACACACTCACACATACACACCAAGTATAGATTCACACCCACACACACATACACGTATAGTCACACACACACACACACACACACACACAAGTATAGTCACACACTCACACACACACAAGTCTAGTCACTCACACACACACACACACACAAGTATAGTCACACACACACTCACACAATTATTGTCTCACACACACAAACACGCACACACAAGTATGGTCACACACACACAGAAACACATGTATAGTCACGCACACACATACACACACATGTATAGTCACACACACACACACACACAAGTATAGTCACACGCACACACAGACACACAGATATAGTCACACACAAACAGTTATAGTCACACACACACACACAGAGATAAGGAAATTCACACACACACACACACAGGTATAGTCACACATGCACACACACACACACACACAAGTATAGTCACACACACATACACAAGTATAGTCTCTCACACACACACACACACACAGACACACACAAACAAACAAGGATAGTCACACCCAATCACACACACAAGCAGTCACACAAACACAGGTATAGTCACACATACTCACACACACACACAAGTATAGTCACACACACACACAAGTATAGTCACAGACACACACCCGCACAGAAGGATACTCACACACACATACACACTCATGCAAGTATAGTCACACACGCACAAGTATTGTCACACACTCACACACACATACACACACACACAAGTATAGTCACACACACAAGTATAGTCACACACACATGTATAGTCACACACACACAACCATAGTCACACACACACACACACCCAAGTATAGTCTCACACACACACACACAAGTATAGTCACACACACACACAAGTATAGTCACACACACATGCTCACACAATTATTGTCACACACACACACAAGTATAGTCACACACACAAGTATATTCACACACACACACACGTATAGTCACTCACACACATACACACACACAAGTATAGATTCACACACACACATACACGTATAATCACACACACACACACACAAGTATAGTCACACACACACAGACACGCAGGTATAGTCACACACACACACACACAAATATAGTCACACACACACATACACAGGTATAGTCACAGAGCACACACACACAAGTATAGTCACACACACACAAGTATATTCACACACACACACACACGTATAGTCACTCACACACACATACACACACACAAGTATAGATTCACACACACATACACGTATATTCACACACTCACACACACACACAAGTATAGTCACACACACACAGACACACAGGTGTAGTCACACACACACACACACAAATATAGTCACACACACACATACACAGGTATAGTCACACAGCACACACACACATGTATAGTCACACACACGTCACACGCACACACACACACAAGTATAGTCATACACACACTCACACAATTATTGTCCCACACACACAAACACGCACACGCAAGTATACTCACGCACACACATACACACACATGTATAGTCACACACACACACACACACACACAACTATAGTCACGCACACACACAGACACACAGGTATAGTCACACACACACACACACACACACAGTTATAGTCACACATGCACACACACACACACACACAAGTATAGTCACACACACATACACAAGTATAGTCTCTCACACACACACACACACACAGACACACACAAACAAACAAGGATAGTCACACCCAATCACACACACAAGCAGTCACACAAACACAGGTATAGTCACACATACTCACACACACACACAAGTATAGTCACACACACACACAAGTATAGTCACAGACACACACCCGCACAGAAGGATACTCACACACACATACACACTCATGCAAGTATAGTCACACACGCACAAGTATTGTCACACACTCACACACACATACACACACACACAAGTATAGTCACACACACAAGTATAGTCACACACACATGTATAGTCACACACACACAACCATAGTCACACACACACACACACCCAAGTATAGTCTCACACACACACACACAAGTATAGTCACACACACACACAAGTATAGTCACACACACATGCTCACACAATTATTGTCACACACACACACAAGTATAGTCACACACACAAGTATATTCACACACACACACACGTATAGTCACTCACACACATACACACACACAAGTATAGATTCACACACACACATACACGTATAATCACACACACACACACACAAGTATAGTCACACACACACAGACACGCAGGTATAGTCACACACACACAAATATAGTCACACACACACATACACAGGTATAGTCACAGAGCACACACACACAAGTATAGTCACACACACACAAGTATATTCACACACACACACACACGTATAGTCACTCACACACACATACACACACACAAGTATAGATTCACACACACATACACGTATATTCACACACTCACACACACACACAAGTATAGTCACACACACACAGACACACAGGTATAGTCACACACACACACACACAAATATAGTCACACACACACATACACAGGTATAGTCACACAGCACACACACACATGTATAGTCACACACACGTCACACGCACACACACACACAAGTATAGTCATACACACACTCACACAATTATTGTCCCACACACACAAACACGCACACGCAAGTATACTCACGCACACACATACACACACATGTATAGTCACACACACACACACACACACACAACTATAGTCACGCACACACACAGACACACAGGTATAGTCACACACACACACACACACACACACACAGTTATAGTCACACATGCACACACACACACACACACAAGTATAGTCACACACACACACACAGACATACACACACAAACAAGGATCACACACACAAGCAGTCACACACACACATGTGTAGTCACACACACACACACACACACACACACAGGTACAGTCACACACACACACACAGATAAGTATATTCACACACACACAGGTATAGTCACACACACACACACACACACAAGTATAGTCACACACACACACACAAGTATAGTCACACACACACACCCGCACAGAAGGATAGTCACACACACACACACATACTCATGCAAGTATAGTCACACACGCACAAGTATTGTCACACACTCATACACAAACACACACACACACACAAGTATAGTCATACACACAAGTATAGTCACACACACATTTATAGTCACACACACACACACGACCATAGTCACACACACACACACACACACAAGTATAGTCTCACACACACACACACACACACACATGAATAGTCACACACACACACACACAAGTATAGTCACACACACACATGTATTGTCACACACATACACACAAGCACACACACGTATAGTCACACACACACACACACAAGTATAGTCAAGCACACACACACAAGTATAGTCACACACACACACACACACACAAGTATAGTCACACACACACACAAGTATAGTCACACACACACTCACACACAAGTATTGTCACACACACACACACACACAAGTATAGTCACACACACACACACGCAAGTATAGTCAAGCACACACACACAAGTATACTCACACACACTCACACACACACACAAGTATCGTCACACACACACACCCGCACACACAAGTATAGTCACACACACACACACAGGTATAGACACACATAGACACACGCAAACACACAAGTATAGTGACACACACACACACACACACAAGTATAGTCACACACACACACACACAACTATAGTCACACACACACACACACACACACAACTATAGTCACAGACACACACACAAGTATAGTCACACACACACACACACACAAGTATAGTCACACACACACACAAGTATAGTCACACACACTCACACAAGTATTGTCTCACACACACAAACACGCACACACAAGTATGGTCACAAACACAGACACACATGTATAGTCACACACACACACACAAGTATAGTCACACACACACACGCAAACAAGTATAGTCACACACACACACCCGCACACACAAGTATACTCACACACACACGCACACACAATTATAGACACACACACACACATGTATTGTCACACACACACACACACACACAAGTATAGTCACACACACACACAAGTATAGTCACACACACACACAAACACACACATGTATAGTCACACACACACACACACACACACAAGTATAGTCACACACACACACAGCCACACAGGTATAGTCACACACACACACACATCGATAAGGAAAGTCACACACACACACACAGGTATAGTCACACATACACACACACACACACAACTATAGTCACACATACACACACATACACACACACACAAGTATAGTCACACACACACACACACAGACACACACACACAAACAAGGATAGTCACACGCAATCACACACACAAGTAGTAACACACACACGTGTAGTCACACACACACACACAAGTACAGTCACACACACACACACAGAAACACAGGGTTAGTCACACACACACACACACACACAAGTATAGTCACACACACACACACACACATAAGTATAGTCACACACACACACACAGACACACAGGTATAGTCACACACACACACACAGTTATAGTCACACACACACACAGATAAGGAAAGTCACACACACACACACACACGTATAGTCACACATGCACACACACACACACACACAAGTATAGTCTCTCACACACACACACACACACAGACACACACAAACAAACAAGGATAGTCACACCCAATCACACACACAAGCAGTCACACAAACACAGGTATAGTCACACATACTCACACACACACACAAGTATAGTCACACACACACACAAGTATAGTCACAGACACACACCCGCACAGAAGGATACTCACACACACATACACACTCATGCAAGTATAGTCACACACGCACAAGTATTGTCACACACTCACACACACATACACACACACACAAGTATAGTCACACACACAAGTATAGTCACACACACATGTATAGTCACACACACACAACCATAGTCACACACACACACACACCCAAGTATAGTCTCACACACACACACACAAGTATAGTCACACACACACACAAGTATAGTCACACACACATGCTCACACAATTATTGTCACACACACACACAAGTATAGTCACACACACAAGTATATTCACACACACACACACGTATAGTCACTCACACACATACACACACACAAGTATAGATTCACACACACATACACGTATAATCACACACACACACACACAAGTATAGTCACACACACACAGACACGCAGGTATAGTCACACACACACACACACAAATATAGTCACACACACACACACACAGGTATAGTCACAGAGCACACACACACAAGTATAGTCACACACACACAAGTATATTCACACACACACACACACGTATAGTCACTCACACACACATACACACACACAAGTATAGATTCACACACACATACACGTATATTCACACACTCACACACACACACAAGTATAGTCACACACACACAGACACACAGGTATAGTCACACACACACACACACAAATATAGTCACACACACACATACACAGGTATAGTCACACAGCACACACACACATGTATAGTCACACACACGTCACACGCACACACACACACAAGTATAGTCATACACACACTCACACAATTATTGTCCCACACACACAAACACGCACACGCAAGTATACTCACGCACACACATACACACACATGTATAGTCACACACACACACACACAAACACACACAACTATAGTCACGCACACACACAGACACACAGGTATAGTCACACACACACACACAGTTATAGTCACACATGCACACACACACACACACACAAGTATAGTCACACACACACACACAGACATACACACACAAACAAGGATCACACACACAAGCAGTCACACACACACATGTGTAGTCACACACACACACACAGGTACAGTCACACACACACACACAGATAAGTATATTCACACACACACAGGTATAGTCACACACACACACACACACACAAGTATAGTCACACACACACACACAAGTATAGTCACACACACACACCCGCACAGAAGGATAGTCACACACACACACACATACTCATGCAAGTATAGTCACACACGCACAAGTATTGTCACACACTCATACACAAACACACACACACACACAAGTATAGTCATACACACAAGTATAGTCACACACACATTTATAGTCACACACACACACACGACCATAGTCACACACACACACACACACACAAGTATAGTCTCACACACACACACACACATGAATAGTCACACACACACACACACAAGTATAGTCACACACACACATGTATTGTCACACACATACACACAAGCACACACACGTATAGTCACACACACACACACACAAGTATAGTCAAGCACACACACACAAGTATAGTCACACACACACACACACACACAAGTATAGTCACACACACACACAAGTATAGTCACACACACACTCACACACAAGTATTGTCACACACACACACACACACAAGTATAGTCACACACACACACACGCAAGTATAGTCAAGCACACACACACAAGTATACTCACACACACTCACACACACACACAAGTATCGTCACACACACACACCCGCACACACAAGTATAGTCACACACACACACACACACAGGTATAGACACACATAGACACACGCAAACACACAAGTATAGTGACACACACACACACACACACAAGTATAGTCACACACACACACACACAACTATAGTCACACACACACACACACACACACAACTATAGTCACAGACACACACACAAGTATAGTCACACACACACACACACACAAGTATAGTCACACACACACACAAGTATAGTCACACACACTCACACAAGTATTGTCTCACACACACAAACACGCACACACAAGTATGGTCACAAACACAGACACACATGTATAGTCACACACACACACACAAGTATAGTCACACACACACACGCAAACAAGTATAGTCACACACACACACCCGCACACACAAGTATACTCACACACACACGCACACACAATTATAGACACACACACACACATGTATTGTCACACACACACACACACACACAAGTATAGTCACACACACACACAAGTATAGTCACACACACACACAAACACACACATGTATAGTCACACACACACACACACACACACAAGTATAGTCACACACACACACAGCCACACAGGTATAGTCACACACACACACACATCGATAAGGAAAGTCACACACACACACACAGGTATAGTCACACATACACACACACACACACAACTATAGTCACACATACACACACATACACACACACACAAGTATAGTCACACACACACACACACAGACACACACACACAAACAAGGATAGTCACACGCAATCACACACACAAGTAGTAACACACACACGTGTAGTCACACACACACACACAAGTACAGTCACACACACACACACAGAAACACAGGGTTAGTCACACACACACACACACACACAAGTATAGTCACACACACACACACACACATAAGTATAGTCACACACACACACACAGACACACAGGTATAGTCACACACACACACACAGTTATAGTCACACACACACACAGATAAGGAAAGTCACACACACACACACACACGTATAGTCACACATGCACACACACACACACACACAAGTATAGTCTCTCACACACACACACACACACAGACACACACAAACAAACAAGGATAGTCACACCCAATCACACACACAAGCAGTCACACAAACACAGGTATAGTCACACATACTCACACACACACACAAGTATAGTCACACACACACACAAGTATAGTCACAGACACACACCCGCACAGAAGGATACTCACACACACATACACACTCATGCAAGTATAGTCACACACGCACAAGTATTGTCACACACTCACACACACATACACACACACACAAGTATAGTCACACACACAAGTATAGTCACACACACATGTATAGTCACACACACACAACCATAGTCACACACACACACACACCCAAGTATAGTCTCACACACACACACACAAGTATAGTCACACACACACACAAGTATAGTCACACACACATGCTCACACAATTATTGTCACACACACACACAAGTATAGTCACACACACAAGTATATTCACACACACACACACGTATAGTCACTCACACACATACACACACACAAGTATAGATTCACACACACACATACACGTATAATCACACACACACACACACAAGTATAGTCACACACACACAGACACGCAGGTATAGTCACACACACACACACACAAATATAGTCACACACACACACACACAGGTATAGTCACAGAGCACACACACACAAGTATAGTCACACACACACAAGTATATTCACACACACACACACACGTATAGTCACTCACACACACATACACACACACAAGTATAGATTCACACACACATACACGTATATTCACACACTCACACACACACACAAGTATAGTCACACACACACAGACACACAGGTATAGTCACACACACACACACACAAATATAGTCACACACACACATACACAGGTATAGTCACACAGCACACACACACATGTATAGTCACACACACGTCACACGCACACACACACACAAGTATAGTCATACACACACTCACACAATTATTGTCCCACACACACAAACACGCACACGCAAGTATACTCACGCACACACATACACACACATGTATAGTCACACACACACACACACAAACACACACAACTATAGTCACGCACACACACAGACACACAGGTATAGTCACACACACACACACACACACACAGTTATAGTCACACATGCACACACACACACACACACAAGTATAGTCACACACACACACACAGACATACACACACAAACAAGGATCACACACACAAGCAGTCACACACACACATGTGTAGTCACACACACACACACACACACAGGTACAGTCACACACACACACACAGATAAGTATATTCACACACACACAGGTATAGTCTCACACACACACACACACACACAAGTATAGTCACACACACACACACAAGTATAGTCACACACACACACCCGCACAGAAGGATAGTCACACACACACACACATACTCATGCAAGTATAGTCACACACGCACAAGTATTGTCACACACTCATACACAAACACACACACACACACAAGTATAGTCATACACACAAGTATAGTCACACACACATTTATAGTCACACACACACACACGACCATAGTCACACACACACACACACACACACAAGTATAGTCTCACACACACACACACACATGAATAGTCACACACACACACACACAAGTATAGTCACACACACACATGTATTGTCACACACATACACACAAGCACACACACGTATAGTCACACACACACACACACAAGTATAGTCAAGCACACACACACAAGTATAGTCACACACACACACACACACACAAGTATAGTCACACACACACACAAGTATAGTCACACACACACTCACACACAAGTATTGTCACACACACACACACACACAAGTATAGTCACACACACACACACGCAAGTATAGTCAAGCACACACACACAAGTATACTCACACACACTCACACACACACACAAGTATCGTCACACACACACACCCGCACACACAAGTATAGTCACACACACACACACACACAGGTATAGACACACATAGACACACGCAAACACACAAGTATAGTGACACACACACACACACACACAAGTATAGTCACACACACACACACACAACTATAGTCACACACACACACACACACACACAACTATAGTCACAGACACACACACAAGTATAGTCACACACACACACACACACAAGTATAGTCACACACACACACAAGTATAGTCACACACACTCACACAAGTATTGTCTCACACACACAAACACGCACACACAAGTATGGTCACAAACACAGACACACATGTATAGTCACACACACACACACAAGTATAGTCACACACACACACGCAAACAAGTATAGTCACACACACACACCCGCACACACAAGTATACTCACACACACACGCACACACAATTATAGACACACACACACACATGTATTGTCACACACACACACACACACACAAGTATAGTCACACACACACACAAGTATAGTCACACACACACACAAACACACACATGTATAGTCACACACACACACACACAAGTATAGTCACACACACACACAGCCACACAGGTATAGTCACACACACACACACATCGATAAGGAAAGTCACACACACACACACAGGTATAGTCACACATACACACACACACACACAACTATAGTCACACATACACACACATACACACACACACAAGTATAGTCACACACACACACACACAGACACACACACACAAACAAGGATAGTCACACGCAATCACACACACAAGTAGTAACACACACACGTGTAGTCACACACACACACACAAGTACAGTCACACACACACACACACATAAGTATAGTCACACACACACACACAGACACACAGGTATAGTCACACACACACACACAGTTATAGTCACACACACACACAGATAAGGAAAGTCACACACACACACACACACGTATAGTCACACATGCACACACACACACACACACAAGTATAGTCTCACACACACACACAGACACACACACACAAACAAGGATAGTCACACGCAATCACACACGCAAGCAGTCACACACACACGTGTAGTCACACACACACACACACACACAAGTACAGTCACACACACACACACAGATAAGTATATTCACACACACACAGGTATAGTCACACATACACACACACAATCATTTATAGTCACATACACACACACACACACACAAGTATAGTCACACACACACACAAGTGTAGTCACACACACACTCACACAATTATTGTCTCACACACACTAACACGCACACACAAGTATGGTCACACACACACAGACACACATGTATAGTCACACACACACATACACACACATGTATAGTCACACACACACACGCACACACACACACACACAAGTATAGTCGCACACACACACACAGACACACAGGTATAGTCACACACACACACACAGTTATAGTCACACACACACACAGATAAGGAAAGTCACACAAACACACACACAGGTATAGTCACACATGCACACACACACACACACACACACACACACAGAATGATAGTCACACGCACACACAAGTATAGTCTCACACACACACACACACAGACACACGCACACACAAACAAGGAGAGTCACACGCAATCACACACACAAGCAGTCACACACACACATGTGTAGTCACATACACACACACACACAAGTACAGTCACACACACACACAGATAAGTATATTCACACACACACAGGTATAGTCACACATATACACACACACACACACATTTATAGTCACACACACACACACAAGTATAGTCACACACACACACACACCCGCACAGGATACTCACACACACACACACACACACATGCAAGTATAGTCACACACACACAAGTATTGTCACACACACACACACACACACGTATACCCACACACACGTATAGCCACACACACACGTATAGTCACACACACAAATATAGTCACACACACACACACACAACCATAGTCACACACACACATACACACACAATTATAGTCACACACACACACACACAGAAGTATAGTCACACACAAACACAAGTATAGTCACACACACACAAGTATTGTCACACACATACACACAAGCACACACACGTATAATCACACACACACACACACGTATAGTCACGCACACACACACAAGTATAGTCACACACACACACACACACACAAGTATAGTCACACACACACACATGTATTGTCACACACACACGCACACACAAGTATTGTCACACACACACACAAGTATAGACACACATAGACACACGCAAACACACAAGTATAGTGACACACACACACACACACACACAAGTATAGTCACACACACACACACACACAAGTATAGTCACACACACACACAAGTATAATCACATACACTCACACAAGTATTGTCTCACACACACAAACACGCACACACAAGTATGGTCACAAACACAGACACACATGTATAGTCACGCACACACACACAAGTATAGTCACACACACACACACACAAACAAGTATAGTCACACACACACACCCGCACACACAAGTATACTCACACACACACACAATTATAGACACACACACACATGTATTGTCACACACACACACACACACACAAGTATAGTCACACACACACACAAGTATAGTCACACACACACACAAACACACACATGTATAGTCACACACACACACACAAGTATAGTCACACACACACACAGCCACACAGGTATAGTCACACACACACACACATAGATAAGGAAAGTCACACACACACACACAGGTATAGTCACACATACACACACACACACACACACACAACTATAGTCACACATACACACACACACAAGTATAGTCACACACACACACACAGACACACACACACAAACAGGGATAGTCACACGCAATCACACACACACAAGTAGTAACACACACACGTGTAGTCACACACACACACACAAGTACAGTCACACACACACACACAGAAACACAGGGTTAGCCGCACACACACACACACACAAGTATAGTCACACACACACACACACACACATAAGTATTGTCACACACACACACACAGACACACAGGTATAGTCACACACACACACAGTTATAGTCACACACACACACAGATAAGGAAAGTCACACACACACACACGTATAGTCACACATGCACACACACACACACACACACAAGTATAGTCTCACACACACACACAGACACACACACACAAACAAGGATAGTTACACGCAATCACACACACAAGCAGTCACACACACACATGTGTAGTCACACACACACACACACACACACACAAGTACAGTCACACACACACACACAGATAAGTATATTCACACACACACAGGTATAGTCACACATACACACACACACAATCATTTATAGTCACATACACACACACACACACACACAAGTATAGTCACACACACACACAAGTATAGTCACACACACACTCACACAATTATTGTCTCACACACACTAACACTCACACACAAGTATGGTCACACACACACAGACACACATGTATAGTCACGCACACACATACACACACATGTATAGTCACACACACACACGCACACACACACACACACACAAGTATAGTCGCACACACACACACAGACACACAGGTATAGTCACACACACACACACAGTTATAGTCACACACACACACACACACAGATAAGGAAAGTCACACAAACACACACACAGGTATAGTCACACATGCACACACACACACACAGAATGATAGTCACACGCACACACAAGTATAGTCTCACACACACACACACAGACACACGCACACACAAACAAGGAGAGTCACACGCAATCACACACACAAGCAGTCACACACACACATGTGTAGTCACATACACACACACACACAAGTACAGTCACACACACACAGATAAGTATATTCACACACACACAGGTATAGTCACACATACACACACACACACACACATTTATAGTCACACACACACACACAAGTATAGTCACACACACACCCGCACAGGATACTCACACACACACACACACATGCAAGTATAGTCACACACACACAAGTATTGTCACACACACACACACACACGTATAGCCACACACACACGTATAGCCACACACACACGTATAGTCACACACACAAATATAGTCACACACACACACACACACACACAACCATAGTCACACACACACACACACACACACAAGTATAGTCACACACACACACACACACACACACACAAGTATAGTCACACACAAACACAAGTATAGTCACACACACACAAGTATTGTCACACACACACACACACACACACAAGTATAGTCACACACACACACATGTATTGTCACACACACAAGCACACACAAGTATTGTCACACACACACACACAAGTATAGTCACACACACACACACACACACACACACAAGTATATTCACACACACACACAAGTACAGTCACACACACACACATACACACACACAAGTATAGATTCACACACAAACATACACGTCTCGTCACACACTGACACACACACACAAGTATAGTCACACACACACATACAGACACACAGGTATAGTCACACACACACACACACAAGTATAGTCACACACACACATACACAGGTATTGTCACACAGCACACACACACAAGTATAGTCACACACACATGCACACACACAGACACACAACTCTAGTCACACACACACAAGAAAAGACACACACACACAAGTATAGTCTCACACACACAGACACACACACACAAACAAGGATAGTCACACGCAATCACACACACAAGCAGTCACACACACACATGTGTAGTCACACACACACACACACACACACACAAGTACAGTCACACACACACACACAGATAAGTATATTCACACACACACAGGTATAGTCACACATACACACACACACAAACATTTATAGTCACATACACACACACACACACAAGTATAGTCACACACACACACAAGTATAGTCACACACACACTCACACAATTATTGTCTCACACACACTAACACGCACACACAAGTATGGTCACACACACACAGACACACATGTATAGTCACGCACACACATACACACACATGTATAGTCACACACACACACGCACACACACACACACACAAGTATATTCGCACACACACACACAGACACACAGGTATAGTCACACACACACACACAGTTATAGTCACACACACACACACACACACAGATAAGGAAAGTCACACAAACACACACACAGGTATAGTCACACATGCACACACACACACACACACACAGAATGATAGTCACACGCACACACAAGTATAGTCTCACACACACACACACACAGACACACGCACACACAAACAAGGAGAGTCACACGCAATCACACACACAAGCGGTCACACACACACATGTGTAGTCACATACACACACACACACAAGTACAGTCACACACACACACACAGATAAGTATATTCACACACACACAGGTATAGTCACACATACACACACACACACACATTTATAGTCACACACACACACAAGTATAGTCACACACACACACACACCCGCACAGGATACTCACACACACACACACACACATGCAAGTATAGTCACACACACACAAGTATTGTCACACACACACACACACGTATAGCCACACACACACGTATAGCCACACACACACGTATAGTCACACACACAAATATAGTCACACACACACACAACCATAGTCACACACACACACACACACACACACAAGTATAGTCTCACACACACACACACACACACAAGTATAGTCACACACAAACACAAGTATAGTCACACACACACAAGTATTGTCACACACATACACACAAGCACACACACGTATAATCACACACACACACACGTATCGTCACGCACACACACACAAGTATAGTCACACACACACACACACACACAAGTATAGTCACACACACACACATGTATTGTCACACACACACGCACACACAAGTATTGTCACACACACACACACACAAGTATAGTCACACACACACACACACACACACACAAGTATATTCACACACACACACACAAGTACAGTCACACACACACACATACACACACACAAGTATAGATTCACACACAAACATACACGTATAGTCACACACTGACACACACACACAAGTATAGTCACATACACACACACAGACACACAGGTATAGTCACACACACACACACACAAGTATAGTCACACACACACATACACAGGTATTGTCACACAGCACACACACAAGTATAGTCACACACACGTCACACGCACACAAACACGTATAGTCACACACACATGCACACACACAGACACACAACTCTATTCACACACACACACAAGAAAAGACACACACAAGTATAGTCACACACACACGTATAGTCACACACACACACACACGCAATGTATAATCACACACACACACACTATTCACACACACACACACACTAGCCACACGCACACACACATATAGTCACACACACACACACACACACACAAGTATAGTCGCACACGCACACACACACAAGTATACTCACACACAAACACAGACACACACACATAAGTATAGTCACACACTCACACAAACGTATAGTCAAACATACACAGACAAGTATAGTCACACACACACACACGTATAGTCACAGACACACACACACAGATAAGTATAGTCACACACACACACACACAAGTATAGTCACACACACACACAAGTATAGTCACACACACACACAAGTATAGTCACACACACACACAAGTATAGTCTCACACACACAAACACATACACACAATCAAGGATAGTCACACGCCATCACACATACACAAGTATAGTCACACACACACACCCAAGTACAGTCACACACACACAAACAAGTATAGTCACACACACGCACACAACTATAGTCACACAGACACACACACACAGACACAGGTTTAGTCACACACACACACACACACACACACACACAAGTATAGTCTCACACACACACACAGATAAGTATAGTCACACACACACACACGCACAGGTATAGTCACACATACACACACCCACACAAGTATAGTGACTCACACACACTCACAAACACACACACATGTATAGTCACGCACACACACCAACCCACACACAAGAATGGACACACACACACACACAAGTATCATCACACACTCACACACAGACACAAGTATAGTCACACACACACACAAGTATAGTCACACACACACACAAGTTTAGTCACACACACAGACACAAGTATAGTCACACACACAATTTTAGTCACACACACACACACAAGTTTAGTCACACACACACACACACACACACACAAGTATAGTCACACACACACACACACAAGTATAGTCACACACACACACACAAGTATTGTCACACACACTCACGCACACACAAATATAGTCACACACACAGACACACACACACACGCAAGTATAGTCAAGCACACACACACAAGTATAATCACACACACTCACACACACACACAAGTATCGTCACACACACACACCCGCACACACAAGTATAGTCACACACACACACACACACAGGTATAGACACACATAGACACACGCAAACACTCAAGTATAGTGACACACACACACACACAAGTATAGTCACACACACACACAACTATAGTCACACACACACACACACAACTATAGTCACACACACACACACACACACAAGTATAGTCACACACACACACACACACAAGTATAGTCACACACACTCACACAAGTACTGTCTCACACACACAAACACGCACTCACAAGTATGGTCACACACACACAGACACACATGTATAGTCACGCACACACACATAAGTATAGTCACACACACACACAAACAAGTATAGTCACACACACACACCCGCACACACAAGTATAGTCACACACACACGCACACACAATTATAGGCACACACACACACACAAGTATTGTCACACACACACACACACACACACACACACAAGTATAGTCACACACACACACACACACACACAAGTATAGTCACACACACACACAAACACACACATGTATAGTCACACACACACACACACAAGTATAGTCACACACACACACAGCCACACAGGTATAGTCACACACACACACACACAGATAAGGAAAGTCACACACACACACACAGGTATAGTCACACATACACACACACACACACAAGTATAGTCACACACACACACACACGTATAGTCTCACACACACACACAGAGACAAACACACACAAACAAGGATAGTCACACACAATCACACACACACAAGTAGTCACACACACACGTGTAGTCACACACACACACACACACAAGTACAGTCACACACACACACACAGATAAGTATATTCACACACACACACACAGGTATAGTCACACATACACACACACACAAGTATAGTCACACACACACACACAAGTATAGTCACACACACACACACACCCGCACACAAGGATACTCACACACACACGCAAGTATAGTCATACACTCACACACACACACACAAGTATAGTCACACATACACACACCCACACAAGTATAGTGACTCACACACACTCACAAACACACACACAAGTATAGTCACGCACACACACACACCCACACACAAGTATGGACACACACACACACAAGTATAGTCACACACACACTCACACAATTATTGTCTCACACACACTAACACGCACACACAAGTATGGTCACACACACACAGACACACATGTATAGTCACGCACACACATACACACACATGTATAGTCACACACACACACGCACACACACACACACACAAGTATATTCGCACACACACACACAGACACACAGGTATAGTCACACACACACACACAGTTATAGTCACACACACACACACACACACAGATAAGGAAAGTCACACAAACACACACACAGGTATAGTCACACATGCACACACACACACACACACACAGAATGATAGTCACACGCACACACAAGTATAGTCTCACACACACACACACACAGACACACGCACACACAAACAAGGAGAGTCACACGCAATCACACACACAAGCAGTCACACACACACATGTGTAGTCACATACACACACACACACACAAGTACAGTCACACACACACACACAGATAAGTATATTCACACACACACAGGTATAGTCACACATACACACACACACACACATTTATAGTCACACACACACACAAGTATAGTCACACACACACACACACCCGCACAGGATACTCACACACACACACACACACATGCAAGTATAGTCACACACACACAAGTATTGTCACACACACACACACACACACACACACACACGTATAGCCACACACACACGTATAGCCACACACACACGTATAGTCACACACACAAATATAGTCACACACACACACAACCATAGTCACACACACACACACACACACACACAAGTATAGTCTCACACACACACACACACACACAAGTATAGTCACACACAAACACAAGTATAGTCACACACACACAAGTATTGTCACACACATACACACAAGCACACACACGTATAATCACACACACACACGTATCGTCACCCACACACACACAAGTATAGTCACACACACACACACACACACAAGTATAGTCACACACACACACACATGTATTGTCACACACACACGCACACACAAGTATTGTCACACACACTCACACACAAGTATAGTCACACACACACACACACACACACACAAGTATATTCACACACACACACACACAAGTACAGTCACACACACACACATACACACACACAAGTATAGATTCACACACAAACATACACGTATAGTCACACACTGACACACACACACAAGTATAGTCACATACACACACACAGACACACAGGTATAGTCACACACACACACACACACAAGTATAGTCACACACACACATACACAGGTATTGTCACACAGCACACACACAAGTATAGTCACACACACGTCACACGCACACAAACACGTATAGTCACACACACATGCACACACACAGACACACAACTCTAGTCACACACACACACAAGAAAAGACACACACACACAAGTATAGTCACACACACACGTATAGTCACACACACACACACACGCAATGTATAATCACACACACACACACTATTCACACACACACACACACTAGCCACACGCACACACACATATAGTCACACACACACACACACACACACAAGTATAGTCGCACACGCACACACACACAAGTATACTCACACACAAACACAGACACACACACATAAGTATAGTCACACACTCACACAAACGTATAGTCAAACATACACAGACAAGTATAGTCACACACACACACACGTATAGTCACAGACACACACACACAGATAAGTATAGTCACACACACACACACAAGTATAGTCACACACACACACAAGTATAGTCACACACACACACAAGTATAGTCACACACACACACAAGTATAGTCTCACACACACAAACACATACACACAATCAAGGATAGTCACACGCCATCACACATACACAAGTATAGTCACACACACACACCCAAGTACAGTCACACACACACAAACAAGTATAGTCACACACACGCACACAACTATAGTCACACAGACACACACACACAGACACAGGTTTAGTCACACACACACACACACACACACAAGTATAGTCTCACACACACACACAGATAAGTATAGTCACACACACACACGCACAGGTATAGTCACACATACACACACCCACACAAGTATAGTGACTCACACACACTCACAAACACACACACATGTATAGTCACGCACACACACCAACCCACACACAAGAATGGACACACACACACACACAAGTATCATCACACTCTCACACACAGACACAAGTATAGTCACACACACACACAAGTATAGTCACACACACACACAAGTTTAGTCACACACACAGACACAAGTATAGTCACACACACACACAATTTTAGTCACACACACACACACACAAGTTTAGTCACACACACACACACACACACACACAAGTATAGTCACACACACACACACACAAGTATAGTCACACACACACACACAAGTGTTGTCACACACACTCACGCACACACAAATATAGTCACACACACAGACACACACACACACGCAAGTATAGTCAAGCACACACACACAAGTATAATCACACACACTCACACACACACACAAGTATCGTCACACACACACACCCGCACACACAAGTATAGTCACACACACACACAGGTATAGACACACATAGACACACGCAAACACTCAAGTATAGTGACACACACACACACACAAGTATAGTCACACACACACACAACTATAGTCACACACACACACACACACAACTATAGTCACACACACACACACACACAAGTATAGTCACACACACACACACACACAAGTGTAGTCACACACACTCACACAAGTACTGTCTCACACACACAAACACGCACTCACAAGTATGGTCACACACACACAGACACACATGTATAGTCACGCACACACACATAAGTATAGTCACACACACACACAAACAAGTATAGTCACACACACACACCCGCACACACAAGTATAGTCACACACACACGCACACACAATTATAGGCACACACACACACACAAGTATTGTCACACACACACACACACACACACACACAAGTATAGTCACACACACACACACACACAAGTATAGTCACACACACACACAAACACACACATGTATAGTCACACACACACACACACAAGTATAGTCACACACACACACAGCCACACAGGTATAGTCACACACACACACACACAGATAAGGAAAGTCACACACACACACACAGGTATAGTCACACATACACACACACACACACACACAAGTATAGTCACACACACACACACACGTATAGTCTCACACACACACACAGAGACAAACACACACAAACAAGGATAGTCACACACAATCACACACACACAAGTAGTCACACACACACGTGTAGTCACGCACACACACACACACACAAGTACAGTCACACACACACACACAGATAAGTATATTCACACACACACACACAGGTATAGTCACACATACACACACACACAAGTATAGTCACACACACACACACAAGTATAGTCACACACACACACACACCCGCACACAAGGATACTCACACACACACGCAAGTATAGTCATACACTCACACACACACACACAAGTATAGTCACACATACACACACCCACACAAGTATAGTGACTCACACACACTCACAAACACACACAAGTATAGTCACGCACACACACACACCCACACACAAGTATGGACACACACACACACAAGTATAGTCACAAACTCACACACAGACACAAGTAGTCACACACACACACAAGTATAGTCACACACACACACAAGTTTAGTCACACACACAGACACAAGTATAGTCACACACACACAATTTTAGTCACACACAAACACACACAAGTTTAGTCACACACACACAAGTATAGTCACACACACACACACACACACACAAGTATAGTCACACACACACACACACAAGTATTGTCACACACACACACGCACACACAAATATAGTCACACACACAGACACACACACACGCAAGTATGGTCAAGCACACACACACAAGTATATTCACACACACACACACAGCCACACAGGTATAGTCACACACACACACACACAGATAAGGAAAGTCACACACACACACACAGGTATAGTCACACATACACACACACACACACAAGTATAGTCACACACACACACACACGTATAGTCTCACACACACACACAGACAAACACACACAAACAAGGATAGTCACACACAATCACACACACACAAGTAGTCACACACACACGTGTAGTCACACACACACACACAAGTACAGTCACACACACACACACAGATAAGTATATTCACACACACACACACAGGTATAGTCACACATACACACACACACAAGTATAGTCACGCACACACACACAAGTATAGTCACACACACACACACACCCGCATACAAGGATACTCACACACACACGCAAGTATAGTCATACACTCACACACACACACACAAGTATAGTCACACATACACACACCCACACAAGTATAGTGACTCACACACACTCACAAACACACACACAAGTATAGTCACGCACACACACACACCCACACACAAGTATGGACACACACACACACAAGTATAGTCACAAACTCACACACAGACACAAGTAGTCACACACACACACAAGTATAGTCACACACACACACAAGTTTAGTCACACACACAGACACAAGTATAGTCACACACACACAATTTTAGTCACACACACACACACACAAGTTTAGTCACACACACACAAGTATAGTCACACACACACACACACACACAGGTATAGTCACACACACACACAAACACAAGTATAGTCACACACACACAAGTATTGTCACACACATACACACAAGCACACACACGTATAATCACACACACACACACACGTATAGTCACGCACACACACACAAGTATAGTCACACACACACACACACACACAAGTATAGTCACACACACACACATGTATTGTCACACACACACGCACACACAAGTATTGTCACACACACACACACACAAGTATAGACACACATAGACACACGCAAACACACAAGTATAGTGACACACACACACACACACACACAAGTATAGTCACACACACACACACACACAAGTATAGTCACACACACACACAAGTATAATCACATACACTCACACAAGTATTGTCTCACACACACAAACACGCACACACAAGTATGGTCACAAACACAGACACACATGTATAGTCACGCACACACACACAAGTATAGTCACACACACACACACAAACAAGTATAGTCACACACACACACCCGCACACACAAGTATACTCACACACACACGCACACACAATTATAGACACACACACACATGTATTGTCACACACACACACACACACACAAGTATAGTCACACACACACACAAGTATAGTCACACACACACACAAACACACACATGTATAGTCACACACACACACACAAGTATAGTCACACACACACACAGCCACACAGGTATAGTCACACACACACACACATAGATAAGGAAAGTCACACACACACACACAGGTATAGTCACACATACACACACACACACACACACAACTATAGTCACACATACACACACACACAAGTATAGTCACACACACACACACCGACACACACACACAAACAGGGATAGTCACACGCAATCACACACACACAAGTAGTAACACACACACGTGTAGTCACACACACACACACAAGTACAGTCACACACACACACACAGAAACACAGGGTTAGCCGCACACACACACACACACAAGTATAGTCACACACACACACACACACACACATAAGTATTGTCACACACACACACACAGACACACAGGTATAGTCACACACACACACAGTTATAGTCACACACACACACAGATAAGGAAAGTCACACACACACACACGTATAGTCACACATGCACACACACACACACACACACAAGTATAGTCTCACACACACACACAGACACACACACACAAACAAGGATAGTTACACGCAATCACACACACAAGCAGTCACACACACACATGTGTAGTCACACACACACACACACACACACACAAGTACAGTCACACACACACACACAGATAAGTATATTCACACACACACAGGTATAGTCACACATACACACACACACAATCATTTATAGTCACATACACACACACACACACACACAAGTATAGTCACACACACACACAAGTATAGTCACACACACACTCACACAATTATTGTCTCACACACACTAACACTCACACACAAGTATGGTCACACACACACAGACACACATGTATAGTCACGCACACACATACACACACATGTATAGTCACACACACACACGCACACACACACACACACACAAGTATAGTCGCACACACACACACAGACACACAGGTATAGTCACACACACACACACAGTTATAGTCACACACACACACACACACACACAGATAAGGAAAGTCACACAAACACACACACAGGTATAGTCACACATGCACACACACACACACAGAATGATAGTCACACGCACACACAAGTATAGTCTCACACACACACACACAGACACACGCACACACAAACAAGGAGAGTCACACGCAATCACACACACAAGCAGTCACACACACACATGTGTAGTCACATACACACACACACACAAGTACAGTCACACACACACAGATAAGTATATTCACACACACACAGGTATAGTCACACATACACACACACACACACATTTATAGTCACACACACACACACAAGTATAGTCACACACACACCCGCACAGGATACTCACACACACACACACACATGCAAGTATAGTCACACACACACAAGTATTGTCACACACACACACACACACGTATAGCCACACACACACGTATAGCCACACACACACGTATAGTCACACACACAAATATAGTCACACACACACACACACACACAACCATAGTCACACACACACACACACACACACAAGTATAGTCACACACACACACACACACACACACACAAGTATAGTCACACACAAACACAAGTATAGTCACACACACACAAGTATTGTCACACACACACACACACACACACAAGTATAGTCACACACACACACATGTATTGTCACACACACAAGCACACACAAGTATTGTCACACACACACACACAAGTATAGTCACACACACACACACACACACACACACAAGTATATTCACACACACACACAAGTACAGTCACACACACACACATACACACACACAAGTATAGATTCACACACAAACATACACGTATAGTCACACACTGACACACACACACAAGTATAGTCACACACACACATACAGACACACAGGTATAGTCACACACACACACACACAAGTATAGTCACACACACACATACACAGGTATTGTCACACAGCACACACACACAAGTATAGTCACACACACATGCACACACACAGACACACAACTCTAGTCACACACACACAAGAAAAGACACACACACACAAGTATAGTCTCACACACACAGACACACACACACAAACAAGGATAGTCACACGCAATCACACACACAAGCAGTCACACACACACATGTGTAGTCACACACACACACACACACACACACACAAGTACAGTCACACACACACACACAGATAAGTATATTCACACACACACAGGTATAGTCACACATACACACACACACAAACATTTATAGTCACATACACACACACACACACAAGTATAGTCACACACACACACAAGTATAGTCACACACACACTCACACAATTATTGTCTCACACACACTAACACGCACACACAAGTATGGTCACACACACACAGACACACATGTATAGTCACGCACACACATACACACACATGTATAGTCACACACACACACGCACACACACACACACACAAGTATATTCGCACACACACACACAGACACACAGGTATAGTCACACACACACACACAGTTATAGTCACACACACACACACACACACAGATAAGGAAAGTCACACAAACACACACACAGGTATAGTCACACATGCACACACACACACACACACACAGAATGATAGTCACACGCACACACAAGTATAGTCTCACACACACACACACACAGACACACGCACACACAAACAAGGAGAGTCACACGCAATCACACACACAAGCAGTCACACACACACATGTGTAGTCACATACACACACACACACAAGTACAGTCACACACACACACACAGATAAGTATATTCACACACACACAGGTATAGTCACACATACACACACACACACACATTTATAGTCACACACACACACAAGTATAGTCACACACACACACACACCCGCACAGGATACTCACACACACACACACACATGCAAGTATAGTCACACACACACAAGTATTGTCACACACACACACACACACACGTATAGCCACACACACACGTATAGCCACACACACACGTATAGTCACACACACAAATATAGTCACACACACACACAACCATAGTCACACACACACACACACACACACACAAGTATAGTCTCACACACACACACACACACACAAGTATAGTCACACACAAACACAAGTATAGTCACACACACACAAGTATTGTCACACACATACACACAAGCACACACACGTATAATCACACACACACACACGTATCGTCACGCACACACACACAAGTATAGTCACACACACACACAAGTATAGTCACACACACACACATGTATTGTCACACACACACGCACACACAAGTATTGTCACACACACACACACACACAAGTATAGTCACACACACACACACACACACACACACAAGTATATTCACACACACACACACAAGTACAGTCACACACACACACATACACACACACAAGTATAGATTCACACACAAACATACACGTATAGTCACACACTGACACACACACACAAGTATAGTCACATACACACACACAGACACACAGGTATAGTCACACACACACACACACACAAGTATAGTCACACACACACATACACAGGTATTGTCACACAGCACACACACAAGTATAGTCACACACACGTCACACGCACACAAACACGTATAGTCACACACACATGCACACACACAGACACACAACTCTAGTCACACACACACACAAGAAAAGACACACACAAGTATAGTCACACACACACGTATAGTCACACACACACACACACGCAATGTATAATCACACACACACACACTATTCACACACACACACACACTAGCCACACGCACACACACATATAGTCACACACACACACACACACACACAAGTATAGTCGCACACGCACACACACACAAGTATACTCACACACAAACACAGACACACACACATAAGTATAGTCACACACTCACACAAACGTATAGTCAAACATACACAGACAAGTATAGTCACACACACACACACGTATAGTCACAGACACACACACACAGATAAGTATAGTCACACACACACACACAAGTATAGTCACACACACACACAAGTATAGTCACACACACACACAAGTATAGTCACACACACACACAAGTATAGTCTCACACACACAAACACATACACACAATCAAGGATAGTCACACGCCATCACACATACACAAGTATAGTCACACACACACACCCAAGTACAGTCACACACACACAAACAAGTATAGTCACACACACGCACACAACTATAGTCACACAGACACACACACACAGACACAGGTTTAGTCACACACACACACACACACACACAAGTATAGTCTCACACACACACACAGATAAGTATAGTCACACACACACACACGCACAGGTATAGTCACACATACACACACCCACACAAGTATAGTGACTCACACACACTCACAAACACACACACATGTATAGTCACGCACACACACCAACCCACACACAAGAATGGACACACACACACACACAAGTATCATCACACACTCACACACAGACACAAGTATAGTCACACACACACACAAGTATAGTCACACACACACACAAGTTTAGTCACACACACAGACACAAGTATAGTCACACACACAATTTTAGTCACACACACACACACACACAAGTTTAGTCACACACACACACACACACACACACACACAAGTATAGTCACACACACACACACACAAGTATAGTCACACACACACACACAAGTATTGTCACACACACTCACGCACACACAAATATAGTCACACACACAGACACACACACACACGCAAGTATAGTCAAGCACACACACACAAGTATAATCACACACACTCACACACACACACAAGTATCGTCACACACACACACCCGCACACACAAGTATAGTCACACACACACACACACACAGGTATAGACACACATAGACACACGCAAACACTCAAGTATAGTGACACACACACACACACAAGTATAGTCACACACACACACAACTATAGTCACACACACACACACACACACAACTATAGTCACACACACACACACACACAAGTATAGTCACACACACACACACACACAAGTATAGTCACACACACTCACACAAGTACTGTCTCACACACACAAACACGCACTCACAAGTATGGTCACACACACACAGACACACATGTATAGTCACGCACACACACATAAGTATAGTCACACACACACACAAACAAGTATAGTCACACACACACACCCGCACACACAAGTATAGTCACACACACACGCACACACAATTATAGGCACACACACACACACAAGTATTGTCACACACACACACACACACACACACACACAAGTATAGTCACACACACACACACACACAAGTATAGTCACACACACACACAAACACACACATGTATAGTCACACACACACACACACAAGTATAGTCACACACACACACAGCCACACAGGTATAGTCACACACACACACACACAGATAAGGAAAGTCACACACACACACACAGGTATAGTCACACATACACACACACACACACAAGTATAGTCACACACACACACACACGTATAGTCTCACACACACACACAGAGACAAACACACACAAACAAGGATAGTCACACACAATCACACACACACAAGTAGTCACACACACACGTGTAGTCACACACACACACACACACACAAGTACAGTCACACACACACACACAGATAAGTATATTCACACACACACACACAGGTATAGTCACACATACACACACACACAAGTATAGTCACACACACACACACAAGTATAGTCACACACACACACACACCCGCACACAAGGATACTCACACACACACGCAAGTATAGTCATACACTCACACACACACACACAAGTATAGTCACACATACACACACCCACACAAGTATAGTGACTCACACACACTCACAAACACACACACAAGTATAGTCACGCACACACACACACCCACACACAAGTATGGACACACACACACACAAGTATAGTCACACACACACTCACACAATTATTGTCTCACACACACTAACACGCACACACAAGTATGGTCACACACACACAGACACACATGTATAGTCACGCACACACATACACACACATGTATAGTCACACACACACACGCACACACACACACACACAAGTATATTCGCACACACACACACAGACACACAGGTATAGTCACACACACACACACAGTTATAGTCACACACACACACACACACACAGATAAGGAAAGTCACACAAACACACACACAGGTATAGTCACACATGCACACACACACACACACACACAGAATGATAGTCACACGCACACACAAGTATAGTCTCACACACACACACACACACAGACACACGCACACACAAACAAGGAGAGTCACACGCAATCACACACACAAGCAGTCACACACACACATGTGTAGTCACATACACACACACACACACAAGTACAGTCACACACACACACACAGATAAGTATATTCACACACACACAGGTATAGTCACACATACACACACACACACACATTTATAGTCACACACACACACAAGTATAGTCACACACACACACACACCCGCACAGGATACTCACACACACACACACACACATGCAAGTATAGTCACACACACACAAGTATTGTCACACACACACACACACACACACACACACACGTATAGCCACACACACACGTATAGCCACACACACACGTATAGTCACACACACAAATATAGTCACACACACACACAACCATAGTCACACACACACACACACACACACACAAGTATAGTCTCACACACACACACACACACACAAGTATAGTCACACACAAACACAAGTATAGTCACACACACACAAGTATTGTCACACACATACACACAAGCACACACACGTATAATCACACACACACACGTATCGTCACGCACACACACACAAGTATAGTCACACACACACACACACACACACAAGTATAGTCACACACACACACACATGTATTGTCACACACACACGCACACACAAGTATTGTCACACACACTCACACACAAGTATAGTCACACACACACACACACACACACACACAAGTATATTCACACACACACACACAAGTACAGTCACACACACACACATACACACACACAAGTATAGATTCACACACAAACATACACGTATAGTCACACACTGACACACACACACAAGTATAGTCACATACACACACACAGACACACAGGTATAGTCACACACACACACACACACAAGTATAGTCACACACACACATACACAGGTATTGTCACACAGCACACACACAAGTATAGTCACACACACGTCACACGCACACAAACACGTATAGTCACACACACATGCACACACACAGACACACAACTCTATTCACACACACACACAAGAAAAGACACACACACACAAGTATAGTCACACACACACGTATAGTCACACACACACACACACGCAATGTATAATCACACACACACACTATTCACACACACACACACACTAGCCACACGCACACACACATATAGTCACACACACACACACACACACACAAGTATAGTCGCACACGCACACACACACAAGTATACTCACACACAAACACAGACACACACACATAAGTATAGTCACACACTCACACAAACGTATAGTCAAACATACACAGACAAGTATAGTCACACACACACACACGTATAGTCACAGACACACACACACAGATAAGTATAGTCACACACACACACACAAGTATAGTCACACACACACACAAGTATAGTCACACACACACACAAGTATAGTCACACACACACACAAGTATAGTCTCACACACACAAACACATACACACAATCAAGGATAGTCACACGCCATCACACATACACAAGTATAGTCACACACACACACCCAAGTACAGTCACACACACACAAACAAGTATAGTCACACACACGCACACAACTAGTCACACAGACACACACACACAGACACAGGTTTAGTCACACACACACACACACACACACAAGTATAGTCTCACACACACACACAGATAAGTATAGTCACACACACACACACACGCACAGGTATAGTCACACATACACACACCCACACAAGTATAGTGACTCACACACACTCACAAACACACACACATGTATAGTCACGCACACACACCAACCCACACACAAGAATGGACACACACACACACACAAGTATCATCACACTCTCACACACAGACACAAGTATAGTCACACACACACACAAGTATAGTCACACACACACACAAGTTTAGTCACACACACAGACACAAGTATAGTCACACACACACACAATTTTAGTCACACACACACACACACAAGTTTAGTCACACACACACACACACACACACAAGTATAGTCACACACACACACACACAAGTATAGTCACACACACACACACAAGTATTGTCACACACACTCACGCACACACAAATATAGTCACACACACAGACACACACACACACGCAAGTATAGTCAAGCACACACACACAAGTATAATCACACACACTCACACACACACACAAGTATCGTCACACACACACACCCGCACACACAAGTATAGTCACACACACACACAGGTATAGACACACATAGACACACGCAAACACTCAAGTATAGTGACACACACACACACACAAGTATAGTCACACACACACACAACTATAGTCACACACACACACACACACAACTATAGTCACACACACACACACACACAAGTATAGTCACACACACACACACACACACAAGTATAGTCACACACACTCACACAAGTACTGTCTCACACACACAAACACGCACTCACAAGTATGGTCACACACACACAGACACACATGTATAGTCACGCACACACACATAAGTATAGTCACACACACACACAAACAAGTATAGTCACACACACACACCCGCACACACAAGTATAGTCACACACACACGCACACACAATTATAGGCACACACACACACACAAGTATTGTCACACACACACACACACACACACACAAGTATAGTCACACACACACACACACACACAAGTATAGTCACACACACACACAAACACACACATGTATAGTCACACACACACACACACAAGTATAGTCACACACACACACAGCCACACAGGTATAGTCACACACACACACACACAGATAAGGAAAGTCACACACACACACACAGGTATAGTCACACATACACACACACACACACACACAAGTATAGTCACACACACACACACACGTATAGTCTCACACACACACACAGAGACAAACACACACAAACAAGGATAGTCACACACAATCACACACACACAAGTAGTCACACACACACGTGTAGTCACGCACACACACACACACACAAGTACAGTCACACACACACACACAGATAAGTATATTCACACACACACACACAGGTATAGTCACACATACACACACACACAAGTATAGTCACACACACACACACAAGTATAGTCACACACACACACACACCCGCACACAAGGATACTCACACACACACGCAAGTATAGTCATACACTCACACACACACACACAAGTATAGTCACACATACACACACCCACACAAGTATAGTGACTCACACACACTCACAAACACACACAAGTATAGTCACGCACACACACACACCCACACACAAGTATGGACACACACACACACAAGTATAGTCACAAACTCACACACAGACACAAGTAGTCACACACACACACAAGTATAGTCACACACACACACAAGTTTAGTCACACACACAGACACAAGTATAGTCACACACACACAATTTTAGTCACACACAAACACACACAAGTTTAGTCACACACACACAAGTATAGTCACACACACACACACACACACACACACACAAGTATAGTCACACACACACACACACACAAGTATTGTCACACACACACACGCACACACAAATATAGTCACACACACAGACACACACACACGCAAGTATGGTCAAGCACACACACACAAGTATATTCACACACACACACAGCCACACAGGTATAGTCACACACACACACACACAGATAAGGAAAGTCACACACACACACACAGGTATAGTCACACATACACACACACACACACAAGTATAGTCACACACACACACACACGTATAGTCTCACACACACACACAGACAAACACACACAAACAAGGATAGTCACACACAATCACACACACACAAGTAGTCACACACACACGTGTAGTCACACACACACACACAAGTACAGTCACACACACACACACAGATAAGTATATTCACACACACACACACAGGTATAGTCACACATACACACACACACAAGTATAGTCACGCACACACACACAAGTATAGTCACACACACACACACACCCGCATACAAGGATACTCACACACACACGCAAGTATAGTCATACACTCACACACACACACACAAGTATAGTCACACATACACACACCCACACAAGTATAGTGACTCACACACACTCACAAACACACACACAAGTATAGTCACGCACACACACACACCCACACACAAGTATGGACACACACACACACAAGTATAGTCACAAACTCACACACAGACACAAGTAGTCACACACACACACAAGTATAGTCACACACACACACAAGTTTAGTCACACACACAGACACAAGTATAGTCACACACACACAATTTTAGTCACACACACACACACACAAGTTTAGTCACACACACACAAGTATAGTCACACACACACACACACACACAAGTATAGTCACACACACACACACACACACGTATAGTCACAGACATACACACAGATAAGTATAGTCACACACACACACACAAGTATAGTCACACACACACACAAGTATAGTCACACACACACACAAGTATAGTCACACACACACACAAGTATAGTCTCACACACACAAACACATACACACAATCAAGGATAGTCACACGCCATCACACATACACAAGTATAGTCACACACACACACACACAAGTATAGTCACACACACTCACACAAGTACTGTCTCACACACACAAACACGCACTCACAAGTATGGTCACACACACACAGACACACATGTATAGTCACGCACACACACATAAGTATAGTCACACACACACACAAACAAGTATAGTCACACACACACACCCGCACACACAAGTATAGTCACACACACACGCACACACAATTATAGGCACACACACACACACAAGTATTGTCACACACACACACACACACACACACAAGTATAGTCACACACACACACACACACAAGTATAGTCACACACACACACAAACACACACATGTATAGTCACACACACACACACACAAGTATAGTCACACACACACACAGCCACACAGGTATAGTCACACACACACACACACAGATAAGGAAAGTCACACACACACACACAGGTATAGTCACACATACACACACACACAAGTATAGTCACACACACACACACACGTATAGTCTCACACACACACACAGAGACAAACACACACAAACAAGGATAGTCACACACAATCACACACACACAAGTAGTCACACACACACGTGTAGTCACACACACACACACACACACAAGTACAGTCACACACACACACACAGATAAGTATATTCACACACACACACACAGGTATAGTCACACATACACACACACACAAGTATAGTCACACACACACACACAAGTATAGTCACACACACACACACACCCGCACACAAGGATACTCACACACACACGCAAGTATAGTCATACACTCACACACACACACACAAGTATAGTCACACATACACACACCCACACAAGTATAGTGACTCACACACACTCACAAACACACACACAAGTATAGTCACGCACACACACACACCCACACACAAGTATGGACACACACACACACAAGTATAGTCACACACACACTCACACAATTATTGTCTCACACACACTAACACGCACACACAAGTATGGTCACACACACACAGACACACATGTATAGTCACGCACACACATACACACATGTATAGTCACACACACACACGCACACACACACACACACAAGTATATTCGCACACACACACACAGACACACAGGTATAGTCACACACACACACACAGTTATAGTCACACACACACACACACACACAGATAAGGAAAGTCACACAAACACACACACAGGTATAGTCACACATGCACACACACACACACACACACACAGAATGATAGTCACACGCACACACAAGTATAGTCTCACACACACACACACACAGACACACGCACACACAAACAAGGAGAGTCACACGCAATCACACACACAAGCAGTCACACACACACATGTGTAGTCACATACACACACACACACAAGTACAGTCACACACACACACACAGATAAGTATATTCACACACACACAGGTATAGTCACACATACACACACACACACACATTTATAGTCACACACACACACAAGTATAGTCACACACACACACACACCCGCACAGGATACTCACACACACACACACACATGCAAGTATAGTCACACACACACAAGTATTGTCACACACACACACACACACACACACACACACACGTATAGCCACACACACACGTATAGCCACACACACACGTATAGTCACACACACAAATATAGTCACACACACACACAACCATAGTCACACACACACACACACACACACACACAAGTATAGTCTCACACACACACACACACACACAAGTATAGTCACACACAAACACAAGTATAGTCACACACACACAAGTATTGTCACACACATACACACAAGCACACACACGTATAATCACACACACACACGTATCGTCACCCACACACACACAAGTATAGTCACACACACACACACACACACAAGTATAGTCACACACACACACACATGTATTGTCACACACACACGCACACACAAGTATTGTCACACACACTCACACACAAGTATAGTCACACACACACACACACACACACACAAGTATATTCACACACACACACACACAAGTACAGTCACACACACACACATACACACACACAAGTATAGATTCACACACAAACATACACGTATAGTCACACACTGACACACACACACAAGTATAGTCACATACACACACACAGACACACAGGTATAGTCACACACACACACACACACAAGTATAGTCACACACACACATACACAGGTATTGTCACACAGCACACACACAAGTATAGTCACACACACGTCACACGCACACAAACACGTATAGTCACACACACATGCACACACACAGACACACAACTCTAGTCACACACACACACAAGAAAAGACACACACAAGTATAGTCACACACACACGTATAGTCACACACACACACACACGCAATGTATAATCACACACACACACACTATTCACACACACACACACACTAGCCACACGCACACACACATATAGTCACACACACACACACACACACACAAGTATAGTCGCACACGCACACACACACAAGTATACTCACACACAAACACAGACACACACACATAAGTATAGTCACACACTCACACAAACGTATAGTCAAACATACACAGACAAGTATAGTCACACACACACACACGTATAGTCACAGACACACACACACAGATAAGTATAGTCACACACACACACACAAGTATAGTCACACACACACACAAGTATAGTCACACACACACACAAGTATAGTCACACACACACACAAGTATAGTCTCACACACACAAACACATACACACAATCAAGGATAGTCACACGCCATCACACATACACAAGTATAGTCACACACACACACCCAAGTACAGTCACACACACACAAACAAGTATAGTCACACACACGCACACAACTATAGTCACACAGACACACACACACAGACACAGGTTTAGTCACACACACACACACACACACACACAAGTATAGTCTCACACACACACACAGATAAGTATAGTCACACACACACACACGCACAGGTATAGTCACACATACACACACCCACACAAGTATAGTGACTCACACACACTCACAAACACACACACATGTATAGTCACGCACACACACCAACCCACACACAAGAATGGACACACACACACACACAAGTATCATCACACTCTCACACACAGACACAAGTATAGTCACACACACACACAAGTATAGTCACACACACACACAAGTTTAGTCACACACACAGACACAAGTATAGTCACACACACACACAATTTTAGTCACACACACACACACACAAGTTTAGTCACACACACACACACACACACACACAAGTATAGTCACACACACACACACAAGTATAGTCACACACACACACACAAGTATTGTCACACACACTCACGCACACACAAATATAGTCACACACACAGACACACACACACACGCAAGTATAGTCAAGCACACACACACAAGTATAATCACACACACTCACACACACACACAAGTATCGTCACACACACACACCCGCACACACAAGTATAGTCACACACACACACACACACAGGTATAGACACACATAGACACACGCAAACACTCAAGTATAGTGACACACACACACACACAAGTATAGTCACACACACACACAACTATAGTCACACACACACACACACACACACAACTATAGTCACACACACACACACACACACAAGTATAGTCACACACACACACACACACAAGTATAGTCACACACACTCACACAAGTACTGTCTCACACACACAAACACGCACTCACAAGTATGGTCACACACACACAGACACACATGTATAGTCACGCACACACACATAAGTATAGTCACACACACACACAAACAAGTATAGTCACACACACACACCCGCACACACAAGTATAGTCACACACACACGCACACACAATTATAGGCACACACACACACACAAGTATTGTCACACACACACACACACACACACACAAGTATAGTCACACACACACACACACACAAGTATAGTCACACACAAACACACACATGTATAGTCACACACACACACACACAAGTATAGTCACACACACACACAGCCACACAGGTATAGTCACACACACACACACACACAGATAAGGAAAGTCACACACACACACACAGGTATAGTCACACATACACACACACACACACAAGTATAGTCACACACACACACACACGTATAGTCTCACACACACACACAGAGACAAACACACACAAACAAGGATAGTCACACACAATCACACACACACAAGTAGTCACACACACACGTGTAGTCACGCACACACACACACACACAAGTACAGTCACACACACACACACAGATAAGTATATTCACACACACACACACAGGTATAGTCACACATACACACACACACAAGTATAGTCACACACACACACACAAGTATAGTCACACACACACACACACCCGCACACAAGGATACTCACACACACACGCAAGTATAGTCATACACTCACACACACACACACAAGTATAGTCACACATACACACACCCACACAAGTATAGTGACTCACACACACTCACAAACACACACACAAGTATAGTCACGCACACACACACACCCACACACAAGTATGGACACACACACAAGTATAGTCACAAACTCACACACAGACACAAGTAGTCACACACACACACAAGTATAGTCACACACACACACAAGTTTAGTCACACACACAGACACAAGTATAGTCACACACACACAATTTTAGTCACACACAAACACACACAAGTTTAGTCACACACACACAAGTATAGTCACACACACACACACACACACACACACAAGTATAGTCACACACACACACACACAAGTATTGTCACACACACACACGCACACACAAATATAGTCACACACACAGACACACACACACGCAAGTATGGTCAAGCACACACACACAAGTATATTCACACACACACACAGCCACACAGGTATAGTCACACACACACACACACAGATAAGGAAAGTCACACACACACACACAGGTATAGTCACACATACACACACACACACACAAGTATAGTCACACACACACACACACGTATAGTCTCACACACACACACAGACAAACACACACAAACAAGGATAGTCACACACAATCACACACACACAAGTAGTCACACACACACGTGTAGTCACACACACACACACAAGTACAGTCACACACACACACACAGATAAGTATATTCACACACACACACACAGGTATAGTCACACATACACACACACACAAGTATAGTCACGCACACACACACAAGTATAGTCACACACACACACACACCCGCACACAAGGATACTCACACACACACGCAAGTATAGTCATACACTCACACACACACACACAAGTATAGTCACACATACACACACCCACACAAGTATAGTGACTCACACACACTCACAAACACACACACAAGTATAGTCACGCACACACACACACCCACACACAAGTATGGACACACACACACACAAGTATAGTCACAAACTCACACACAGACACAAGTAGTCACACACACACACAAGTATAGTCACACACACACACAAGTTTAGTCACACACACAGACACAAGTATAGTCACACACACACAATTTTAGTCACACACACACAAGTTTAGTCACACACACACAAGTATAGTCACACACACACACACACACACAAGTATAGTCACACACACACACACACACACGTATAGTCACAGACACACACACACAGATAAGTATAGTCACACACACACACACAAGTATAGTCACACACACACACAAGTATAGTCACACACACACACAAGTATAGTCACACACACACACAAGTATAGTCTCACACACACAAACACATACACACAATCAAGGATAGTCACACGCCATCACACATACACAAGTATAGTCACACACACACACACACACACCCAAGTACAGTCACACACACACAAACAAGTATAGTCACACACACGCACACAACTATAGTCACACAGACACACACACACAGGTTTAGTCACACACACACACACACACACACACAAGTATAGTCTCACACACACACACAGATAAGTATAGTCACACACACACACACGCACAGGTATAGTCACACATACACACACCCACACAAGTATAGTGACTCACACACACTCACAAACACACACACATGTATAGTCACGCACACACACCAACCCACACACAAGTATGGACACACACACACACACAAGTATTGTCACACACTCACACACAGACACAAGTATAGTCACACACACACACAAGTATAGTCACACACACACACAAGTTTAGTCACACACACAGACACAAGTATAGTCACACACACACACAATTTTAGTCACACACACACACACACAAGTTTAGTCACACACACACACACAAGTATATTCACACACACACACACACAAGTATAGTCACACACACAAGTATTGTCACACACACTCACGCACACACAAATATAGTCACACACACAGACACACACACACACGCAAGTATAGTCAAGCACACACACACAAGTATAATCACACACACTCACACACACACACAAGTATCGTCACACACACACACCCGCACACACAAGTATAGTCACACACACACACACACAGGTATAGACACACATAGACACACGCAAACACTCAAGTATAGTGACACACACACACACACAAGTATAGTCACACACACACACAACTATAGTCACACACACACACACACACACACACACACAACTATAGTCACACACACACACACACACACAAGTATAGTCACACACACACACACACAAGTATAGTCACACACACTCACACAAGTACTGTCTCACACACACAAACACGCACTCACAAGTATGGTCACACACACACAGACACACATGTATAGTCACGCACACACACATAAGTATAGTCACACACACACACAAACAAGTATAGTCACACACACACACCCGCACACACAAGTATAGTCACACACACACGCACACACAATTATAGACACACACACACACACACAAGTATTGTCACACACACACACACACACACACAAGTATAGTCACACACACGCACACACACAAGTATAGTCACACACACACACAAACACACACATGTATAGTCACACACACACACACACACAAGTATAGTCACACACACACACACAACTATAGTCACACACACACACACACACAACTATAGTCACACACACACACACACACAAGTATAGTCACACACACACACACACACACAAGTATAGTCACACACACTCACACAAGTATTGTCTCACACACACAAACACGCACCCACAAGTATGGTCACACACACACAGACACACATGTATAGTCACGCACACACACACAAGTATAGTCACACACACACACACACACAAACAAATATATTCACACACACACACACCCGCACACACAAGTATAGTCACACACACGCACACACAATTATAGACACACACACACACACACGTATTGTCACACACACACACACACACACACAAGTATAGTCACACACACACACCCAAGTATAGTCACACACAAACACACACATGTATAGTCACACACACACACACACACACACACAAGTATAGTCACACAAACACACAGCCACACAGGTATAGTCACACACACACACAGATAAGGAAAGTCATACACACACACACAGGTATAGTCACACATACACACACACACACACACACAAGTATAGTCACACACACACACACACGTATAGTCTCACACACACACACACAGACAAACACACACAAACAAGGATAGTCACACACAATCACACACACACAAGTAGTCACACACACACGTGTAGTCACACACACACACAAGTACAGTCACACACTCACACACAGATAAGTATATTCACACACACGCACACAGGTATAGTCACACATACACACACACACACAAGGATACTCACACACACACGCAAGTATAGTCACACACACACACAAGTATAGTCACACACACAAGTATAGTCACACACACACACACAACCATAGTCACACACACACACACCCAAGTATAGTCTCACACACACACACACACAAAAGTATAGTCACCCAAACACACACACGTATAGTCACGCACACACAACTATAGTCACACACACACAGACACACAGGTATAGTCATACACACACAAGTATAGTCACACACACACACAAGTATAGTCACACACAAGTATTGTCACACACACACAAATATAGTCACACACACAGACACACACACACGCAAGTATAGTCAAGCACACACACACAAGTATAATCACACACACTCACACACACACACAAGTATCGTCACACACACACACCCGCACACACAAGTATAGTCACACACACACACAGGTATAGACACACATAGACACACGCAAACACTCAAGTATAGTTACACACACACACACACAAGTATAGTCACACACACACACACACAGACAACTATAGTCACACACACACACACACACACAACTATAGTGACACACACACACACACACACAAGTATAGTCACACACACACACACACACAAGTCTCGTCACACACACACACACACAAGTATAGTCACACACACTCACACAAGTATTGTCTCACACACACAAACACGCACTCACAAGTATGGTCACACACACACAGACACACATGTAGAGTCACGCACACACACACAAGTATAGTCACACACACACACACACACAAACAAGTATAGTCACACACACACACCCGCACACACAAGTATCGTCACACACACACGCACACACAATTATAGACACACACACACACACAAGTATTGTCACACACACACACACACACAAGTATAGTCACACACACACACAAGTATAGTCACACACACACACAAGTATAGTCTCACACACACAAACACATACACACAATCAAGGATAGTCACACGCCATCACACATACACAAGTATAGTCACACACACACACCCAAGTACAGTCACACACACACAAACAAGTATAGTCACACACACGCACACAACTATAGTCACACAGACACACACACACAGACACAGGTTTAGTCACACACACACACACACACACACAAGTATAGTCTCACACACACACACAGATAAGTATAGTCACACACACACACACGCACAGGTATAGTCACACATACACACACCCACACAAGTATAGTGACTCACACACACTCACAAACACACACACATGTATAGTCACGCACACACACCAACCCACACACAAGAATGGACACACACACACACACAAGTATCATCACACTCTCACACACAGACACAAGTATAGTCACACACACACACAAGTATAGTCACACACACACACAAGTTTAGTCACCCACACAGACACAAGTATAGTCACACACACACACAATTTTAGTCACACACACACACACACAAGTTTAGTCACACACACACACACACACACACACAAGTATAGTCACACACACACACACACAAGTATAGTCACACACACACACACAAGTATTGTCACACACACTCACGCACACACAAATATAGTCACACACACAGACACACACACACACGCAAGTATAGTCAAGCACACACACACAAGTATAATCACACACACTCACACACACACACAAGTATCGTCACACACACACACCCGCACACACAAGTATAGTCACACACACACACACACACAGGTATAGACACACATAGACACACGCAAACACTCAAGTATAGTGACACACACACACACACAAGTATAGTCACACACACACACAACTATAGTCACACACACACACACACACACACAACTATAGTCACACACACACACACACACACAAGTATAGTCACACACACACACACACACAAGTATAGTCACACACACTCACACAAGTACTGTCTCACACACACAAACACGCACTCACAAGTATGGTCACACACACACAGACACACATGTATAGTCACGCACACACACATAAGTATAGTCACACACACACACAAACAAGTATAGTCACACACACACACCCGCACACACAAGTATAGTCACACACACACGCACACACAATTATAGGCACACACACACACACAAGTATTGTCACACACACACACACACACACACACACACAAGTATAGTCACACACACACACACACACAAGTATAGTCACACACACACACAAACACACACATGTATAGTCACACACACACACACACAAGTATAGTCACACACACACACAGCCACACAGGTATAGTCACACACACACACACACAGATAAGGAAAGTCACACACACACACACAGGTATAGTCACACATACACACACACACACACAAGTATAGTCACACACACACACACACGTATAGTCTCACACACACACACAGAGACAAACACACACAAACAAGGATAGTCACACACAATCACACACACACAAGTAGTCACACACACACGTGTAGTCACGCACACACACACACACACAAGTACAGTCACACACACACACACAGATAAGTATATTCACACACACACACACAGGTATAGTCACACATACACACACACACAAGTATAGTCACACACACACACACAAGTATAGTCACACACACACACACACCCGCACACAAGGATACTCACACACACACGCAAGTATAGTCATACACTCACACACACACACACAAGTATAGTCACACATACACACACCCACACAAGTATAGTGACTCACACACACTCACAAACACACACACAAGTATAGTCACGCACACACACACACCCACACACAAGTATGGACACACACACACACAAGTATAGTCACAAACTCACACACAGACACAAGTAGTCACACACACACACAAGTATAGTCACACACACACAAGTTTAGTCACACACACAGACACAAGTATAGTCACACACACACAATTTTAGTCACACACAAACACACACAAGTTTAGTCACACACACACAAGTATAGTCACACACACACACACACACACACACACAAGTATAGTCACAAACACACACACACAAGTATTGTCACACACACACACGCACACACAAATATAGTCACACACACAGACACACACACACGCAAGTATGGTCAAGCACACACACACAAGTATATTCACACACACACACAGCCACACAGGTATAGTCACACACACACACACACAGATAAGGAAAGTCACACACACACACACAGGTATAGTCACACATACACACACACACACACAAGTATAGTCACACACACACACACACGTATAGTCTCACACACACACAGACAAACACACACAAACAAGGATAGTCACACACAATCACACACACACAAGTAGTCACACACACACGTGTAGTCACACACACACACACAAGTACAGTCACACACACACACACAGATAAGTATATTCACACACACACACACAGGTATAGTCACACATACACACACACACAAGTATAGTCACGCACACACACACAAGTATAGTCACACACACACACACACCCGCACACAAGGATACTCACACACACACGCAAGTATAGTCATACACTCACACACACACACACAAGTATAGTCACACATACACACACCCACACAAGTATAGTGACTCACACACACTCACAAACACACACACAAGTATAGTCACGCACACACACACACCCACACACAAGTATGGACACACACACACACAAGTATAGTCACAAACTCACACACAGACACAAGTAGTCACACACACACACAAGTATAGTCACACACACACACAAGTTTAGTCACACACACAGACACAAGTATAGTCACACACACACAATTTTAGTCACACACACACACACACAAGTTTAGTCACACACACACAAGTATAGTCACACACACACACACACACACAAGTATAGTCACACACACACACACACACACGTATAGTCACAGACACACACACACAGATAAGTATAGTCACACACACACACACAAGTATAGTCACACACACACAAGTATAGTCACACACACACACAAGTATAGTCACACACACACACAAGTATAGTCTCACACACACAAACACATACACACAATCAAGGATAGTCACACGCCATCACACATACACAAGTATAGTCACACACACACACACACACCCAAGTACAGTCACACACACACAAACAAGTATAGTCACACACACGCACACAACTATAGTCACACAGACACACACACACAGACACAGGTTTAGTCACACACACACACACACACACACACACACAAGTATAGTCTCACACACACACACAGATAAGTATAGTCACACACACACACACGCACAGGTATAGTCACACATACACACACCCACACAAGTATAGTGACTCACACACACTCACAAACACACACACAAGTATAGTCACACACACGCACACACAATTATAGACACACACACACACACACGTATTGTCACACACACACACACACACACACAAGTATAGTCACACACACACACCCAAGTATAGTCACACACAAACACACACATGTATAGTCACACACACACACACACACACACACAAGTATAGTCACACAAACACACAGCCACACAGGTATAGTCACACACACACACAGATAAGGAAAGTCATACACACACACACAGGTATAGTCACACATACACACACACACACACACACAAGTATAGTCACACACACACACACACGTATAGTCTCACACACACACACACAGACAAACACACACAAACAAGGATAGTCACACACAATCACACACACACAAGTAGTCACACACACACGTGTAGTCACACACACACACAAGTACAGTCACACACTCACACACAGATAAGTATATTCACACACACGCACACAGGTATAGTCACACATACACACACACACACAAGGATACTCACACACACACGCAAGTATAATCACACACACACACAAGTATAGTCACACACACAAGTATAGTCACACACACACACACAACCATAGTCACACACACACACACCCAAGTATAGTCTCACACACACACACACACAAAAGTATAGTCACCCAAACACACACACGTATAGTCACGCACACACAACTATAGTCACACACACACAGACACACAGGTATAGTCATACACACACACACAAGTATAGTCACACACACACACAAGTATAGTCACACACAAGTATTGTCACACACACACAAATATAGTCACACACACAGACACACACACACGCAAGTATAGTCAAGCACACACACACAAGTATAATCACACACACTCACACACACACACAAGTATCGTCACACACACACACCCGCACACACAAGTATAGTCACACACACACACAGGTATAGACACACATAGACACACGCAAACACTCAAGTATAGTTACACACACACACACACAAGTATAGTCACACACACACACACACACACAACTATAGTCACACACACACACACACACACACAACTATAGTGACACACACACACACACAAGTATAGTCACACACACACACACACACAAGTCTCGTCACACACACACACACACAAGTATAGTCACACACACTCACACAAGTATTGTCTCACACACACAAACACGCACTCACAAGTATGGTCACACACACACAGACACACATGTAGAGTCACGCACACACACACAAGTATAGTCACACACACACACACACACAAACAAGTATAGTCACACACACACACCCGCACACACAAGTATCGTCACACACACACGCACACACAATTATAGACACACACACACACACAAGTATTGTCACACACACACACACACACAAGTATAGTCACACACACACACAAGTATAGTCACACACACACACAAGTATAGTCTCACACACACAAACACATACACACAATCAAGGATAGTCACACGCCATCACACATACACAAGTATAGTCACACACACACACCCAAGTACAGTCACACACACACAAACAAGTATAGTCACACACACGCACACAACTATAGTCACACAGACACACACACACAGACACAGGTTTAGTCACACACACACACACACACACACAAGTATAGTCTCACACACACACAGATAAGTATAGTCACACACACACACACGCACAGGTATAGTCACACATACACACACCCACACAAGTATAGTGACTCACACACACTCACAAACACACACACATGTATAGTCACGCACACACACCAACCCACACACAAGAATGGACACACACACACACACAAGTATCATCACACTCTCACACACAGACACAAGTATAGTCACACACACACACAAGTATAGTCACACACACACACAAGTTTAGTCACACACACAGACACAAGTATAGTCACACACACACACAATTTTAGTCACACACACACACACACAAGTTTAGTCACACACACACACACACACACACACAAGTATAGTCACACACACACACACACAAGTATAGTCACACACACACACACAAGTATTGTCACACACACTCACGCACACACAAATATAGTCACACACACAGACACACACACACACGCAAGTATAGTCAAGCACACACACACAAGTATAATCACACACACTCACACACACACACAAGTATCGTCACACACACACACCCGCACACACAAGTATAGTCACACACACACACACACACAGGTATAGACACACATAGACACACGCAAACACTCAAGTATAGTGACACACACACACACACAAGTATAGTCACACACACACACAACTATAGTCACACACACACACACACACACACAACTATAGTCACACACACACACACACACACAAGTATAGTCACACACACACACACACACAAGTATAGTCACACACACTCACACAAGTACTGTCTCACACACACAAACACGCACTCACAAGTATGGTCACACACACACAGACACACATGTATAGTCACGCACACACACATAAGTATAGTCACACACACACACAAACAAGTATAGTCACACACACACACCCGCACACACAAGTATAGTCACACACACACGCACACACAATTATAGGCACACACACACACACAAGTATTGTCACACACACACACACACACACAAGTATAGTCACACACACACACACACACAAGTATAGTCACACACACACACAAACACACACATGTATAGTCACACACACACACACACAAGTATAGTCACACACACACACAGCCACACAGGTATAGTCACACACACACACACACAGATAAGGAAAGTCACACACACACACACAGGTATAGTCACACATACACACACACACACACAAGTATAGTCACACACACACACACACGTATAGTCTCACACACACACACAGAGACAAACACACACAAACAAGGATAGTCACACACAATCACACACACACAAGTAGTCACACACACACGTGTAGTCACGCACACACACACACACACAAGTACAGTCACACACACACACACAGATAAGTATATTCACACACACACACACAGGTATAGTCACACATACACACACACACAAGTATAGTCACACACACACACACAAGTATAGTCACACACACACACACACCCGCACACAAGGATACTCACACACACACGCAAGTATAGTCATACACTCACACACACACACACAAGTATAGTCACACATACACACACCCACACAAGTATAGTGACTCACACACACTCACAAACACACACACAAGTATAGTCACGCACACACACACACCCACACACAAGTATGGACACACACACACACAAGTATAGTCACAAACTCACACACAGACACAAGTAGTCACACACACACACAAGTATAGTCACACACACACAAGTTTAGTCACACACACAGACACAAGTATAGTCACACACACACAATTTTAGTCACACACAAACACACACAAGTTTAGTCACACACACACAAGTATAGTCACACACACACACACACACACACACACAAGTATAGTCACAAACACACACACACAAGTATTGTCACACACACACACGCACACACAAATATAGTCACACACACAGACACACACACACGCAAGTATGGTCAAGCACACACACACAAGTATATTCACACACACACACAGCCACACAGGTATAGTCACACACACACACACACAGATAAGGAAAGTCACACACACACACACAGGTATAGTCACACATACACACACACACACACAAGTATAGTCACACACACACACACACGTATAGTCTCACTCACACACAGACAAACACACACAAACAAGGATAGTCACACACAATCACACACACACAAGTAGTCACACACACACGTGTAGTCACACACACACACACAAGTACAGTCACACACACACACACAGATAAGTATATTCACACACACACACACAGGTATAGTCACACATACACACACACACAAGTATAGTCACGCACACACACACAAGTATAGTCACACACACACACACACCCGCACACAAGGATACTCACACACACACGCAAGTATAGTCATACACTCACACACACACACACAAGTATAGTCACACATACACACACCCACACAAGTATAGTGACTCACACACACTCACAAACACACACACAAGTATAGTCACGCACACACACACACCCACACACAAGTATGGACACACACACACACAAGTATAGTCACAAACTCACACACAGACACAAGTAGTCACACACACACACAAGTATAGTCACACACACACACAAGTTTAGTCACACACACAGACACAAGTATAGTCACACACACACAATTTTAGTCACACACACACACACACAAGTTTAGTCACACACACACAAGTATAGTCACACACACACACACACACACAAGTATAGTCACACACACACACACACACACGTATAGTCACAGACACACACACACAGATAAGTATAGTCACACACACACACACAAGTATAGTCACACACACACAAGTATAGTCACACACACACACAAGTATAGTCACACACACACACAAGTATAGTCTCACACACACAAACACATACACACAATCAAGGATAGTCACACGCCATCACACATACACAAGTATAGTCACACACACACACCCAAGTACAGTCACACACACACAAACAAGTATAGTCACACACACGCACACAACTATAGTCACACAGACACACACACACAGACACAGGTTTAGTCACACACACACACACACACACACACACACAAGTATAGTCTCACACACACACACAGATAAGTATAGTCACACACACACACACGCACAGGTATAGTCACACATACACACACCCACACAAGTATAGTGACTCACACACACTCACAAACACACACACAAGTATAGTCACACACACGCACACACAATTATAGACACACACACACACACACGTATTGTCACACACACACACACACACAAGTATAGTCACACACACACACCCAAGTATAGTCACACACAAACACACACATGTATAGTCACACACACACACACACACACACACAAGTATAGTCACACAAACACACAGCCACACAGGTATAGTCACACACACACACAGATAAGGAAAGTCATACACACACACACAGGTATAGTCACACATACACACACACACACACACACAAGTATAGTCACACACACACACACACGTATAGTCTCACACACACACACACAGACAAACACACACAAACAAGGATAGTCACACACAATCACACACACACAAGTAGTCACACACACACGTGTAGTCACACACACACACAAGTACAGTCACACACTCACACACAGATAAGTATATTCACACACACGCACACAGGTATAGTCACACATACACACACACACACAAGGATACTCACACACACACGCAAGTATAATCACACACACACACAAGTATAGTCACACACACAAGTATAGTCACACACACACACACAACCATAGTCACACACACACACACCCAAGTATAGTCTCACACACACACACACACAAAAGTATAGTCACCCAAACACACACACGTATAGTCACGCACACACAACTATAGTCACACACACACAGACACACAGGTATAGTCATACACACACACACAAGTATAGTCACACACACACACAAGTATAGTCACACACAAGTATTGTCACACACACACAAATATAGTCACACACACAGACACACACACACGCAAGTATAGTCAAGCACACACACACAAGTATAATCACACACACTCACACACACACACAAGTATCGTCACACACACACACCCGCACACACAAGTATAGTCACACACACACACAGGTATAGACACACATAGACACACGCAAACACTCAAGTATAGTTACACACACACACACACAAGTATAGTCACACACACACACACACACACAACTATAGTCACACACACACACACACACACACAACTATAGTGACACACACACACACACAAGTATAGTCACACACACACACACACACAAGTCTCGTCACACACACACACACACAAGTATAGTCACACACACTCACACAAGTATTGTCTCACACACACAAACACGCACTCACAAGTATGGTCACACACACACAGACACACATGTAGAGTCACGCACACACACACAAGTATAGTCACACACACACACACACACAAACAAGTATAGTCACACACACACACCCGCACACACAAGTATCGTCACACACACACGCACACACAATTATAGACACACACACACACACAAGTATTGTCACACACACACACACACACAAGTATAGTCACACACACACACAAGTATAGTCACACACACACACAAGTATAGTCTCACACACACAAACACATACACACAATCAAGGATAGTCACACGCCATCACACATACACAAGTATAGTCACACACACACACCCAAGTACAGTCACACACACACAAACAAGTATAGTCACACACACGCACACAACTATAGTCACACAGACACACACACACAGACACAGGTTTAGTCACACACACACACACACACACACAAGTATAGTCTCACACACACACAGATAAGTATAGTCACACACACACACACGCACAGGTATAGTCACACATACACACACCCACACAAGTATAGTGACTCACACACACTCACAAACACACACACATGTATAGTCACGCACACACACCAACCCACACACAAGAATGGACACACACACACACACAAGTATCATCACACTCTCACACACAGACACAAGTATAGTCACACACACACACAAGTATAGTCACACACACACACAAGTTTAGTCACACACACAGACACAAGTATAGTCACACACACACACAATTTTAGTCACACACACACACACACAAGTTTAGTCACACACACACACACACACACACACAAGTATAGTCACACACACACACACACAAGTATAGTCACACACACACACACAAGTATTGTCACACACACTCACGCACACACAAATATAGTCACACACACAGACACACACACACACGCAAGTATAGTCAAGCACACACACACAAGTATAATCACACACACTCACACACACACACAAGTATCGTCACACACACACACCCGCACACACAAGTATAGTCACACACACACACACACACAGGTATAGACACACATAGACACACGCAAACACTCAAGTATAGTGACACACACACACACACAAGTATAGTCACACACACACACAACTATAGTCACACACACACACACACACACACAACTATAGTCACACACACACACACACACACAAGTATAGTCACACACACACACACACACAAGTATAGTCACACACACTCACACAAGTACTGTCTCACACACACAAACACGCACTCACAAGTATGGTCACACACACACAGACACACATGTATAGTCACGCACACACACATAAGTATAGTCACACACACACACAAACAAGTATAGTCACACACACACACCCGCACACACAAGTATAGTCACACACACACGCACACACAATTATAGGCACACACACACACACAAGTATTGTCACACACACACACACACACAAGTATAGTCACACACACACACACACACAAGTATAGTCACACACACACACAAACACACACATGTATAGTCACACACACACACACACAAGTATAGTCACACACACACACAGCCACACAGGTATAGTCACACACACACACACACAGATAAGGAAAGTCACACACACACACACAGGTATAGTCACACATACACACACACACACACAAGTATAGTCACACACACACACACACACGTATAGTCTCACACACACACACAGAGACAAACACACACAAACAAGGATAGTCACACACAATCACACACACACAAGTAGTCACACACACACGTGTAGTCACGCACACACACACACACACAAGTACAGTCACACACACACACACAGATAAGTATATTCACACACACACACACAGGTATAGTCACACATACACACACACACAAGTATAGTCACACACACACACACAAGTATAGTCACACACACACACACACCCGCACACAAGGATACTCACACACACACGCAAGTATAGTCATACACTCACACACACACACACAAGTATAGTCACACATACACACACCCACACAAGTATAGTGACTCACACACACTCACAAACACACACACAAGTATAGTCACGCACACACACACACCCACACACAAGTATGGACACACACACACACAAGTATAGTCACAAACTCACACACAGACACAAGTAGTCACACACACACACACAAGTATAGTCACACACACACAAGTTTAGTCACACACACAGACACAAGTATAGTCACACACACACAATTTTAGTCACACACAAACACACACAAGTTTAGTCACACACACACAAGTATAGTCACACACACACACACACACACACACACAAGTATAGTCACACACACACACACACAAGTATTGTCACACACACAGACACACACACACGCAAGTATGGTCAAGCACACACACACAAGTATATTCACACACACACACAGCCACACAGGTATAGTCACACACACACACACACAGATAAGGAAAGTCACACACACACACACAGGTATAGTCACACATACACACACACACACACAAGTATAGTCACACACACACACACACGTATAGTCTCACACACACACAGACAAACACACACAAACAAGGATAGTCACACACAATCACACACACACAAGTAGTCACACACACACACGTGTAGTCACACACACACACACAAGTACAGTCACACACACACACACAGATAAGTATATTCACACACAGGTATAGTCACACATACACACACACACAAGTATAGTCACGCACACACACACAAGTATAGTCACACACACACACACACCCGCACACAAGGATACTCACACACACACGCAAGTATAGTCATACACTCACACACACACACACAAGTATAGTCACACATACACACACCCACACAAGTATAGTGACTCACACACACTCACAAACACACACACAAGTATAGTCACGCACACACACACACCCACACACAAGTATGGACACACACACACACAAGTATAGTCACAAACTCACACACAGACACAAGTAGTCACACACACACACAAGTATAGTCACACACACACACAAGTTTAGTCACACACACAGACACAAGTATAGTCACACACACACAATTTTAGTCACACACACACACACACAAGTTTAGTCACACACACACAAGTATAGTCACACACACACACACACACACAAGTATAGTCACACACACACACACACACACGTATAGTCACAGACACACACACACAGATAAGTATAGTCACACACACACACACAAGTATAGTCACACACACACACAAGTATAGTCACACACACACACAAGTATAGTCACACACACACACAAGTATAGTCTCACACACACAAACACATACACACAATCAAGGATAGTCACACGCCATCACACATACACAAGTATAGTCACACACACACACACACACCCAAGTACAGTCACACACACACAAACAAGTATAGTCACACACACGCACACAACTATAGTCACACAGACACACACACACAGACACAGGTTTAGTCACACACACACACACACACACACACAAGTATAGTCTCACACACACACACAGATAAGTATAGTCACACACACACACACGCACAGGTATAGTCACACATACACACACCCACACAAGTATAGTGACTCACACACACTCACAAACACACACACATGTATAGTCACGCACACACACCAACCCACACACAAGTATGGACACACACACACACACAAGTATTGTCACACACTCACACACAGACACACGTATAGTCACACACACACACAAGTATAGTCACACACACAAGTTTAGTCACACACACAGACACAAGTATAGTCACACACACACACAATTTTAGTCACACACACACACACACAAGTTTAGTCACACACACACACACAAGTATATTCACACACACACACACACACAAGTATAGTCACACACACAAGTATTGTCACACACACTCACGCACACACAAATATAGTCACACACACAGACACACACACACACGCAAGTATAGTCAAGCACACACACACAAGTATAATCACACACACTCACACACACACAAGTATCGTCACACACACACACCCGCACACACAAGTATAGTCACACACACACACACACACAGGTATAGACACACATAGACACACGCAAACACTCAAGTATAGTGACACACACACACACACAAGTATAGTCACACACACACACAACTATAGTCACACACACACACACACACACACACAACTATAGTCACACACACACACACACACACACAAGTATAGTCACACACACACACACACACACAAGTATAGTCACACACACTCACACAAGTACTGTCTCACACACACAAACACGCACTCACAAGTATGGTCACACACACACAGACACACATGTATAGTCACGCACACACACATAAGTATAGTCACACACACACACAAACAAGTATAGTCACACACACACACCCGCACACACAAGTATAGTCACACACACACGCACACACAATTATAGACACACACACACACACAAGTATTGTCACACACACACACACACACACACACACACAAGTATAGTCACACACACACACACACAAGTATAGTCACACACACACACAAACACACACATGTATAGTCACACACACACACACACACAAGTATAGTCACACACACACACAGCCACACAGGTATAGTCACACACACACACAGTTAAGGAAAGTCATACACACACACACAGGTATAGTCACACATACACACACACACACACACACAAGTATAGTCACACACACACACACACGTATAGTCTCACACACACACACACAGACAAACACACACAAACAAGGATTGTCACACACAATCACACACACACAAGTAGTCACACACACACGTGTAGTCACACACACACACAAGTACAGTCACACACTCACACACAGATAAGTATATTCACACACACGCACACAGGTATAGTCACACATACACACACACACACAAGGATACTCACACACACACGCAAGTATAGTCACACACACACACAAGTATAGTCACACACACAAGTATAGTCACACACACACACACAACCATAGTCACACACACACACACCCAAGTATAGTCTCACACACACACACACACAAAAGTATAGTCACCCAAACACACACACGTATAGTCACGCACACACAACTATAGTCACACACACACAGACACACAGGTATAGTCATACACACACACACAAGTATAGTCACACACACACACAAGTATAGTCACACACAAGTATTGTCACACACACACAAATATAGTCACACACACAGACACACACACACGCAAGTATAGTCAAGCACACACACACAAGTATAATCACACACACTCACACACACACACAAGTATCGTCACACACACACACCCGCACACACAAGTATAGTCACACACACACACAGGTATAAACACACATAGACACACACAAACACTCAAGTATAGTTACACACACACACACACAAGTATAGTCACACACACACACACACACACACAACTATAGTCACACACACACACACACACACACAACTATAGTGACACACACACACACACAAGTATAGTCACACACACACACACACACAAGTCTCGTCACACACACACACAAGTATAGTCACACACACTCACACAAGTATTGTCTCACACACACAAACACGCACTCACAAGTATGGTCACACACACACAGACACACATGTAGAGTCACGCACACACACACAAGTATAGTCACACACACACACACACACACAAACAAGTATAGTCACACACACACACCCGCACACACAAGTATCGTCACACACACACGCACACACAAGTATTGTCACACACACACACACACACAAGTATAGTCACACACACACACACACAAGTATAGTCACACACACACACAAACACACACATGTATAGTCACACACACACACACACACACACAAGTATAGTCACACACACACACAGCCACACAGGTATAGTCACACACACACAGATAAGGAAAGTCACACACACACACACACACAGGTATAGTCACACATACACACACACACACACACACACACAAGTATAGTCACACACACACACACACACGTATAGTCTCACACACACACACAGACAAACACACACAAACAAGGATAGTCACACACAATCACACACACACAGGTAGTCACACACACACGTGTAGTCACACACACACACACACACACACACACAAGTACAGTCACACACACACACACAGATAAGTATATTCACACACACACAGGTATAGTCACACATACACACAAGTATAGTCACACACACACACACAAGTATAGTCACACACACACACACACACACCCGCACACAAGGATACTCACACACACACGCAAGTATAGTCACACACTCACACACACACAAGTATAGTCACACACACAAGTATAGTCACACACACACACACACAACCATAGTCACACACACACACACACACCCAAGTATAGTCTCACACACACACACACACAAAAGTATAGTCACCCAAACACACACACGTATAGTCACGCACACACAACTATAGTCACACACACACAGACACACAGGTATAGTCACACACACACACACACACACACACACACAAGTATAGTCACACACACACACAGATAAGTATAGTCACACACACACACAATTATAGTCACTCACTCACACACACAAGAATAGTCACACACTCTCACACACACACACACCAGTATAGTCACACACACCAGTATAGTCACACACACACACACACATCTATAGTCACACACACACGCACACACAAGTATAGTCACACACACACAAGTATAGTCACACACACACACGAGTATAGTCACACACACACACACACAAGTATAGTCTCACACACACACACACACAAGTATAGTCACACACACACACACAAACAAGTATTGTCACACACACACACCCGCACACACAAGTATAGTCACACACACACGCACACACAATTATAGACAAACACACACACACAAGTATAGTCACACACACACACACACACAAGTATAGTCACACACACACACACACACACACACAAGTATAGTCACACACACACACACACACACAAGTTCACTCACACACACACACAAACACACACAAGTATAGTCACTCACACACACACACACACACACAAGTATAGTCACACACACACTCACACAATTATTGTCTCACACACACAAACACGCACACACAAGTATACTCACGCACACACATACACACACATGTATAGTCACACACACAACTATAGTCACACACACACACACACAGTTATAGACACATACACACACACAGATAAGGAAAGTCACACACACAGGTATAGTCACACATGCACACACACACACACACACACACACACAAGTATAGTCACAAACACACACAAGTATAGTCTCACACACACACACACAGACACACATACACAAACAAAGATAGTCACACGCAATCACACACACAAGCAGTCACACACACACATGTGTAGTCACACACACACACACACACAAGTACAGTCACACACACACACAGATAAGTATATTCACACACACACAGGTATAGTCACACAAACACACACACACAAGTATAGTCACACACACACACACACACACAAGAATAGTCACACACACACACACCCGCACAGAAGGATAGTCACACACACACACACACACACACTCATGCAAGTATAGTCACACACGCACAAGTATTGTCACACATTCATACACACACACACACACACAAGTATAGTCACACACACAAGTATAGTCACACACACAGTATAGTCACACACACACAACCATCATCACACACACACACACACACACAAGTTTAGTCTCACACACACACACACACACACACATGTATAGTCACACACACACACACACACAAGTATAGTCACACACACACAAGTATTGTCACACACATACACACAAGCACACACACGTATAGTCACACACACACACACACACAAGTATAGTCACGCACACACACACAAGTATAGTCACACACACACACACACACAAGTATAGTCACACACACACACAAGTATAGTCACACACACACGCACACACAAGTATTGTCACACACACACTCAAGTATAGTCAATCACACACACACAAGTATAATCACACACACTCACACACACACACAAGTATCGTCACACACACACACCCGCACTCACAAGAATAGTCACACACACACACACACAGGTATAGTCACGCACACACACACAAGTATAGTCACACACACACACACACACAAGTATAGTCACACACACACACAAGTATAGTCACACACACACGTATAGTCACACACACACACACACACGCAATGTATAATCACACACACACACACTATTCACACACACACACACACACTAGCCACACGCACACACACATATATTCACACACACACACACCAGTATAGTCGCACACGCACACACACACAAGTATACTCAGACACAAACACAGACACACACACATAAGTATAGTCACACACACAGACACACACACACAAACAAGGATAGTCACACGCAATCACACACACAAGCAGTCACACACACACATGTGTAGTCACACACACACGCACACAAGTACAGTCACACACACACACACAGATAAGTATATTCACACACACACAGGTATAGTCACACATACACACACACACAAGTATAGTCACACACACACACAAGTATAGTCACACACACACACCCGCACAGAAGGATAGTCACACACACACACACACACTCATGCAAGTATAGTCACACACGCACAAGTATTGTCACACACTCATACACACACACACACACACACACACAAGTATAGTCACACACACAAGTATAGTCACACACACAAGTATAGTCACACACACACAACCATAGTCACACACACACACACACACAAGTTTAGTCTCACACACACACACACACACACACATGTATAGTCACACACACACACACACACACAAGTATAGTCACACACACACAAGTATTGTCACACACCTACACACAAGCACACACACGTATAGTCACACACACACACACACACAAGTATAGTCACGCACACACACACAGGTATAGTCACACACACACACACACACACAAGTATAGTCACACACACACACAAGTATAGTCACACACACACGCACACACAAGTATTGTCACACACACACACACACTCAAGTATAGTCAAGCACACACACACAAGTATAATCACACACACTCACACACACACACAAGTATCGTCACACACACACACCCGCACTCACAAGAATAGTCACACACACACACACACACACACACACAGGTATAGTCACGCACACACACACAAGTATAGTCACACACACACACACAAGTATAGTCACACACACACACAAGTATAGTCACACACACACGTATAATCACACACACACACACACACACGCAATGTATAATCACACACACACTATTCACACACACACACACACACTAGCCACACGCACACACACATATATTCACACACACACACACTCACACACAAGTATAGTCGCACACGCACACACACACATGTATACTCACACACAAACACAGACACACACACATAAGTATAGTCACACACACACACAAACGTATAGTCAAACACACACAGACAAGTATAGTCACACACACACACACACACGTATAGTCACAGACACACACACACAGATAAGTATAGTCACACACACACTGAGTCGTACAATCACACACACACACACATGTATAGTCACACACACACACACAAGTATAGTCACACACACACACAAGTATAGTCACACACACACACAAGTATAGTCTCACACACACAAACACATACACACAAACAAGGATAGTCACACGCCATCACACATACACAAGTATAGTCACACACACACATGTGTAGTCACACACACACAAACAAGTATAGTCACACACACGCACACATCTATAGTCACACAGACACACACACACAGACACACAGGTTTAGTCACACACACACACACACACACAAGTATAGTCACACACACACACACACAGATAAGTATAGTCACACACACACGCACAGGTATAGTCACACATACACACACCCACACAAGTATAGTGACTCACACACACTCACAAGTATAGTCACGCACACACACACACTCACACACAAGTATGGACACACACACACACAAGTATAGTCACACATTCACACACAGACACAAGTATAGTCACACACACACACACAAGTATAGTCACACACACACACAAGTTTAGTCACACACACACACACAAGTATAGTCACACACACACACACACAAGTATAGTCACACACACACACACACACACAACTATAGTGACACACACACACACACAAGTATAGTCACACACACACACACACACAAGTCTCGTCACACACACACACACACAAGTATAGTCACACACACTCACACAAGTATTGTCTCACACACACAAACACGCACTCACAAGTATGGTCACACACACACAGACACACATGTAGAGTCACGCACACACACACAAGTATAGTCACACACACACACACACACAAACAAGTATAGTCACACACACACACCCGCACACACAAGTATCGTCACACACACACGCACACACAATTATAGACACACACACACACACAAGTATTGTCACACACACACACACACACAAGTATAGTCACACACACACACACACAAGTATAGTCACACACACACACAAACACACACATGTATAGTCACACACACACACACACACACACAAGTATAGTCACACACACACACAGCCACACAGGTATAGTCACACACACACAGATAAGGAAAGTCACACACACACACACACAGGTATAGTCACACATACACACACACACACACACACACACAAATATAGTCACACACACACACACACACGTATAGTCTCACACACACACACAGACAAACACACACAAACAAGGATAGTCACACACAATCACACACACACAGGTAGTCACACACACACGTGTAGTCACACACACACACACACACACACACACAAGTACAGTCACACACACACACACAGATAAGTATATTCACACACACACACACACAGGTATAGTCACACATACACACAAGTATAGTCACACACACACAAGTATAGTCACACACACACACACACACACCCGCACACAAGGATACTCACACACACACGCAAGTATAGTCACACACTCACACACACACAAGTATAGTCACACACACAAGTATAGTCACACACACACACACACAACCATAGTCACACACACACACACACACCCAAGTATAGTCTCACACACACACACACACACACAAAAGTATAGTCACCCAAACACACACACGTATAGTCACGCACACACAACTATAGTCACACACACACAGACACACAGGTATAGTCACACACACACACACACACACACAAGTATAGTCACACACACACACAGATAAGTATAGTCACACACACACACAATTATAGTCACTCACTCACACACACAAGAATAGTCACACACTCTCACACACACACACCAGTATAGTCACACACACCAGTATAGTCACACACACACACACACATCTATAGTCACACACACACGCACACACAAGTATAGTCACACACACACAAGTATAGTCACACACACACACGAGTATAGTCACACACACACACACACAAGTATAGTCTCACACACACACACACACAAGTATAGTCACACACACACACACAAACAAGTATTGTCACACACACACACCCGCACACACAAGTATAGTCACACACACACGCACACACAATTATAGACAAACACACACACACAAGTATAGTCACACACACACACACACACAAGTATAGTCACACACACACACACACACACACAAGTATAGTCACACACACACACACACACACAAGTTCACTCACACACACACACAAACACACACAAGTATAGTCACTCACACACACACACACACACAAGTATAGTCACACACACACTCACACAATTATTGTCTCACACACACAAACACGCACACACAAGTATACTCACGCACACACATACACACACATGTATAGTCACACACACAACTATAGTCACACACACACACACACAGTTATAGACACATACACACACACAGATAAGGAAAGTCACACACACAGGTATAGTCACACATGCACACACACACACACACACACACACACAAGTATAGTCACAAACACACACAAGTATAGTCTCACACACACACACACAGACACACATACACAAACAAGGATAGTCACACGCAATCACACACACAAGCAGTCACACACACACATGTGTAGTCACACACACACACACACACAAGTACAGTCACACACACACACAGATAAGTATATTCACACACACACAGGTATAGTCACACAAACACACACACACAAGTATAGTCACACACACACACACACACACAAGAATAGTCACACACACACACACCCGCACAGAAGGATAGTCACACACACACACACACACACACTCATGCAAGTATAGTCACACACGCACAAGTATTGTCACACATTCATACACACACACACACACACAAGTATAGTCACACACACAAGTATAGTCACACACACAGTATAGTCACACACACACAACCATCATCACACACACACACACACACACAAGTTTAGTCTCACACACACACACACACACACATGTATAGTCACACACACACACACACAAGTATAGTCACACACACACAAGTATTGTCACACACATACATACAAGCACACACACGTATAGTCACACACACACACACAAGTATAGTCACGCACACACACACAAGTATAGTCACACACACACACACACACAAGTATAGTCACACACACACACAAGTATAGTCACACACACACGCACACACAAGTATTGTCACACACACACTCAAGTATAGTCAATCACACACACACAAGTATAATCACACACACTCACACACACACACAAGTATCGTCACACACACACACCCGCACTCACAAGAATAGTCACACACACACAGGTATAGTCACGCACACACACACAAGTATAGTCACACACACACACACACACAAGTATAGTCACACACACACACAAGTATAGTCACACACACACGTATAGTCACACACACACACACACACGCAATGTATAATCACACACACACACACTATTCACACACACACTAGCCACACGCACACACACATATATTCACACACACACACACCAGTATAGTCGCACACGCACACACACACAAGTATACTCACACACAAACACAGACACACACACATAAGTATAGTCACACACACAGACACACACACACAAACAAGGATAGTCACACGCAATCACACACACAAGCAGTCACACACACACATGTGTAGTCACACACACACACACACACACACACACACACAAGTACAGTCACACACACACACACAGATAAGTATATTCACACACACACAGGTATAGTCACACATACACACACACACAAGTATAGTCACACACACACACAAGTATAGTCACACACACACACCCGCACAGAAGGATAGTCACACACACACACACACACTCATGCAAGTATAGTCACACACGCACAAGTATTGTCACACACTCATACACACACACACACACACACACACAAGTATAGTCACACACACAAGTATAGTCACACACACAAGTATAGTCACACACACACAACCATAGTCACACACACACACACACACAAGTTTAGTCTCACACACACACACACACACACACATGTATAGTCACACACACACACACACACAAGTATAGTCACACACACACAAGTATTGTCACACACATACACACAAGCACACACACGTATAGTCACACACACACACACACACAAGTATAGTCACGCACACACACACAGGTATAGTCACACACACACACACACACACAAGTATAGTCACACACACACACAAGTATAGTCACACACACACGCACACACAAGTATTGTCACACACACACACACACTCAAGTATAGTCAAGCACACACACACAAGTATAATCACACACACTCACACACACACACAAGTATCGTCACACACACACACCCGCACTCACAAGAATAGTCACACACACACACACACACACACACACAGGTATAGTCACGCACACACACACAAGTATAGTCACACACACACACACAAGTATAGTCACACACACACACAAGTATAGTCACACACACACGTATAATCACACACACACACACACACACGCAATGTATAATCACACATACACTATTCACACACACACACACACACACACACTAGCCACACGCACACACACATATATTCACACACACACACACTCACACACAAGTATAGTCGCACACGCACACACACACATGTATACTCACACACAAACACAGACACACACACATAAGTATAGTCACACACACACACAAACGTATAGTCAAACACACACAGACAAGTATAGTCACACACACACACACACACGTATAGTCACAGACACACACACACAGATAAGTATAGTCACACACACACTGAGTCGTACAATCACACACACACACACATGTATAGTCACACACACACACACAAGTATAGTCACACACACACACAAGTATAGTCACACACACACACAAGTATAGTCTCACACACACAAACACATACACACAAACAAGGATAGTCACACGCCATCACACATACACAAGTATAGTCACACACACACATGTGTAGTCACACACACACAAACAAGTATAGTCACACACACGCACACAACTATAGTCACACAGACACACACACAGACACACAGGTTTAGTCACACACACACACACACACACAAGTATAGTCACACACACACACACACAGATAAGTATAGTCACACACACACGCACAGGTATAGTCACACATACACACGCCCACACAAGTATAGTGACTCACACACACTCACAAGTATAGTCACGCACACACACACACTCACACACAAGTATGGACACACACACACACAAGTATAGTCACACATTCACACACAGACACAAGTATAGTCACACACACACACACAAGTATAGTCACACACACACACAAGTTTAGTCACACACACACACACAAGTATAGTCACACACACACAAGTATAGTCACACACACACACGCACACACAAATATAGTCACACACACAGACACACACACACACGCAAGTATAGTCAAGCACACACACACAAGTATAATCACACACACTCACACACACACACAAGTATCGTCACACACACACACCCGCACACACAAGTATAGTCACACACACACATGTATAGACACACATAGACACACGCAAACACACAAGTATAGTGACACACACACACACACACAAGTATAGTCACACACACACACAACTATAGTCACACACACACACACACACACAAGTATAGTCACACACACACACACACAAGTATAGTCACACACACACACACACAAGTATAGTCACACAGACTCACACAAGTATTGTCTCACACACACAAACATGCACTCACAAGTATGGTCACACACACACAGACACACATGTATAGTCACGCACACACACAAGTATAGTCACACACACACACAAACAAGTATAGTCACACACACACACCCGCACATGCAAGTATAGTCACACACACACGCACACACAATTATAGACACACACACACACACACAAGTATTGTCACACACACACACACAAGTATAGTCACACACACACACAAGTATAGTCACACACACACACAAACACACACATGTATAGTCACACACACACACACACAAGTATAGTCACACACACACACAGCCACACAGGTATAGTCACACACACACACACACAGATAAGGAAAGTCACACACACACACACAGGTATAGTCACACATACACACACACACACACACACAAGTATAGTCACACACACACACACACGTATAGTCTCACACACACACACTCAGACAAACACACACAAACAAGGATAGTCACACACAATCACACACACACAAGTAGTCACACACACACGTGTAGTCACAAACACACACACAAAAGTACAGTCACACACACACACACAGATAAGTATATTCACACACACACACACAGGTATAGTCACACACACACACTCACGTATAGTCTCACACACACACACACAGACAAACACACACAAACAAGGATAGTCACACACAATCACACACACAAGTAGTCACACACACACGTGTAGTCACACACACACACACACACAAGTACAGTCACACACACACAGATAAGTATATTCACACACACACACACACAGGTATAGTCACACATACACACACACACACACAAGTATAGTCACACACACACACACACAAGTATAGTCACACACACACACACAGCCGCACACAAGGATACTCACACACACACGCAAGTATAGTCACACACACAAGTATAGTCACACACACACACACAACCATAGTCACACACACACACACACCCAAGTAGAGTCTCACACACACACAAAAGTATAGTCACACAAACACACACACGTATAGTCACGCACACACAACTATAGACACCCACACACAGACACACAGGTATAGTCACACACACACACACACACACACAAGTATAGTCACACACACACACACAAGTATAGTCTCACACACACACACACACAAGTATAGTCACACACACACACAAGTATAGTCTCACACACACACAAGTATAGTCACACACACACACAAAGAAGTATAGTCACACACACACACCCGCACACACAAGTATAGTCACACACACACGCACACACAATTATAGACACACACACACACACAAGTATAGTCACACACACACACAAGTATAGTCACACACACACACAAGTATAGTCGCACACACAAACAAGTATAGTCACACACACAAACAAGTATAGTCACACACACACACACACACAAGTATAGTCTCACACACACACACACACACACACACACACACAAGTATAGTCACACACAAACAAGTATAGTCACACACACACACACACCCACACACACAAGTATAGTCACACACACACGCACACACAATTATAGACACACACACACACACACAAGTATAGTCACACACACACACACACACACAAGTATAGTCACACACACACACACAAGTTCACTCACACACACACACAAACACACACAAGTATAGTCACTCACACACACACACACACACACACACAAGTATAGTCACTCACACACACACACACACACGCACACACAAGTATAGTCACACACACAAGTATAGTCACACACACACACAAGTACAGTCACACACACACACAAGTACAAGTATAGTCGCACACACAATCAAGTATAGTCACACACACAAACAAGTATAGTCTCACACACACACACACACACGCAAGTATAGTCTCACACACACACACACACACACACACAAGTATAGTCACACACACACAAACTAGTCACACACACACACCCGCACACACAAGTATAGTCACACACACGCGCACACACAATTATAGACACACACACACACACAAGTATAGTCACACACACACACACACACGCAAGTATAGTCACACACACACACACACAGGTGCACTCACACACACACACAAACACACACAAGTATAGTCACTCACACACACGCAATCACACACACAAGCAGTCACACACACACATGTGTAGTCACACACACACACACACACACACACAAGTACAGTCACACACACACACACAGATAAGTATATTCACACACACACAGGTATAGTCACACATACACACACACACAAGTATAGTCACACACACACACACACAAGTATAGTCTCACACACACACACAGACACACACACACAAACAAGGATAGTCACACGCAATCACACACACAAGCAGTCACACACACATGTGTAGTCACACACACACACAAGTACAGTCACACACACACACACAGATAAGTATATTCACACACACAGGTATAGTCACACATACACACACACACAAACATTTATAGTCACACACACACACACACACAAGTATAGTCACACACACACACAAGTATAGTCACACACACGCTCACACAATTATTGTTTCACACACACAAACACGCACACACAAGTATGGTCACACACACACCGACACACATGTATATTCACGCACACACATACACACACACGTATTGTCACACACACATGCACACACACAGACACACAACTCTAGTCACACACACACACACACAAGAAAAGTCACACACACACACAAGTATAGTCACACACAGACGTACAGTCACACACACGCAAAGTATAATCACACACACACACTATTCACACACACACACATACACTAGCCACACGCACACACACAAGTATAGTCACACACACAAGTATAGGCACACATACACACACACACGTGTAGCCACACACACAGACATATTGTCACACACACACACACAAGTATAGTCACACACGCACACACACACAAGTATACTCACACACACACACAGACACACACACATAAGTATAGTCACACACACACAGACGTATAGTCAAACACACACACAAACGTATAGTCACAGACACACACACAGATAAGTATAGTCACACACACACACAGAGTCGTACAGTCACACACACACACACACACACAAGTATAGTCACACACACACACAAGTATAGTCACACACACACACAAGTATAGTCTCACACACACAAACACATACACACAAACAAGGATAGTCACACGCCATCACACATACACAAGTATAGTCACACCCACACATGTGTAGTCACACACACACACACAACTATAGTCACACACACACACACAAGTATAGTCACACACACTCACACACACAAGTATCGTCACACACACACACCCGCACACACAAGTATAGTCACACACACAGACACACACACACGTATAATCACACATACACACACACACACAAGTATAGTCACACACACACACGTATAGACACAAACACACACAAACACACAAGTATAGTCACACACACATCCACACACAAGTATAGACACACACACACACACACAAACACACACACAAGTATAGTAATACACACACACAAGTATAGTCACACCCACACACAAGTATAGTCACACACACACACACAATTATAGTCACTCACACACACAAGTATTGTCACACACTCTCACACACACACACCAGTATTGTCACACACTCAGGTATAGTCACACACACACACAACTATAGTCACACACACACACACACAAGTATAGTCACACACACACACAAGAATAGTCACACACACACACACACACAAGTATAGTCACTCACAAACACACACACACACACACACACACACACAAGTATAGTCACACACACACTCACACAATTATTGTCTCACACACACAAACACGCGCACACAAGTATGGTCACACACACACAGACACACATGTATAGTCACGCACACACATACACACACATGTATACTCACACACACACAAAAGTATAGTCACACGCACACACAGACACACAGGTTTAGTCCCACACAAACAGTTATAGTCACACACACACACACACAGAGATAAGGAAAGTCACGCACACACACACAGGTATAGTCACACATGCACACACACACACACACACACAAGTATAGTCACACACACATACACAAGTATAGTCTCACACACACACACACACACACACAAACAAGGATAGTCACACGCAATCACACACACAAGCAGTCACACACACACAGGTATAGTCACACATACTCACACACACACACAAGTATAGTCACACACACACACACAAGTATAGTCACACACACACACCCGCACAGAATGATACTCACACACACACACACTCATGCAAGTATAGTCACGCACGCACAAGTATTGTCACACACTCACACACACACACACACACAAGTATAGTCACACACACAAGTATAGTCACACACACAAGTATAGTCACACACACACACACACAACCATAGTCACACACACACGCACCCAAGTATAGTCTCACACACACACACACAAGTATAGTCACACACACACACACACAAGTATAGTCACACACACACAAGTATTGTCACACATATACACACAAGCACACACACGTATAGTCACACACACACACACAAGTATCGTCACGCACACACACACAAGTATAGTCACACACACACACACACACACACAAGTATAGTCACACACACACGCACACACAATTATTGTCACACACACGCACACACAAGTATAGTCACACACACAAGTATATTCACATACACACACACGTATAGTCACTCACACACACATACACACACACAAGTATAGATTCACACACACACATACACGTATAATCACACACTCACACACACACACAAGTATAGTCACACACACACAGACACACAGGTATAGTCACACACATACACACACAAATATAGTCACACACACACATGCACAGGTATAGTCACACAGCAGACACACACAAGTATAGTCACACACACGTCACACGCACACACACAAGTATAGTCACACACACACACACAGGTATAGCCACACACACACACACACACACACACACAAGTATAGTCACTCACACACACACACACACAAGTATAGTCACACACACACTCACAATTATTGTCTCACACACACAAACACGCACACACAGGTATGGTCACACACACACAGACACACATGTATATTGACGCACACACATACACACATGTATAGTCACACACACACACACACACAAGTATTGTCACACAGACACACAGGTATAGTCACACACACACACACACACACAAGTATAGTCACACACACATACACAAGTATAGTCTCACACACACACACACACACACACAGACACACACACACAAACAAGGATAGTCACACGCAATCACACACACAAGCAGTCACGCACACACATGTGTAGTCACACACACACACACACAAGTACAGTCACACACACACACACAGATAAGTATATTCACACACACACATGTATAGTCACACATACTCACACACACAAGTATAGTCACACACACACACACACAAGTATAGTCACACACACACACCCGCACAGAAGGATACTCACACACACACACACACACTCATGCAAGTATAGTCACACACGCACAAGTATTGTCACACACTCACACATACACACACACACAAGTATAGTCACACACACAAGTACAGTCACACACACAAGTATAGTCACACACACACACACACAACCATAGTCACACACACACACACCCAAGTATAGTCTCACACACACACACACAAGTATAGTCACACACACACACACACAAGTATAGTCACACACACACAAGTATTGTCACACATATACACACAAGCACACACACGTATAGTCACACACACACACACAAGTATCGTCACGCACACACACACAAGTATAGTCACACACACACACACAAGTATAGTCACACACACACGCACACACAATTATTGTCACACACACGCACACACAAGTATAGTCACACACACAAGTATATTCACATACACACACACGTATAGTCACTCACACACACATACACACACACAAGTATAGATTCACACACACACATACACGTATAATCACACACTCACACACACACACAAGTATAGTCACACACACACAGACACACATATATAGTCACACACATACACACACAAATATAGTCACACACACACATGCACAGGTATAGTCACACAGCAGACACACACAAGTATAGTCACACACACGTCACACGCACACACACAAGTATAGTCACACACACACACACAGGTATAGCCACACACACACACACACACACACACACACAAGTATAGTCACTCACACACACACACACACAAGTATAGTCACACACACACTCACAATTATTGTCTCACACACACAAACACGCACACCCAGGTATGGTCACACACACACAGACACACATGTATATTGACGCACACACATACACACATGTATAGTCACACACACACACACACACAAGTATTGTCACACAGACACACAGGTATAGTCACACACACACACACACACACAAGTATAGTCACACACACATACACAAGTATAGTCTCACACACACACACACACACACACACACAAACAAGGATAGTCACACGCAATCACACACACAAGCAGTCACGCACACACATGTGTAGTCACACACACACACAAGTACAGTCACACACACACACACAGATAAGTATATTCACACACACACATGTATAGTCACACATACTCACACACACACACAAGTATAGTCACACACACACAAGTATAGTCACACACACACACCCGCACAGAAGGATACTCTCACACACACACACACACACTCATGCAAGTATAGTCACACACGCACAAGTATTGTCACACACTCACACATACACACACACACAAGTATAGTCACACACACAAGTACAGTCACACACACAAGTATAGTCACACACACACACAACCATAGTCACACACACACACACAAGTATAGTCACACACACACACCCGCACAGAAGGATACTCACACTCACACACACACACTCATGCAAGTATAGTCACACACGCACAAGTATTGTCACACACTCACACACACACACACACACACAAGTATAGTCACACACACAAGTATAGTCACACACACAAGTATAGTCACACACACACACACACAACAATAGTCACACACACACACACCCAAGTATAGTCTCACACACGCACACACAAGTATATTCACACACACACACACACAAGTATAGTCACACACACACAAGTATTGTCACACATATACACACAAGCACACACACGTATAGTCACACACACACACACACAAGTATCGTCACGCACACACACACAAGTATAGTCAGACACACACACACACACAAGTATAGTCACACACACACAAGTATAGTCACACACACACGCACGCACACACAATTATTGTCACACACACACACAAGTATAGTCACACACACAAGTATTTTCACACACACACACACGTATAGTCACTCACACACACATACACACACAAGTATAGATTCACACACACACATACACGTATAATCACACACACACACAAACACAAGTATAGTCACACACACACAGACACACAGGTATAGTCACACACACACACACACAAATATAGTCACACACACACATGCACAGGTATAGTCACACAGCACACACACAAAAGTATAGTCTCACACACACACACACACAAGTATAGTCACACACACACACAAAGAAGTATAGTCACACACACACACCCGCACACACAAGTATAGTCACACACACACACAAGTATAGTCACACACACACACAAGTATAGTCACACACACACACACACAAGTATAGTCGCACACACAAACAAGTATAGTCACACACACAAACAAGTATAGTCACACACACACACACACACACAAGTATAGTCTCACACACACACACACACAAGTATAGTCACACACACACACAAAGACGTATAGTCACACACACACACCCGCACACACAAGTATAGTCACACACACACGCACACACAATTATAGACACACACACACAAGTATAGTCACACACACACACAAGTATAGTCACACACACACACACACAAGTATAGTCGCACACACAAACAAGTATAGTCACACACACAAACAAGTATAGTCACACACACACACACACACACACACAAGTATAGTCTCACACACACACACACACACACACACAAGTATAGTCACACACAAACAAGTAGTCACACACACACACCCACACACACAAGTATAGTCACACACACACGCACACACAATTATAGACACACACACACACACACAAGTATAGTCACACACACACACACAAGTATAGTCACACACACACACACACAAGTTCACTCACACACACACACAAACACACACAAGTATAGTCACTCACACACACACACACACAAGTATAGTCACTCACACACACACACACACACACGCACACACAAGTATAGCCACACACACAAGTATAGTCACACACACACACAAGTACAGTCACACACACACACAAGTACAAGTATAGTCGCACACACAAACAAGTATAGTCACACACACAAACAAGTATAGTCACACACACACACACACACAAGTATAGTCTCACACACACACACACACACACACACACAAGTATAGTCACACACACACAAACTAGTATAGTCACACACACACACCCGCACACACAAGTATAGTCACACACACGCGCACACACAATTATAGACACACACACAAGTATAGTCACACACACACACACACACGCAAGTATAGTCACACACACACACACACACACAGGTTCACTCACACACACACACAAACACACACAAGTATAGTCACACACACACACACACACACACAAGTATAGTCACACACACACTCACACAATTATTGTCTCACACACACAAACACGCACACACAAGTATACTCACGCACACACATACACACACATGTATAGTCACACACACACACACAACTATAGTCACGCACACACACAGACACACAGGTATAGTCACACACACACACACACAGTTATAGTCACACACACACACACACACAGATAAGGAAAGTCACACACACAGGTATAGTCACACATGCACACACACACACACACACACACAAGTATAGTCACACACACACACAAGCATAGTCACACACACACACAGACACACACACACAAACAAGGATAGTCACACGCAATCACACACACAAGCAGTCACACACACATGTGTAGTCACACACACACACACACACACACACAAGTACAGTCACACACACACACACAGATAAGTATATTCACACACACACAGGTATAGTCACACATACACACACACAAACGTATAGTCACACACACACACACACAAGTATAGTCTCACACACACACACAGACACACACACACAAACAAGGATAGTCACACGCAATCACACACACAAGCAGTCACACACACATGTGTAGTCACACACACACACACACAAGTACAGTCACACACACACACACAGATAAGTATATTCACACACACAGGTATAGTCACACATACACACACACACAAACATTTATAGTCACACACACACACACACACACAAGTATAGTCACACACACACACAAGTATAGTCACACACACACTCACACAATTATTGTCTCACACACACAAACACGCACACACAAGTATGGTCACACACACACCGACACACATGTATATTCACGCACACACATACACACACACGTATTGTCACACACACATGCACACACACAGACACACAACTCTAGTCACACACACACACACACAAGAAAAGTCACACACACACACAAGTATAGTCACACACAGGCGTACAGTCACACACACGCAAAGTATAATCACACACACACACTATTCACACACACACACATACACTAGCCACACGCACACACACAAATATAGTCACACACACACAAGTATAGTCACACATACACACACACACACGTGTAGCCACACACACAGACATATTGTCACACACACACACACACACACACAAGTATAGTCACACACGCACACACACACAAGTATACTCACACACACACACAGACACACACACATAAGTATAGTCACACACACACAGACGTATAGTCAAACACACACAGACAAGTATAGTCGCACACACACACGTATAGTCACAGACACACACACAGATAAGTATAGTCACACACACACACAGAGTCGTACAGTCACACACACACACACACACAAGTATAGTCACACACACACACAAGTATAGTCACACACACACACAAGTATAGTCTCACACACACAAACACATACACACAAACAAGGATAGTCACACGCCATCACACATACACAAGTATAGTCACACCCACACATGTGTAGTCACACACACACACACACACAAGTACAGTCACACACACACACACACAAGTATAGTCACACACACTCACACACACAAGTATCGTCACACACACACACCCGCACACACAAGTATAGTCACACACACAGACACACACACACGTATAATCACACATACACACACACACACAAGTATAGTCACACACACACACGTATAGACACAAACACACACAAACACACAAGTATAGTCACACACACATCCACACACAAGTATAGACACACACACACACACACAAACACACACACAAGTATAGTAATACACACACACAAGTATAGTCACACCCACACACAAGTATAGTCACACACACACACACAATTATAGTCACTCACACACACAAGTATTGTCACACACTCTCACACACACACACACACACCAGTATTGTCACACACTCAGGTATAGTCACACACACACACAACTATAGTCACACCCACACACAAGTATAGTCACACACACACACACAAGTATAGTCACACACACACACACACACAAGTATAGTCACTCACACACACACAAGTATAGTCACACACACTCACACACACAAGTATCGTCACACACACACACCCGCACACACAAGTATAGTCACACACACAGACACACACACACGTATAATCACACATACACACACACACACAAGTATAGTCACACACACACACGTATAGACACAAACACACACAAACACACAAGTATAGTCACACACACATCCACACACAAGTATAGACACACACACACACACACAAACACACACACAAGTATAGTAATACACACACAGAAGTATAGTCACACCCACACACAAGTATAGTCACACACACACACACACAATTATAGTCACTCACACACACAAGTATTGTCACACACTCTCACACACACACACACACCAGTATAGTCACACACTCAGGTATAGTCACACACACACACAACTATAGTCACACACACACACACACACACAAGTATAGTCACACACACACACACAAGAATAGTCACACACACACACACACACACAAGTATAGTCACTCACAAACACACACACACACACACACACACACAAGTATAATCACACACACACTCACACAATTATTGTCTCACACACACAAACACGCACACACAAGTATGGTCACACACACACCGACACACATGTATATTCACGCACACACATACACACACACGTATTGTCACACACACATGCACACACACAGACACACAACTCTAGTCACACACACACACACACAAGAAAAGTCACACACACACACAAGTATAGTCACACACAGGCGTACAGTCACACACACGCAAAGTATAATCACACACACACACTATTCACACACACACACATACACTAGCCACACGCACACACACAAATATAGTCACACACACACAAGTATAGTCACACATACACACACACACACGTGCAGCCACACACACAGACATATTGTCACACACACACACACACACACACAAGTATAGTCACACACGCACACACACACAAGTATACTCACACACACACACAGACACACACACATAAGTATAGTCACACACACACAGACGTATAGTCAAACACACACAGACAAGTATAGTCGCACACACACACGTATAGTCACAGACACACACACAGATAAGTATAGTCACACACACACACAGAGTCGTACAGTCACACACACACACACACACAAGTATAGTCACACACACACACAAGTATAGTCACACACACACACAAGTATAGTCTCACACACACAAACACATACACACAAACAAGGATAGTCACACGCCATCACACATACACAAGTATAGTCACACCCACACATGTGTAGTCACACACACACACACACACAAGTACAGTCACACACACACACACACAAGTATAGTCACACACACTCACACACACAAGTATCGTCACACACACACACCCGCACACACAAGTATAGTCACACACACAGACACACACACACGTATAATCACACATACACACACACACACAAGTATAGTCACACACACACACGTATAGACACAAACACACACAAACACACAAGTATAGTCACACACACATCCACACACAAGTATAGACACACACACACACACACAAACACACACACAAGTATAGTAATACACACACACAAGTATAGTCACACCCACACACAAGTATAGTCACACACACACACACAATTATAGTCACTCACACACACAAGTATTGTCACACACTCTCACACACACACACACACCAGTATTGTCACACACTCAGGTATAGTCACACACACACACACAACTATAGTCACACCCACACACAAGTATAGTCACACACACACACACAAGTATAGTCACACACACACACACACACAAGTATAGTCACTCACACACACACAAGTATAGTCACACACACTCACACACACAAGTATCGTCACACACACACACCCGCACACACAAGTATAGTCACACACACAGACACACACACACGTATAATCACACATACACACACACACACAAGTATAGTCACACACACACACGTATAGACACAAACACACACAAACACACAAGTATAGTCACACACACATCCACACACAAGTATAGACACACACACACACACACAAACACACACACAAGTATAGTAATACACACACAGAAGTATAGTCACACCCACACACAAGTATAGTCACACACACACACACACAATTATAGTCACTCACACACACAAGTATTGTCACACACTCTCACACACACACACACACCAGTATAGTCACACACTCAGGTATAGTCACACACACACACAACTATAGTCACACACACACACACACACACAAGTATAGTCACACACACACACACACACAAGAATAGTCACACACACACACACACACAAGTATAGTCACTCACAAACACACACACACACACACACACACACAAGTATAATCACACACACACTCACACAATTATTGTCTCACACACACAAACACGCGCACACAAGTATGGTCACACACACACAGACACACATGTATAGTCACGCACACACATACACACACATGTATACTCACACACACCCACAAAAGTATAGTCACACGCACACACAGACACACAGGTTTAGTCCCACACAAACAGTTATAGTCACACACACACACACACAGAGATAAGGAAAGTCACGCACACACACACAGGTATAGTCACACATGCACACACAAACACACACACACAAGTATAGTCACACACACATACACAAGTATAGTCTCACACACACACACACACAAACAAGGATAGTCACACGCAATCACACACACAAGCAGTCACACACACACAGGTATAGTCACACATACTCACACACACACACAAGTATAGTCACACACACACACACAAGTATAGTCACACACACACACCCGCACAGAAGGATACTCACACACACACACACTCATGCCAGTATAGTCACGCACGCACAAGTATTGTCACACACTCACACACACACACACAAGTATAGTCACACACACAAGTATAGTCACACACACAAGTATAGTCACACACACACACACACAACCATAGTCACACACACACACACACCCAAGTATAGTCTCACACACACACACACAAGTATAGTCACACACACACACACACAAGTATAGTCACACACACACACAAGTATTGTCACACATATACACACAAGCACACACACGTATAGTCACACACACACAAGTATCGTCACGCACACACACACAAGTATAGTCACACACACACACACAAGTATAGTCACACACACACGCACACACAATTATTGTCACACACACGCACACACAAGTATAGTCACACACACACACAAGTATTGTCACACACTCTCACACACACACACACACCAGTATTGTCACACACTCAGGTATAGTCACACACACACACAACTATAGTCACACCCACACACAAGTATAGTCACACACACACACACAAGTATAGTCACACACACACACACACACAAGTATAGTCACTCACACACACACAAGTATAGTCACACACACTCACACACACAAGTATCGTCACACACACACACCCGCACACACAAGTATAGTCACACACACAGACACACACACACGTATAATCACACATACACACACACACACAAGTATAGTCACACACACACACGTATAGACACAAACACACACAAACACACAAGTATAGTCACACACACATCCACACACAAGTATAGACACACACACACACACACAAACACACACACAAGTATAGTAATACACACACAGAAGTATAGTCACACCCACACACAAGTATAGTCACACACACACACACACAATTATAGTCACTCACACACACAAGTATTGTCACACACTCTCACACACACACACACACCAGTATAGTCACACACTCAGGTATAGTCACACACACACACAACTATAGTCACACACACACACACACACACAAGTATAGTCACACACACACACACAAGAATAGTCACACACACACACACACACACACAAGTATAGTCACTCACAAACACACACACACACACACACACACACAAGTATAATCACACACACACTCACACAATTATTGTCTCACACACACAAACACGCGCACACAAGTATGGTCACACACACACAGACACACATGTATAGTCAAGCACACACATACACACACATGTATACTCACACACACCCACAAAAGTATAGTCACACGCACACACAGACACACAGGTTTAGTCCCACACAAACAGTTATAGTCACACACACACACACACAGAGATAAGGAAAGTCACGCACACACACACAGGTATAGTCACACATGCACACACAAACACACACACACAAGTATAGTCACACACACATACACAAGTATAGTCTCACACACACACACACACAAACAAGGATAGTCACACGCAATCACACACACAAGCAGTCACACACACACAGGTATAGTCACACATACTCACACACACACACAAGTATAGTCACACACACACACACAAGTATAGTCACACACACACACCCGCACAGAAGGATACTCACACACACACACACTCATGCCAGTATAGTCACGCACGCACAAGTATTGTCACACACTCACACACACACACACACACACAAGTATAGTCACACACACAAGTATAGTCACACACACAAGTATAGTCACACACACACACACACAACCATAGTCACACACACACACACACACCCAAGTATAGTCTCACACACACACACACAAGTATAGTCACACACACACACACACAAGTATAGTCACACACACACACAAGTATTGTCACACATATACACACAAGCACACACACGTATAGTCACACACACACAAGTATCGTCACGCACACACACACAAGTATAGTCACACACACACACACACACAAGTATAGTCACACACACACGCACACACAATTATTGTCACACACACGCACACACAAGTATAGTCACACACACAAGTATATTCACATACACACACACGTATAGTCACTCACACACACATACACACACACAAGTATAGATTCACACACACACATACACGTATAATCACACACTCACACACACACAAGTATAGTCACACACACACAGACACACAGGTATAGTCACACACATACACACACAAATATAGTCACACACACACATACACAGGTATAGTCACACAGCAGACACACACAAGTATAGTCACACACACGTCACACGCACACACACAAGTATAGTCACACACACACACACAGGTATAGTCACACACACACACACACACACAAGTATAGTCACTCACACACACACACACACAAGTATAGTCACACACACACTCACAATTATTGTCTCACACACACAAACACGCACACACAGGTATGGTCACACACACACAGACACACATGTATAGTGACGCACACACATACACACATGTATAGTCACACACACACACACACACAAGTATAGTCACACAGACACATAGGTATAGTCACACACACACACACAAGTAGAGTCACACACACATACACAAGTATAGTCTCACACACACACACACACACACACAGACACACACACACAAACAAGGATAGTCACACGCAATCACACACACAAGCAGTCACGCACACACATGTGTAGTCACACACACACACACACAAGTACAGTCACACACACACACACAGATAAGTATATTCACACACACACAGGTATAGTCACACATACTCACACACACACACAAGTATAGTCACACACACACACACACAAGTATAGTCACACACACACACCCGCACAGAAGGATACTCTCACACACACACACACTCATGCAAGTGTAGTCACACACACACACACACAAGTATTGTCACACACTCACACATACACACACACACAAGTATAGTCACACACACAAGTACAGTCACACACACAAGTATAGTCACACACACGCAGACACACAGGTATAGTCACACACACACACACACAAATATAGTCACACACACACATGCACAGGTATAGTCACACAGCACACACACACAAGTATAGTCACACACACGTCACACGCACACACACAAGTATAGTCACACACACACACACAGGTATAGTCACACACACACACACACACAAGTATAGTCACACACACACACACACAAGTATAGTCACACACACACTCACAATTATTGTCTCACACACACAAACACGCACACACAGGTATGGTCACACACACACAGACACACATGTATAGTGACGCACACACTTACACACATGTATAGTCACACACACACACACACACAAGTATAGTCACACAGACACACAGGTATAGTCACACACACACACACACACACAAGTATAGTCACACACACATACACAAGTATAGTCTCACACACACACACACACACACAGACACACACACACAAACAAGGATAGTCACACGCAATCACACACACAAGCAGTCACGCACACACATGTGTAGTCACACACACACACACACACAAGTACAGTCACACACACACACACAGATAAGTATATTCACACACACACAGGTATAGTCACATACTCACACACACACACACAAGTATAGTCACACACACACAAGTATAGTCACACACACACACCCGCACAGAAGGATACTCTCACACACACACACACACACACACTCATGCAAGTATTGTCACACACACACAAGTATAGTCACACACACAAGTATAGTCACACACACAAGTATAGTGACGCACACACATACACACATGTATAGTCACACACACACACACACACAAGTATAGTCACACAGACACACAGGTATAGTCACACACACACACACACACAAGTATAGTCACACACACATACACAAGTATAGTCTCACACACACACACACACAGACACACACACACAAACAAGGATAGCCACACGCAATCACACACACAAGCAGTCACGCACACACATGTGTAGTCACACACACACACACACAAGTACAGTCACACACACACACACAGATAAGTATATTCACACACACACAGGTATAGTCACACATACTCACACACACACACAAGTATAGTCACACACACACACACACAAGTATAGTCACACACACACACCCGCACAGAAGGATACTCTCACACACACACACACACTCATGCAAGTATAGTCACACACGCACAAGTATTGTCACACACTCACACATACACACACACACAAGTATAGTCACACACACAAGTACAGTCACACACACAAGTATAGTCACACACACACACACAACCATAGTCACACACACACACACAAGTATAGTCACACACACACACCCGCACAGAAGGATACTCACACACACACACACTCATGCAAGTATAGTCACACACGCACAAGTATTGTCACACACTCACACACACACACACACACAAGTATAGTCACACACACAAGTATAGTCACACACACAAGCATAGTCACACACACACACACACAACCATAGTCACACACACACACACACGCAAGTATAGTCTCACACACGCACACACAAGTATATTCACACACACACACACACACAAGTATAGTCACACACACACAAGTATTGTCACACATATACACACAAGCACACACACGTATAGTCACACACACACACACAAGTATCGTCACGCACACACACACAAGTATAGTCAGACACACACACACACAAGTATAGTCACACACACACAAGTATAGTCACACACACACGCACGCACACACAATTATTGTCACACACACACAAGTATAGTCACACACACAAGTATTTTCACACACACACACACGTATAGTCACTCACACACACATACACACACACAAGTATAGATTCACACACACACATACACGTATAATCACACACACACACAAACACAAGTATAGTCACACACACACAGACACACAGGTATAGTCACACACACACACACACAAATATAGTCACACACACACATGCACAGGTATAGTCACACAGCACACACACACAAGTATAGTCACACACACGTCACACGCACACACACAAGTATAGTCACACACACACACACAGGTATAGTCACACACACACACACACAAGTATAGTCACACACACACACACACAAGTATAGTCACGCACACACTCACAATTATTGTCTCACACACACAAACACGCACACACAAGTATGGTCACACACACACAGACACACATGTATAGTCACGCACACACATACACACATGTATAGTCACACACACACACACACACACACACAAGTATAGTCACACAGACACACAGGTATAGTCACACACACACACACACACACACAAGTATAGTCACACACACATACACAAGTATAGTCTCACACACACACACACACAGACACACACACACAAACAAGGATAGTCACACGCAATCACACACACAAGCAGTCACGCACACACATGTGTAGTCACACACACACACACACAAGTACAGTCACACACACACACACAGATAAGTATATTCACACACACACAGGTATAGTCACACACACACAAGTATAGTCACACACACACACCCGCACAGAAGGATACTCTCACACACACACACACACTCATGCAAGTATTGTCACACACACACAAGTATAGTCACACACACAAGTATAGTCACACACACAAGTATAGTCACACACACACACAACCATAGTCACACACACACACACACAAGTATAGTCACACACACACAAGAATAGTCACACACACACAAGTATTGTCACACATATACACACACACGTATAGTCACACTCACACACACAAGTATAGTCACACACACACACAAGTATAGTCACACACACACGCACACACAAGTATTGTCACACACACACACACACACAAGTATAGTCACACACACACACACAAGTATATTCACACACACACACGTATAGTCACTCACACACACATACACACACACAAGTATAGATTCACACACACACATACACGTATAGTCACACACTCACACACACACACACAAGTATAGTCACACACACACAGACACACAGGTATAGTCACACACACACACAAATATAGTCACACACACACATACACAGGTATAGTCACACAGCACACACACACAAGTATAGACAGACACAGGTCACACGCACACACACAAGTATAGTCACACACACACACATAGGTATAGTCACACACACACAAGTATAGTCACACACACACTCACACAATTATTGTCTCACACACACAAACACGCACACACATACACACACATGTATAGTCACACACACACACACACACAACTATAGTCACGCACACACACAGACACATAGGTATAGTCACACACACACACACACACACACAGTTATAGTCACACACACACACACACAGATAAGGAAAGTCACACACACACAGGTATAGTCACACATGCACACACACACACACACACACACAAGTATAGTCACACACACACACAAGTATAGTCTCACACAGACACACACACACAAACAACGATAGTCACACGCAATCACACACACAAGCAGTCACACACACATGTGTAGTCACACACACACACACACAAGTACAGTTACACACACACACACACAGATAAGTATATTCACACACACAGGTATAGTCACACATACACACACACACACACACAAGTATAGTCACACACACACAAGTATAGTCACACACACACACCCGCACAGAAGGATAGTCACACACACACACACACTCATGCAAGTATAGTCACACACGCACAAGTATTGTCACACACTCATACACACACACACAAATAAAGTCACACACACAAGTATAGTCACACACACAAGTATAGTCACACACACACAACCATAGTCACACACACAGACACACACAAGTATAGTCTCACACACACACACACACACACACACACACACATGTATAGTCACACACACACACACACAAGTATAGTCACACACACACACAAGTATTGTCACACACATACACACAAGCACACACACGTATAGTCACACACACACACACACACACACAAGTATAGTCACGCACACACACACAAGTATAGTCACACACACACACACACAAGTATAGTCACACACACACACAAGTATAGTCACACACACACGCACACACAAGTATTGTCACACACACACACACGCAAGTATAGTCAAGCACACACACACAAGTATAATCACACACACTCACACACACACACAAGTATCGTCACACACACACACCTGCACACACAAGAATAGTCACACACACACACAGGGATAGACACACATAGACACACGCAAACACACAAGTATAGTGAAACACAGACACACACACACACACACAAGTATAGTCACACACACACGCACACACAAGTATTGTCACACACACACACACACGCAAGTATAGTCAAGCACACACACACACAAGTATAATCACACACACTCACACACACACACAAGTATCGTCACACACACACACCTGCACACACAAGAATAGTCACACACACACACAGTGATAGACACACATAGACACACGCAAACACACAAGTATAGTGACACACACACACACACACACAGGTATAGTCACACACACACACACACAAATATAGTCACACACACACATACACAGGTATAGTCACTCAGCACACACACACAAGTATAGTCACACACACGTCACACGCACACACACAAGTATAGTCACACACACACACACAGGTATAGTCACACACACACACACACAAGTATAGTCACGCACACACATACACACATGTACAGTCACACACACACACACACAAGTATAGTCACACACACACACATAGGTATAGTCACACACACACAAGTATAGTCACACACACACTCACACAATTATTGTCTCACACACACAAACACGCACACACATACACACACATGTATAGTCACACACACACACACACACACACACACAACTATAGTCACGCACACACACAGACACAGAGGTATAGTCACACACACACACACACACACAGTTATAGTCACACACACACACACACAGATAAGGAAAGTCACACACACACAGGTATAGTCACACATGCACACACACACACACACACACACACACAAGTATAGTCACACACACACACAAGTATAGTCTCACACAGACACACACACACAAACAACGATAGTCACACGCAATCACACACACAAGCAGTCACACACACATGTGTAGTCACACACACACACACACAAGTACAGTCACACACACACACACACAGATAAGTATATTCACACACACAGGTATAGTCACACATACACACACACACACACACAAGTATAGTCACACACACACAAGTATAGTCACACACACACACCCGCACAGAAGGATAGTCACACACACACACACACTCATGCAAGTATAGTCACACACGCACAAGTATTGTCACACACTCATACACACACACACACAAATAAAGTCACACACGCAAGTATAGTCACACACACAAGTATAGTCACACACACACAACCATAGTCACACACACACACACACACAAGTATAGTCTCACACACACACACACACACACACACACACATGTATAGTCACACACACACACACACAAGTATAGTCACACACACACACAAGTATTGTCACACACATACACACAAGCACACACACGTATAGTCACACACACACACACACACACAAGTATAGTCACGCACACACACACAAGTATAGTCACACACACACACACACAAGTATAGTCACACACACACACAAGTATAGTCACACACACACGCACACACAAGTATTGTCACACACACACGCAAGTATAGTCAAGCACACACACACAAGTATAATCACACACACTCACACACACACACAAGTATCGTCACACACACACACCTGCACACACAAGAATAGTCACACACACACACAGGGATAGACACACATAGACACATGCAAACACACAAGTATAGTGAAACACAGACACACACACACACACACAAGTATAGTCACACACACACGCACACACAAGTATTGTCACACACACACACACACGCAAGTATAGTCAAGCACACACACACAAGTATAATCACACACACTCACACACACACACAAGTATCGTCACACACACACACCTGCACACACAAGAATAGTCACACACACACACAGTGATAGACACACATAGACACACGCAAACACACAAGTATAGTGACACACACACACACACACACAGGTATAGTCACACACACACACACACAAATATAGTCACACACACACATACACAGGTATAGTCACTCAGCACACACACACAAGTATAGTCACACACACGTCACACGCACACACACAAGTATAGTCACACACACACAGGTATAGTCACACACACACACACACACACACAAGTATAGTCACTCACACACACACAAGTATCGTCACACACACACTCACACAATTATTGTCTCACACACACAAACACGCACACACAAGTATGGTCACACACACACAGACACACATGTATAGTCACGCACACACATACACACATGTACAGTCACACACACACACACACACAAGTATAGTCACACAGACACACAGGTATAGTCACACACACACACACACACAAGTATAGTCACACACACATACACAAGTATAGTCTCACACACACACACACACACACACACAGACACACACACACAAGTATAGTCACACACACACAGGTATAGTCACACAGCACACACACACAAGTATAGTCACATACACGTCACACGCACACACACAAGTATAGTCACACACACACACACAGGTATAGTCACACACACACACACAAAAGTATAGTCACTCACACACACACACACACACACACACACACAAGTATAGTCACACACACACTCACACAATTATTCTCTCACACACACAAACACGCACACACAAGTATACTCACGCACACACATACACACACATGTATAGTCACACACACACACACACAAATATAGTCACTCACACACACACAAGTATAGTCACACACACACTCACACAATTATTGTCTCACACACACAAACACGCACACACAAGTATGGTCACACACACACAGACACACATGTATAGTCACGCACACACATACACACATGTACAGTCACACACACACACACACACAGACACACGTATAGTCACACAGACACACAGGTATAGTCACACACACACACACACACACAAGTATAGTCACACACACATACACAAGTATATTCTCACACACACACACACACACAGACACACACACACAAACAAGGATAGTCACACGCAATCACACACACAAGCAGTCACGCACACACATGTGTAGTCACACACACACACACACACAAGTACAGTCACACACACACACAAAGATAAGTATATTCACACACACACAGGTATAGTCACACAAACTCACACACACACACACACGTATAGTCTCACACACACACACAAGTATAGTCACGCACACACACACAAGTATAGTTACACACACACACACAAGTATAGTCACACACACACACAAGTATAGTCACACACACACGCACACACAATTATTGTCACACACACACACACAAGTATAGTCACACACACAAGTATATTCACACACACACGTATAGTCACTCACACACACATACACACCCACAAGTATAGATTCACACACACACATACACGTATAATCACACACTCACACACACACACAGGTATAGTCACACACACACAGACACGCAGGTATAGTCACACACACACACACACAAATATAGTCACACACACACATACACAGGTATAGTCACACAGCACACACACACAAGTATAGTCACACACACGTCACACGCACACACACAAGTTTAGTCACACACACACACACAGGTATAGTCACACACACACACACACACACAAGTATAGTCACTCACACACACACAAGTATAGTCACACACACACTCACACAATTATTGTCTCACACACACAAACACGCACACACAAGTATGGTCACACACACACAGACACACATGTATAGTCACGCACACACATACACACATGTACAGTCACACACACACACACACACAAGTATTGTCACACAGACACACAGGTATAGTCACACACACACACACACACAAGTATAGTCACACACACATACACAAGTATAGTCTCACACACACACACACACAGACACACACACACAAACAAGGATAGTCACACGCAATCACACACACAAGCAGTCACGCACACACTTGTGTAGTCACACACACACACACACGCACACACACACACGTACAGTCACACACACCCACACAGATAAGTATATTCACACACACACAGGTATAGTCACACATACTCACACACACACACAAGTATAGTCACACACACACACCCGCACAGAAGGATACTCACATACACACACACACTCATGCAAGTATAGTCACACACGCACAAGTATTGTCACACACTCACACACACACACACACACACAAGTACAGTCACACACACACACACAAGTATAGGCTCACACACACACACACACACACACACACACACAATTTTAGTCACACACACACAAGTATAGTCACACACACACAAGTATTGTCACACATATACACACAAGCACACACATGTATAGTCACACACACACACACACAAGTATAGTCACGCACACACACACAAGTATAGTCACACACACACACACACAAGTATAGTCACACACACACACAAGTATAGTCACACACACACGCACACACAAGTACTGTCACACACACACACACAAGTATAGTCTCACACACACACAAGTATATTTACACACACACACACGTATAGTCACTCACACACACATACACACACACAAGTATAGATTCACACACACACATACACGTATAGTCACACACTCACACACACACACAAGTATAGTCACACACACACAGACACACAGGTATAGTCACACACAAATATAGTCACACACACACATACACAGGTATAGTCACACAGCACACACACAAGTATAGTCACATACACGTCACACACACAAGTATAGTCACACACACACAGGTATAGTCACACACACACACACACAAGTATAGTCACACACACACTCACACAATTATTGTCTCACACACACAAACACGCACACACAAGTATACTCACGCACACACATACACACATGTACAGTCACACACACACACACAAGTATAGTCACACAGACACACAGGAATAGTCACACACACACACACACAAGTATAGTCACACACACATACACAAGTATAGTCTCACACACACACACACACACACACACAGACACACACACACAAACAAGGATAGTCACACGCAATCACACACACAAGCAGTCACGCACACACTTGTGTAGTCACACACACACACACACGCACACACACACAAGTACAGTCACACACACACACACAGATAAGTATATTCACACACACACAGGTATAGTCACACATACTCACACACACACACAAGTATAGTCACACACACACTCACACAATTATTGTCTCACACACACAAACACGCACACACAAGTATACTCACGCACACACATACACACACATGTATAGTCACACACACACACACACACACACAAGTATAGTCACTCACACACACACAAGTATAGTCACACACACACTCACTCAATTATTGTCTCACACACACAAACACGCACACACAAGTATGGTCACACAGACACACATGTATAGTCACGCACACACATACACACATGTGCAGTCACACACACACACAAGTATAGTCACACAGACACACAGGTATAGTCACACACACACACACACACAAGTATAGTCACACACACATGCACAAGTATAGTCTCACACACACACACACAGACACGCACACACAAACAAGGATAGTCACACGCAATCACACACACAAGCAGTCACGCACACACATGTGTAGTCACACACACACACACACACACAAGTACAGTCACACACACACACACAGATAAGTATATTCACACACACACAGGTATAGTCACACATACTCACACACACACGTATAGTCACACACACACACACAAGTATAGTCACGCACACACACACAAGTATAGTCACACACACACACACACACACACACAAGTATAGTCACACACACACAAGTATAGTCACACACACACAAGTATAGTCACACACACACGCACACACAATTATTGTCACACACACACAAGTATAGTCACACACACAAGTATAGATTCACACACACACATACACGTATAATCACACACACACACACACACACAAGTATAGTCAGACACACACAGACACGCAGGTATAGTCACACACACACACACACACACAAATATAGTCACACACACACATACACAGGTATAGTCACACAGCACACACACACAAGTATAGTCACACACACGTCACACGCACACACACAAGTATAGTCACACACACACACACACAGGTATAGTCACACACACACACAAGTATAGTCACTCACACACACACAAGTATAGTCACACACACACTCACACAATTATTGTCTCACACACACAAACACGCACACACATGTATGGTCACACACACACAGACACACATGTATAGTCACGCACACACATACACACATGTACAGTCACACACACACACACACACACAAGTATAGTCACACAGACACAGGTATAGTCACACACACACACAAATATAGTCACACACACATACACAAGTATAGTCTCACACACACACACACACACACAGACACACACACACACAAACAAGGATAGTCACACGCAATCACACACACAAGCAGTCACGCACACACATGTGTAGTCACACACACACACACACACACAAGTACAGTCACACACACACACACAGATAAGTATATTCACACACAGGTATAGTCACACATACTCACACACACACACAAGTATAGTCACACACACACACCCACACAGAAGGATACTCACACACACACACACTCATGCAAGTATTGTCACACACGCACAAGTATTGTCACACACTCACACACACACACACACACACACACGTATTGTCACACATATACACACAAGCACACACACGTATAGTCACACACACACACACAAGTATAGTCACGCACACACACAAGTATAGTCACACACACACACACACAAGTATAGTCACACACACACACAAGTATAGTCACACACACACGCACACACAAGTATTGTCACACACACACAAGTATAGTCACACACACACAAGTATATTCACACACACACACTCGTATAGTCACTCACACACACATACACACACACAAGTATAGATACACACACACACATACACGTATAGTCACACACTCACACACACACACAAGTATAGTCACACACACACAGACACACAGGTATAGTCACACACACACACACACACAAATATAGTCGCACACACACATACACAGGTATAGTCACACAGCACACACACACAAGTATAGTCACACACACGTCACACGCACACACACAAGTATAGTCACACACACACACACAGGTATAGTCACACACACACACACACAAGTATAGTCACTCACACACACACACACACACACAAGTATAGTCACACACACACTCACACAATTATTGTCTCACACACTCAAACACGCACACACAAGTATAGTCACGCACACACATACACACACATGTATAGTCACACACACACACACTCACACAACTATAGTCACGCACACACACAGACACACAGGTATAGTCACACACACACACACACAGTTATAGTCACACACACACAGATAAGGAAAGTCACACACACACAGGTATAGTCACACATGCACACACACAGACACACACACACAAGTGTAGTCACACACACAAGTATAGTCTCACACACACACACACACAGACACACACACACACAAACAAGGATAGTCACACGCAATCACACACACAAGCAGTCACACACACACACATGTGTAGTCACACACACACACACACACACACAAGTATAGTCACACACACACACACAAGTATAGTCACACACACACACCCGCACAGAAGGATAGTCACACACACACACACACACACACTCATGCAAGTATTGTCACACACGCACAAGTATTGTCACACACTCATACACACACACACACAATTATAGTCACACACACAAGTATAGTCACACACACAAGTATAGTCACACACACACACACAACCATAGCCACACACACACACACACAAGTATAGTCTCACACACACACACACATGTATAGTCACACACACACACACACAAGTATAGTCACACACACACAAGTATTGTCACACACATACACACAAGCACACACACGTATAGTCACACACACACACACACAAGTGTAGTCACGCACACACACACAAGTATAGTCACACACACACACAGACACACAAGTATAGTCACACACACACACAAGTATCGTCACACACACACGCACACACAAGTATTGTCACACATGCACACACAAGTATAGTCACACACACACACACACACGCAAGTATAGTCAAGCACACACACACAAGTATAATCACACACACTCACACACACACACAAGTATCGTCACACACACACACCCGCACACACAAGTATAGTCACACACACACACACACAGGTATAGACACACATAGACACACGCAAACACACAAGTATAGTGACACACACACACACACACACAAGTATAGTCACACACACACAACTATAGTCACACACACACACACACAACTATAGTCACACACACACACACAAGTATAGTCACACACACACACACACAAGTATAGTCACACACACACACAAACAAGTATTGTCTCACACACACAAACACGCACACACAAGTATGGTCACACATACACACACAAGTATAGTCACACACACACACACAAACAAGTATAGTCACACACACACACACACACACACACAAACAAGTATAGTCACACACACACACCCGCACACACAAGTATAGTCACACACACACGCACACACAATTATAGACACACACACACAAGTATTGTCACACACACACACACAAGTATAGTCACACACACACACACAAGTATAGTCACACACACACACAAACACACACATGTATAGTCACACACACACACACACACACACAAGGATAGTCACACACACACACAGCCACACAGGTATAGTCACACACACACACACACTCAGATAAGGAAAGTCACACACACACACACAGAGGTATAGTCACACACACACACAGACACACACACACAAACAAGGATAGTCACACGCAATCACACACAAGTAGTAACACACACATGTGTAGTCACACACACACACACAAGTACAGTCACACACACACAGAAACACAGGGTTAGTCACACACACACACACACACAAGTATAGTCACACACACACACACACAGATAAGTATAGTCACACACACACACAAGTATAGTCACACACAGATAAGTATAGTCACACACGCACACACAGACACACATGTGTAGTCACACACACACACACACACACACAAGTATAGTCACACACACACACACAAGTATAGTCACACACACACACCCGCACAGAAGGATAGTCACACACACACACACACACACACTCATGCAAGTATTGTCACACACGCACAAGTATTGTCACACACTCATACACACACACACACAAGTATAGTCACACACACAAGTATAGTCACACACACAAGTATAGTCACACACACACACACAACCATAGCCACACACACACACACACAAGTATAGTCTCACACACACACACACACACACATGTATAGTCACACACACACACACACAAGTATAGTCACACACACACAAGTATTGTCACACACATACACACAAGCACACACACGTATAGTCACACACACACACACACACACAAGTGTAGTCACGCACACACACAAGTTTAGTCACACACACACACACACACACAAGTATAGTCACACACACACACAAGTATAGTCACACACACACGCACACACAAGTATTGTCACACATACACACACAAGTATAGTCACACACACACACACACACGCAAGTATAGTCAAGAACACACACACAAGTATAATCACACACACTCACACACACACAAGTATCGTCACACACACACACCCGCACACACAAGTATAGTCACACACACACACACACAGGTATAGACACACATAGACACACGCAAACACACAAGTATAGTGACACACACACACACACACACAAGTATAGTCACACACACACAACTTTAGTCACACACACACACACACAACTACAGTCACACACACACACACAAGTATAGTCACACACACACACACACACAAGTATAGTCACACACACTCACACACAAGTATAGTCACACACACTCACACAAGTATTGTCTCACACACACTGTAGGCGGGCATAAATTTTGTGGGTATTAGGATTAGAATATTTCTTAAACTATAACTCGATAAATGAAGCAAAACAGGACAGCATTCAGCCAGAAAGGTGTGAGTAAGGCAAGCAGACATCTTTTAAACACAGAAACCAGGTTGACAAAGACTCAGGAACTCGCATCAATATGCTATTCAGAAAATACCATGAGACCTGGAAAACTTCCTGACATCCCATCAAACACCCATTGTCCAAAGGAATTCAGAGACATAAAGCAATTATCACACTCTTAAACCAAACTTTACATATTAAAACTCTAGACCAGAAAACCCATTAACGGGATAACTATAAAAGAAAACCATTTACACATCAAACTCCACACCCACAAACCTATTGAAACAGGATGATTATATCAGGAAACCACTCACAAACCATTTACATATCAAAACAGATCGTTACTATAACTGTACTCCGTTTTGGCAGGCAAGCAGAGTACTTTTCGGGACTGTCTTGTCTGTGTCCTGATTGTACCTCCGTCGACGTAAAACACTATAATAAACTGTGCTGCTATCAATCTTGGCTCTGGGTGCGAGTGGTGTGGTATCTGTTCACTCGCGCTAACAATTGGGGGCTCGTCCGGGATCGTGACCGCCGCTGGAACATCGCCTCTCAAACACTGGGTGAGTATCTTTACTCATTTAAAGTCCGCGGGAATTCCCAGTGCCAGCGGTGTTCCACGGCTGCCGCGATCTGAACTTGTGAACAGAGCCCGATCGAAAGCTGCACAGCGGGGTAGGTTCTTCTTTGGGCGGGTGAGCGGGGTCGCGAATTGTAATTGATTGTGTACTGTTGCATTCCGCGTATCCCTGACAGCGGACCCGACCAGACATTAGCTGACCCAAAAGGTACCTAAGGAAGACAAGGGTTAAGTGGCCGGGAGGCCGGGAGGACGTCCAGGGTTAGGGCCAATGAACGCGGACTCACGAAGTTCGGTTTAAGTCCGGGCGCTGCAAGTCGGGTAGGACCTCTGCAGGCGCGAAAGTCTGGGCCACTGGAAACAGATCCGCGAGGAGTCTGCTACATGTCCGGGCGCTACTAAGTCTGGAGCCTCTGTGAGTGCTTCGGGCACTACAAGCAGGAGACCTCTGGTAGCGCGAAAGAACGGCTACACGCCGGGGGAACTCCTACCTGCGGTCAATCCCACGCTTGTCCGCACCCAGGTCAGGGTGATTCCCGGGGAGATAGGGAAACGGCGAGCCTCTGTGGATTGATTTAGCGGTAGGATTTGGTCAGGAAAGAGTGGCCCCCGGCCCCTGTAGTCGTGGTCAGAGCCCCCCCCCCTGTCTCTGTGAGCGGTGATCTCCCCGTTACATGCAGGACGGGCTCTGCGTGTTACTGCTGAAGGTTTAAAGGTACTGACAGTGGAAACACCAAACCAGGAACCCCAGGGATACCTACACAAGTATCTGTGGGAAGCACCAAACCAGGATTAGTACACCACTGATCTTAGATAAGAGATTCGACATGGATAGCATTGAGACCATTTTTGAATGGGGGCCGGAAGGGTCCCTCACCCACTATCTAGCAGATAAAAACAAGAACCTAATTAAAAGCATGATTAAAACAGGGGGGAGTCCCCCGGTAACCACCGATCCCCCAAACGCCAAAGCAGCACCTCTTAAGATCGAATGTATCCCAGGGGGACAAGGGAGAGACGGGCGAGGAAGGCAGGCCCAAATTAAAATGACTTATGTGTCACTCTCGCCAGGGGACACTATGAAATTACTAGAAAAGCTCCCAACCCTGCAGCCCAGGCACAGTAACGTAATTTTTTGGCAAAAGATGAAAGGGATGCAACTGTGCCACAACTTACACAACCGAGATATAGCAGGGTTAGTAAGAGCCAAGATGCCCGAGAATCACTGGGCTCGGCTCCGGGCAGAACACCAGAATGGGACTTGGTGTGCAGACCTAGACGGGAGCCGCCGGGAGCAGGAACAGGCTCTGACAGGCTTTAAAAACGATATCATCCTGACCATGGGGGAGGTCCCCGTGAGTTGGAGTGTAATAGTAGGAGTAACGCAGAAAAAGGAGGAAGGGGCTCAGGAATACGGGCGACGAAAATTCGATGCCTTTGTAGCCCACGGAGGAATGCCAGATGCAGATAGACAGAACCCGGCATTCCTCCGGTTATATAGGGATGGGCTGAGCCCAGCACACCAAGCTATCCTAAAGACAGGATTGGTAAACTTTAACACCTTCAATGAATTAGAAAACTGGGCTGTCACTGTAGACAACCAGCAAAGGAAAACACAGGGCGCCAGAGTAGGGATATCAGCGGTAGGAACTGAAGGAGGAAATTGCTACAGGTGCGGGGAATTAGGCCATTTCAAAAGGGAATGCCGAGCTATGATCCCGCACCCTCCTAATACAGGTAATAAGTGCGGCAGAATCGGACACACCGAATCTACCTGCAAAGACAGAAGGATCCCAAGGAGAGAGAGAGCGCCCCCGAAGAGACTGGAGAAAACCCCGGCAAGCGCCCCAGATATAAGGGAGAATGAGGTGGTTTCGGACCCAGCGCACCTCAGCCACCAGCAGCTGCTGGACATTATACAAACCTTGGCGGCACAAAAATTTGCATGAGTGGCATCGGCCCCCGCCCCGGGAACGGACCCCCGTATCTGGGTGAATGCATCGTTAGGGGGCCGGCGATGCAAAATATTAATAGATACGGGGGCTTCGATATCCCTCACCAACATGGCACTACCCACCACCCACCGTTCCATAGTAGTAGTATGAATAGGGGGGGATAGGACTATAGCATATCAGAGCGAAGCAGTGTTACTTGAGGTAGAGGGGATCATACTCCCCGTACACTTCTGGGTGGGCCCAAATGAAGAAGGGACAATTTTGGGAATAGACCTCCTGGGAGAGTTAGGAGCAGTGGTGGACGCTTTCAATAAGCGCCTGCTGTGGACGGCAAGGAAAGAACACAAGAGCGGGATCCAAGGATACTGGGTCCCTAATAAGAACGTAGCAGCCATAGGCATGGGGGCTCCGGCTCCGACGGCCCGAGACTGGAAGAAGGAGGGACTAGTGGGACTCTTATGTCAAGCACTACCCCGGGTCTGGGCTACAGGCAAGCAAGACTGCGGTCTCGTCACAATCCTTCCTTTACAAATACAAGGACCAGCCCATGCCCCTCATAAACAATATCCCATAAAACCCGAGGCGTTACAGGCAACCGAAACAATCGTCCAGGCTTTGGTTAAACGGGGCATCCTGAGACCCACCGTGTCCCACACAAATTCCCCGATGTGGCCCGTCCGTAAGCCAGACGGGAACTACTGACTAACCATCGACTATACCGCCCTGAATAAGGTCACCCCAAAGGAACACCCTATCGTTGCGAGCCCGGCCACTATATTTAACGGACTGCGACCTGAATATTGTATCTTCTCCGTGCTAGACATAGCAAACGGATTCTGGTCAATTCCACTCCACCCAGACTCCCAGGAGAAGTTTGCCTTCACCTGTGGAGGTAGACAGTACACCTGGACCCGTCTCCCCCAGGGATTCCACAATAGCCCCGACATATTCCACCGAGTTATGAGCAAAGCCCTCGAAAATTGTAACTTATCCCCCTATGAGAGCGCTTTTCTCCAATATGTGGATGACATCTTGATCGCCTCCACTAACCCGACGGGGCATTTGGGAGCCCTGTCAGTAATCCTGCGGGGCTTACAAACAGCAGGATTTAAGGTTAACCCAACCAAAGCACAACTCGCAAAACCAGAGGTCCGATATCTGGGGCATTACATAAGTCAGAGAAAGAAAACCCTTCCCACGGACCGAAAAACAGCAATTGCCAACATGACCCGTCCGAACACAGTTAGGGGGGTGCGTAGGGTAATGGGACTCTTTAATTACTGTCGGAATTTCATCGATCAGTTTGCATCCATAGCAGAACCTATCCAGCGATTGGTAAAAGGGGGGAGACCTCTGCTCAAGTGGCCGAGCTTATAGCATTAACAAAGGCCCTTAGCGCAGGAAGGGACAAAAGGGTAAACATATACACGGACAGTCAATATGCGTTCGGGGTGGTTCACGACTATATGATAGCATGGAATAGGCGCGGATTCATTACCGCAGCGGGGGGGACACACTTCACAGGCAAGGTAATGAAACACGCATGTAAAACCTTAGGGATCCGACAGCGGTTCCATATACCATACCACCCCCAGAGTGCTGGAATGGTAGAGAGAATGAATCGCACCCTCAAGAACACGATAGCAAAAACTATCGCAGAAACAGGTCAGGGGTGGGTAGATGTCCTTCCCTGTATCCTGATGCGCCTACGGGCCACCCCAGGTCGAACCATAGGGCTCACCCCGTTCGAACTAATGACCGGGAGAGCAATGCGACTCCCCGAAAACATCGCCGTGGGAGGGGAAGAAATGACACCCCTCCGGGACAAGCTCAAACGATATGTGCAACACTTAGATTCACAACTCCGAGACCTGCACCACACAGCCAGGGACCAGCAAGCCATTAGAGACCAGGCTAAAAAGGAAAATGTCAGTCATACCCCCACCCTCCCTCGAGTAGGGGATAGGGTTTTGATTCGGATTGCCCCAGACCGACCCGGGTTTGCACCGAAATGGATGGGACCCCACGAGGTTATCCTTACCAGCGATACATGTGCGTGTGTCGATGTGAAAGGAAAAGGCCGATGGAAACATTGGTCGCAATTAAAATCCTATCACCACGGGGAAAGAGGACAGAGCAGACTGACTGAAAGGACAGAGGATGCTCCGTCCACTCCACGTATTGGCCCTTAACCATCTTTGTCCTTACAGCGGAAATCGAAATAACAACCTTTATTTTCCAACACTAAAGGAACTTTATGCCAACCGAGGCATGAATGTATATATGCAGATAGAAATAAGAATAAGATAAGTAAGACAAGTTCATCACCTAATATGAACCTAACGACTGGCGGCCACCAGGTTTTATATATCCTCCCCCAACCCCTCTCCAGAACCATGTGGACCACTTGGAGGATGATCCTCGCGGCGACCTTCCTGACGAGTGTGGCACCCGAAGAACACCCCATCTACCCGCGATTCCACGGGGTAGCCTTCAACACATCCGAGGCACTCTGTGTGCCAGCTGGACCGGACCCTATGAACAGTAGAACTTATCTTAACGCATGGCTACAAGTTTACCCGGGTATCAACGAGATCTGCTTCACTTGCACTTTAGAAGGACTCCGAACATGCATTCAACAGCGGGACCTCCAGAACAGAGACCAGTGCGTTTTTGGGACTCTCTGCGCCCTCCCCGACAACCCACAAGAGGCCCGACCACAGGACACTTTGAATTCAAACATGGACATTTGCGGCTATTACGGACTTGTTGAGGCTCCCGCAGTCTCATTGTATGTATGTTTTGCACCGCTTCCAACGCGGGCCCCCACGACCACAAGGCCCGAAATCTTACCCTGTCCCTTGCAAAGCAGGGGACCGGAGGGAGGACTGGTATTGTGGAACGAGGGGGAAATTGTGTACGACAACGTAAAACATGAGGTGGTACCTGTCCTGATCGACATTTCAGGAATCCAGGTACCCAGGCATTGCTCAGAACGGGTACAGAACTTGTATCAGATGTTAGAGAGAGAGACCATAAAACGGGCCATTGACGCAATGGGGGCCACACACTACAGGGGAAACATAAACACCAACACATACCGAAGCAAACGGGGTATTATCAATGATATGCTCACAGGGCTGAATACAGGAGACACAATGATTAACTCCATTGACATCCAGGGCCTCAACAGTAAAATTGAACAGCTGAAAGGGGTAATGAAAAACATATCACAGCGGTCATTAGACCAGCAGGTGGAACAAGCATTCTTAGGGGAAGCGGGCGCCCATATCCAACTAGATGGGATTGCAGTGTTAGAAGCACATGCCCGAACTATCAATCGCCTCATAGACAGGGAAAGGGAAGACACTGCCCGGGTACAACAGGGACAGTTATGCCATGCATATGGTCAGTGGATGGTGGCACAAATACGACACAATTTGGACCAGGTACACAGGGGGGAAGTGCCCGATTGGATCGACAGCGCCCAACTAGCGCAACTCGCAGATCAGAAGGGGGTGCTGGATGACCGGACCCTGAAGGGGATGACACGAGTATATCCAGTAATCCCCGACTGCGAGGTTAGTGAGGGCACCGGGATAGGAATGGTTCTGCTAATTCCAACGGTCACACAGGACGCTGGACCATTCCCCATCTTCCGAATTGAAAATATTGGTGTTGTTAGGGGCAATGCTTCCCTCCGCTACCACATAACCGAAAACATGGCCATCTCCAAACATGGCATAATGTCCAGTGTTTCTCTCGCAGGGTGCAAGCAGAGGGGAGAGGTCACCATCTGTCCTCACCCACTGAGACAAGGAGAGGCAGCAGAATGTGGGTTTAACCGAACACAGGACTGCACCTTAGAGATTATACCCGTAGACCCACATTTCGCCCGGGCAGGATACGGGGGGCGGGGCAGATACTGTGTAGCTACCACACGTACATCATTCACATATAACGGATTAACATGCCCAATCCCCGACCCTAACTTCTGTTTTACCCCTCGCAAGCCAGTCACTATAGGTCAAGCTCACATCACCAATATCCGAAATAGGCAGACCATAGCCTTTAATGCCACAGACCCCCTAAAAGACAACCTAAGAGACTACCAAGAACCCGAGCAAGCCCCCATCCCACACCTGACCGAAGTCCTAAGGGAGCTCCGACTTAAAGTAGGACACTCCGTCCGATTATACCACCGGTTACAGTCACACATCAAAACCTTGGAACAAGATACCGAGACGGCGTTACGAAGTCAAACATGGGTACAGAAGGTGTGGGACTGGGGTCTAAATGTAAACATCCACCCCTGGGTCCGAATTACATCACACACACTGGTGGTCATCCAACTCATCTTAGCCCTTTCCTGGGGATTGGCTACATGTTACACCTACCGCCAGCGGAAGAGAATGAAAGCACATAAGAACTTAGTTAGAACAATTGGTATGATGGGGCAGGTAACCAAGCGGGATGATTACTCCCGCCTACACATGATTTGACAAACTCCGGGACTTCCCTAAACTGTACGACTGCAGCGTACGGAGGCAGGAAGCACCGGACACAAAATATAATAAAGGGGAGAAAGATCGGTTAGAAAAGTGAAAAGGAAATAAACAACAAAAATTCACTTTTGACCGACAGGGGGGACTGTAGGCGGGCATAAATTTTGTGGGTATTAGGATTAGAATATTTCTTAAACTATAACTCGATAAATGAAGCAAAACAGGACAGCATTCAGCCAGAAAGGTGTGAGTAAGGCAAGCAGACATCTTTTAAACACAGAAACCAGGTTGACAAAGACTCAGGAACTCGCATCAATATGCTATTCAGAAAATACCATGAGACCTGGAAAACTTCCTGACATCCCATCAAACACCCATTGTCCAAAGGAATTCAGAGACATAAAGCAATTATCACACTCTTAAACCAAACTTTACATATTAAAACTCTAGACCAGAAAACCCATTAACGGGATAACTATAAAAGAAAACCATTTACACATCAAACTCCACACCCACAAACCTATTGAAACAGGATGATTATATCAGGAAACCACTCACAAACCATTTACATATCAAAACAGATCGTTACTATAACTGTACTCCGTTTTGGCAGGCAAGCAGAGTACTTTTCGGGACTGTCTTGTCTGTGTCCTGATTGTACCTCCGTCGACGTAAAACACTATAATAAACTGTGCTGCTATCAATCTTGGCTCTGGGTGCGAGTGGTGTGGTATCTGTTCACTCGCGCTAACACACACAAACACGCACACACAAGTATGGTCACACATACACACACAAGTATAGTCACACACACACACAAACAAGTATAGTCACACACACACACACACAAACAAGTATAGTCACACACACACACCCGCACACACAAGTATAGTCACACACACACGCACACACAATTATAGACACACACACACAAGTATTGTCACACACACACACACAAGTATAGTCACACACACAAGTATAGTCACACACACACACAAACACACACATGTATAGTCACACACACACACACACAAGTATAGTCACACACACACACAGCCACACAGGTATAGTCACACACACACACACTCAGATAAGGAAAGTCACACACACACACACACAGGTATAGTCACACACACACACAGACACACACACACAAACAAGGATAGTCACACGCAATCACACACACAAGTAGTAACACACACATGTGTAGTCACACACACACACACACACAAGTACAGTCACACACACACACACAGAAACACAGGGTTAGTCACACACACACACACACACACACACACACACAAGTATAGTCACACACACACACACACAGATAAGTATAGTCACACACACACACACACAAGTATAGTCACACACAGATAAGTATAGTCACACACGCACACACAGACACACAGGTATAGTCACACACACACACACACAGTTATAGTCACACACACACACACACAGATAAGGAAAGTCACACACACAGGTATAGTCACACATGCACACACACACACACACATGTATAGTCACACACACACACAAGTATAGTCTCACACACACACACACACAGACACACACACAAACAAGGATAGTCACACGCAATCACACACACAAGCAGTCACACACACACATGTGTAGTCACACACACACACACACACAAGTACAGTCACACACACACACACTTAAGTATATTCACACACACACAGGTATAGTCACACATACACACACACACAAACATTTATAGTCACACACACACACACACACACAAGTATTGTCACCCACACACACAAGTATAGTCACACACACACTCACACAATTATTGTCTCACACACACAAACACGCACACACAAGTATAGTCACACACACACACACACAGACACACAGGTATAGTCACACACATACAGTTATAGTCACACACACACACAGATAAGGAAAGTCACACACACACACACAGGTATAGTCACACATGCACACACACACACACACACACAAGTATAGTCTCACACACACACACACACACACACACAAACAAGGATAGTCACACGCAATCACACACGCAAGCAGTCACACACACACATGTGTAGTCACATACACACACACACAAGCATAGTCACACACACACACGCGCACAGGATACTCGCACACACACACACTCATGCAAGTATAGTCACACACGCACAAGTATTGTCACACACACACACACACGTATAGCCACCCACACACGTATAGCCACACACACAAGTATAGTCACACACAGAAATATAGTCACACACACACACATACAACTATAGTCACGCACACACACAGACACACAGGTATAGTCACACACACACACACACAGTTATAGTCACACACACACACAGATAAGGAAAGTCACACACACACAGGTATAGTCACACATGCACACACACACACACACACACAAGTGTAGTCACACACACACACACAAGTATAGTCTCACACACACACAGACACACACACACACAAACAAGGATAGTCACACACACAAGCAGTCACACACACACGTGTAGTCACACACACACACACACACACAAGTACAGTCACACACACACACACACACACAGATAAGTATATTCACACACACACAGGTATAGTCACACATACACACACACACACACACAAGTATAGTCACACACACACACACAAGTATAGTCACACACACACACCTGCACAGAAGGATAGTCACACACACACACACACTCATGCGAGTATAGTCACACACGCACAAGTATTGTCACACACTCATACACACACACACACACACACACACACACAAGTATAGTCACACACACAAGTATAGTCACACACACAAGTATAGTCACACACACAAGTATAGTCACACACACACACACACAACCATAGTCACACACACACACACACACACAAGTATAGTCACACACACACACACACATGTATAGTCACACACACACACACACAAGTATAGTCACACACACACAAGTATTGTCACACACATACACACAAGCACACACACGTATAGTCACACACACACACACACACAAGTATAGTCACGCACACACACACAAGCATAGTCACACACACACACACACAAGTATAGTCACACACACACACAAGTATAGTCACACACACACACAAGTATAGTCACACACACACGCACACACAAGTATTGTCACACACACACACACAAGTATAGTCACACACACACGCAAGTATAGTCAAGCACACACACACAAGTATAGTCACACACACTCACACACAAGTATAGTCACACACACTCACACAAGTATTGTCTCACACACACAAACACGCACACACAAGTATGGTCACACACACACACACAAGTATAGTCACACACACACACAAACAAGTATAGTCACACACACACACAAACAAGTATAGTCACACACACACACCCGCACACACAAGTATAGTCACACACACACGCACACACAATTATAGACACACACACACAAGTATTGTCACACACACACACACAAGTATAGTCACACACACACACAAACACACACATGTATAGTCACACACACACACACACACACACACAAGTATAGTCACACACACACACAGCCACACAGGTATAGTCACACACACACACACACAGATAAGGAAAGTCACACACACACACACAGGTATAGTCACACACACACACACACACACAGACACACACACACAAACAAGGATAGTCACACGCAATCACACACACAAGTAGTAACACACACACGTGTAGTCACACACACACACACACACAAGTACAGTCACACACGCACACACAGAAACACAGGGTTAGTCACACACACACACACACACACACACACAAGTATAGTCACACACACACACACACACACAAGTATAGTCACACACAGATAGGTATAGTCACACACGCACACACAGACACACAGGTATAGTCACACACACACACAGTTATAGTCACACACACACACACACAGATAAGGAAAGTCACACACACAGGTATAGTCACACATGCACACACACACACACACACACACACACAAGTATAGTCACACACACACACAAGTATAGTCTCACACACACAGACACACACACAAACAAGGATAGTCACACGCAATCACACACACAAGCAGTCACACACACACGTGTAGTCACACACACACACACACACAAGTACAGTCACACACACCCACAGATAAGTATATTCACACACACACAGGTATAGTCACACATACACACACACACAAACATTTATAGTCACACACACACACACACACACAAGTATAGTCACCCAAACACACAAGTATAGTCACACACACACTCACACAATTATTGTCTCACACACACAAACACGCACACACAAGTATAGTCACACACACACACACACAGACACACAGGTATAGTCACACACACACACAGTTATAGTCACACACACACTCACACAATTATTGTCTCACACACACACACACACACACACGTATAGCCACACACACACGTATAGCCACACACACAAGTATAGTCACACACAGAAATATAGTCACACACACACACACACAAACATAGTCACACACACACACACGTACAACTATAGTCGCGCACACACACAGACACACAGGAATAGTCACACACACACACACAGTTATAGTCACACACACACACAGATAAGGAAAGTCACACACACACAGGTGTAGTCACACATGCACACACACACACACACAAGTGTAGTCACACACACACACAAGTATAGTCTCACACACACACAGACACAGACACACACACACACAAACAAGGATAGTTACACACACAAGCAGTCACACACACACGTGTAGTCACACACACACACACAAGTACAGTCACACACACACACACAGATAAGTATATTCACACACACACAGGTATAGTCACATACACACACACACAGACACAAGTATAGTCACACACACACACACAAGTATAGTCACACACACACACCCGCACAGAAGGATAGTCACACACACACACACACACACACTCATGCAAGTATAGTCACACACGCACAAGTATTGTCACACAGTCATACACACACACACACACACACACACACACACACACAAGTATAGTCACACACACAAGTATAGTCACACACACAAGTATAGTCACACACACACACACAACCATAGTCACACACACACACACACACAAGTATAGTCTCTCACACACACACACACACACACACATGTATAGTCACACACACACACACACAAGTATAGTCACACACACACAAGTATTGTCACACACATACACACAAGCACACACACGTATAGTCACACACACACACACACAAGTATAGTCACACACACACACACAAGCATAGTCACACACACACACACACACACACACAAGTATAGTCACACACACACACAAGTATAGTCACACACACACGCACACACAAGTATTGTCACACACACACACAAGTATAGTCACACACACACACACACGCAAGTATAGTCAAGCACACACACACAAGTATAATCACACACACTCACACACACACACAAGTATCGTCACACACACACACCCGCACACACAAGTATAGTCACACACACACAGGTATAGACACACATAGACACACGCAAACACACAAGTATAGTGACACACACACACACACACAACTATAGTCACACACACACAACTATAGTCACACACACACACACACACACAACTATAGTCACACACACACACACAAGTATAGTCACACACACACACACACACAAGTATAGTCACACACACTCACACACAAGTATAGTCACACACACTCACACAAGTATTGTCTCACACACACAAACACGCACACACAAGTATGGTCACACACACAGACACACATGTATAGTCACGCACACACACACAATTATAGTCACACACACACACACACACAAACAAGTATAGTCACACACACACACCCGCACACACAAGTATAGTCACACACACACGCACACACAATTATAGACACACACACAAACACAAGTATTGTCACACACACACACACATAAGTAGAGTCACACACACACACACACGTATAGTCACACACACAAACACACACATGTATAGTCACACACACACACACACACACACAAGTATAGTCACACACACACACACAGCCACACAGGTATAGTCACACACACACACACACAGATAAGGAAAGTCACACACACACACACAGGTATAGTCACACACACACACACACACAAACAAGGATAGTCACACGCAATCACACACACAAGTAGTAACACACACACGTGTAGTCACACACACACACAGACGTACAGTCACACACACACACACAGAAACACAGGGTTAGTCACACACACACACACACACAAGTATAGTCACACACACACACACAGATAAGTATAGTCACACACACACACACAGACACACAGGTATAGTCACACACACACACATAGTTATAGTCACACACACACACACACAGATAAGGAAAGTCACACACACACACACAGGTATAGTCACACATGCACACACACACACACAAGTATAGTCACACACACACACAAGTATAGTCTCACACACACACACAGACACACACACACAAACAAGGATAGTCACACGCAATCACACACACAAGCAGTCACACACACACATGTGTATTCACACACACACACACAAGTACAGTCACACACACACACACAGATAAGTATATTCACACACACACAGGTATAGTCACACATACACACACACACAAACATTTATAGTCACACACACACACACAAGTATAGTCACACACACACACAAGTATAGTCATACACACACTCACACAATTATTGTCTCACGCACACAAACACGCACACACAAGTATGGTCACACACACACCGACACACATGTATAGTCACACACACACACATACACACACATGTATAGTCACACACACACACACAAACACACAAGTATAGTCACACACACACACACAGACACACAGGTATAGTCACACACACACACAGTTATAGTCACACACACACACACACAGATAAGGAAAGTCACACACACACACACAGGTATAGTCACACATGCACACACACACACACACAAGTATAGTCACACACACACACACAAGTATAGTCTCACACACACACACACACAGACACACACACACAAACAAGGATAGCCACACGCAATCACACACACAAGCAGTCACACACACATGTGTAGTCACATACACACACACACAAGCATAGTCACACACACACACACGCACAGGATACTCACACACACACACACTCATGCAAGTATAGTCACACACGCACAAGTATTGTCACACACACACACACACTCACACGTATAGCCACACACACACGTATAACCACACACACAAGTATAGTCACACACACAAATATAGTCACACACACACAACCATAGTCACACACACACACACACACAAGTATAGTCTCACACACACACACACACACAAGTATAGTCACACACAAACACAAGTATAGTCACACACACAAGTATTGTCACACACATACACACAAGCACACACACGTATAGTCACACACACACACACACAAGTATAGTCACGCACACACACACAAGTATAGTCACACACACACACACACACAGATAAGGAAAGTCACACACACACACACAGGTATAGTCACACATGCACACACACACACACATACACACACACACACACAAGTATAGTCTCACACACACACAAGTATAGACACACACACACACAGACACACACACACAAACAAGAATAGTCACACGCAATCACACACACAAGCAGTCACACACACACATGTGTAGTCACATACACACACACACACACACACAAGTACAGTCACACACACACACAGATAAGTATATTCACACACACACAGGTATAGTCACACATACACACACACACAAACATTTATAGTCACACACACACACACAAGTATAGTCACACACACACACACACACCCGCACAGGATACACACACACACACACATGCAAGTATAGTCACACATGCACAAGTATTGTCACACACACACACACGTATGGCCACACACACACGTATAGCCACACACACAAGTATAGTCACACGCACAAATATAGTCACACACACAAATATAGTCACACACACACACACACACAACCATAGTCACACACACACACACACACAAGTATAGTCTCACACACACACACACAAGAATAGTCACACACAAACACAAGAATAGTCACACACACAAGTATTGTCACACACATACACACAAGCACACACACGTATAGTCACACACACACACACAAGTATAGTCACGCACACACACAAGTAGAGTCACACACACACACAAGTAGAGTCACACACACACACACACACAAGTATAGTCACACACACACACAAGTATAGTCACACACACACGCACACACAAGTATTGTCACACACACACACACACACAAGTATAGTCACACACACACACACACAAGTATATTCACACACACACAAGTATAGTCACATACACACACACAAGTATAGATTCACACACACACATACACGTATAGTCACACACTCACACACACACACACAAGTATAGTCACACACACACACACAGACACATAGGTATAGTCACACACACACACAAGTATAGTCACACACACATACACAGGTATAGTCACACAGCACACACACAAGTATAGTCACACACACGTCACACGCACACAAACACGTATAGTCACACATACATGCACACACACAGACACACAACTCTAGTCACACACACACACAAGAAACGTCACACACACACACAAGTATAGTCACACACACACGTATAGTCACACACACACACACACACACGCAATGTATAATCACACACACACACACTATTCACACACACACACACACTAGCCACACGCACACACACATATAGTCACACACACACACACACACACACACACAAGTATACTCACACACACACACAGACACACACACGTATAGTCACACACACTAACGTATCGTCTCACACACACAGACACACAAGTATCGTCACACACACACACACCCGCACACACAAGTATAGTCACACACACACACAAACGTATAGTCAAACACACACAGACAAGTATAGTCACACACACACACACACGTATAGCCACAGACACACACACAGATAAGTATAGTCACACACACACAGAGTCGTACAGTCACACACACACACACAAGTATAGTCACACACACACACAAGTATAGTCACACACACACACAAGTATAGTCTCTCACACACAAACACATACACACAAACAAGGATAGTCACACGCCATCACACATGCACAAGTATAGTCACACACACACATGTGTAGTCACACACACACATACAAGTACAGTCACACACACACAAGTATAGTCACACACACTCACACACACAAGTATCGTCACACACACCCGCACACACAAGTATAGTCACACACACAGACACACACACACGTATAATCACACATACACACACACACACAAGTATAGTCACACACACACACGTATTGACACAAACACACACAAACACACAAGTATAGTCACACACACATCCACACACACGTATAGACACACACACACACACAATCACACACACAAGTATAGTAATACACACACACACACACAAGTATAGTCACACCCACACACAAGTATAGTCACACACACACACAACTATAGTCACACCCACACACAAGTATAGTCACACACACACACACAAGTATAGTCACACACACACACACACACAAGTATAGTCACTCACACACACACACACACACACAAGTATAGTCACACACACACTCACACAATTATTGTCTCACACACACAAACACGCACACACAAGTATGGTCACACACACACAGACACACATGTATAGTCACGCACACACATACACACACATGTATAGTCACACACACACACACACACACACAAGTATAGTCACACACACACACAGACACACAGGTATAGTCACACACACACAGTTATATTCACACACACACAGATAAGGAAAGTCACACACACACACACAGGTATAGTCACACATGCACACACACACACACACACACACAAGTATAGTCACACACACACACAAGTATAGTCTCACACACACACACACACACACAGACACACACACACAAACAAGGATAGTCACACGCAACCACACACACAAGCAGTCACACACACACATGTGTAGTCACACACACACACACAAGTACTGTCACACACACACACAGATAAGTATATTCACACGCACACAGGTATAGTCACACATACACACACACACACACACACAAGTATAGTCACACACACACACAAGTATAGTCACACACACACACACACCCACACAGAGGGATACTCACACACACACACATGCCAGTATAGTCACACACGCACAAGTATTGTCACACACTCACACACACACAAGTATAGTCACACACACAAGTATAGTCACACACACAAGTATAGTCACACACACACACACAACCATAGTCACACACACACACACACACACAAGTATAGTCACACACACACACAAGTATAGTCACACACACACACAAGTATAGTCACTCACACACAAGTATTGTCACACACATACACACAAGCACACACACGTATAGTCACACACACACACAAGTATAGTCACGCACACAAACACAAGTATAGTCACACACACACACACACACACACACAAGTATAGTCACACACACACACAAGTATAGTCACACACACACGCACACACAAGTATTGTCACACACACACACACACACAAGTATAGATTCACACACACACATACACGTATAGTCACACACTCACACACACAAGTATAGTCACACACACACACACACAGACACACAGGTATAGTCACACACACACACACAAGTATAGTCACACACACACATACACAGGTAAAGTCACACAGCACACACACACAAGTATAGTCACTCACACGTCACACGCACACACACACACGTATAGTCACACACACATGCACACACACAGAAACACAACTCTAGTCACACACACACACACACACAAGAAAAGTCACACACACACAAGTATAGTCACACACACACGTATAGTCACACACACACACACACGCAAAGTATAATCACACACACACACACTATTCACACACACACACACACACACTAGCCACACGCACACTCACAAGTATAGTCACACACACATGTAGTCACACACACACACACACAAGTATAGTCACACACGCACACACACACAAGTATACTCACACACACACACAGACACACACACGTATAGTCACACACACAAACGTATCGTCTCACACACACAGACACACACACAGAAGTATAGTCACACACACACACAAACGTATAGTCAAACACACACAGACAAGTATAGTCACACACACACACACACGTATAGTCACAGACACACACACAGATAAGTATAGTCACACACACACACAGAGTCGTACAGTCACACACACACACACAAGTATAGTCACACACACACACAGGTATAGTCACACACACACACAAGTATAGTCTCACACACACAAACACACACAAGCAAGGATAGTCACACGCCATCACACATACACAAGTATAGTCACACACACAAATGTGTAGTCACACACACACACACACACAAGTACAGTCACACACACACAAACAAGTATAGTCACACACACGCACACAACTATAGTCACACAGACACACACACACAGACACACAGGTTTAGTCACACAGACACACACACACACACGTATCGTCTCACACACACACACACACACACAGATAAGAATAGTCACACACACACACGCACAGGTATAGTCACACATACACACACACACCCAAGTATAGTGACTCACACACACTCACAAACACACACACAAGTATAGTCACTCACACACACACACCCACACACAAGTATGGACACACACACACACACACAAGTATAGTCACACACTCACACACAGACACAAGTATAGTCACACACACACACAAGTTTAGTCACGCACACAGACACAAGTATAGTCACACACACACACAAGTTTAGTCACACACACAAGTTTAGTCACACACACACACACAACTATAGTCACACACACACACACGTATTGTCACACACACACACGCACACACAAGTAAAGTCACACACACAGACACACACACACACGCAAGTATATTCAAGCACACACACACACGTATAGACACAAACACACACAAACACACAAGTATAGTCACACACACACACATCCACACACAAGTATAGACACACACACACACAAACACACACACAAGTATAGTAATACACACACACAAGTATAGTCACACCCACACACAAGTATAGTCACACACACACAACTATAGTCACACACACACACAAGTATAGTCACACACACACACACACAAGTATAGTCACTCACACAAACACACACACACACAAGTATAGTCACACACACACTCACACAATTATTGTCTCACACACACAAACACGCACACACAAGTATGGTCACACACAGACAGACACACATGTATAGTCACGCACACACATGTATAGTCACACACACACACACACAAGTATAGTCACACACACACACAGGTATAGTCACACACACACACACAGTTATAGTCACACACACACACACACAGATAATGAAAGTCACACACACAGGTATAGTCACACATGCACACACACACACACACAAGTATAGTCACACACACACACACAAGTATAGTCTCTCACACACACACACACAGACACACACACAAACAAGGATAGTCACACGCAATCACACACACAAGCAGTCACACACACACATGTGTAGTCACACACACACACACACACAAGTATAGTCACACACACACACAAGTATAGTCACACACACACGCACACACAAGTATTGTCGCACACACACACGCAAGTATAGATTCACACACACACATACACGTATAGTCACACACTCACACACACACACAAGTATAGTCACACACACACATACACAGGTATAGTCACACAGCACACACACACAAGTATTGTCACACACACGTCACACGCACACACACACGTATAGTCACACACACATGCACACACACAGAAACACAACTCTAGTCACACACACACACACACACACAAGAAAAGTCACACACACACACAAGTATAGTCACACACACACGTATAGTCACACACACACACACACACACGCAATGTATAATCACACACACACACACTATTCACACACACACACACACTAGCCACACGCACACACACATATAGTCACACACACACACACACACACACACAAGTATACTCACACACACACACAGACACACACACGTATAGTCACACACACTAACGTATCGTCTCACACACACAGACACACAAGTATCGTCACACACACACACCCGCACACACAAGTATAGTCACACACACACACAAACGTATAGTCAAACACACACAGACAAGTATAGTCACACACACACACACGTATAGCCACAGACACACACACAGATAAGTATAGTCACACACACACAGAGTCGTACAGTCACACACACACACACAAGTATAGTCACACACACACACAAGTATAGTCACACACACACACAAGTATAGTCTCTCACACACAAACACATACACACAAACAAGGATAGTCACACGCCATCACACATGCACAAGTATAGTCACACACACACATGTGTAGTCACACACACACATACAAGTACAGTCACACACACACAAGTATAGTCACACACACTCACACACACAAGTATCGTCACACACACACACCCGCACACACAAGTATAGTCACACACACAGACACACACACACGTATAATCACACATACACACACACACACAAGTATAGTCACACACACACACGTATTGACACAAACACACACAAACACACAAGTATAGTCACACACACATCCACACACACGTATAGACACACACACACACACAATCACACACACAAGTATAGTAATACACACACACACACACAAGTATAGTCACACCCACACACAAGTATAGTCACACACACACACAACTATAGTCACACCCACACACAAGTATAGTCACACACACACACACAAGTATAGTCACACACACACACACACACAAGTATAGTCACTCACACACACACACACACACACACACACAAGTATAGTCACACACACACTCACACAATTATTGTCTCACACACACAAACACGCACACACAAGTATGGTCACACACACACAGACACACATGTATAGTCACGCACACACATACACACACATGTATAGTCACACACACACACACACACACACAAGTATAGTCACACACACACACAGACACACAGGTATAGTCACACACACACAGTTATATTCACACACACACAGATAAGGAAAGTCACACACACACACACACACACACAGGTATAGTCACACATGCACACACACACACACACACACACAAGTATAGTCACACACACACACAAGTATAGTCTCACACACACACACACACACAGACACACACACACAAACAAGGATAGTCACACGCAACCACACACACAAGCAGTCACACACACACATGTGTAGTCACACACACACACACACACACAAGTACTGTCACACACACACACAGATAAGTATATTCACACGCACACAGGTATAGTCACACATACACACACACACACACACACAAGTGTAGTCACACACACACACAAGTATAGTCACACACACACACACACCCACACAGAGGGATACTCACACACACACACATGCCAGTATAGTCACACACGCACAAGTATTGTCACACACTCACACACACACAAGTATAGTCACACACACAAGTATAGTCACACACACAAGTATAGTCACACACACACACACAACCATAGTCACACACACACACACACACACAAGTATAGTCACACACACACACAAGTATAGTCACACACACACACAAGTATAGTCACTCACACACAAGTATTGTCACACACATACACACAAGCACACACACGTATAGTCACACACACACACAAGTATAGTCACGCACACAAACACAAGTATAGTCACACACACACACACACACACACACAAGTATAGTCACACACACACACAAGTATAGTCACACACACACGCACACACAAGTATTGTCACACACACACACACACACAAGTATAGATTCACACACACACATACACGTATAGTCACACACTCACACACACACACAAGTATAGTCACACACACACACACACAGACACACAGGTATAGTCACACACACACACACAAGTATAGTCACACACACACATACACAGGTAAAGTCACACAGCACACACACACAAGTATAGTCACTCACACGTCACACGCACACACACACACGTATAGTCACACACACATGCACACACACAGAAACACAACTCTAGTCACACACACACACACACACACAAGAAAAGTCACACACACACAAGTATAGTCACACACACACGTATAGTCACACACACACACACACGCAAAGTATAATCACACACACACACACTATTCACACACACACACTAGCCACACGCACACTCACAAGTATAGTCACACACACATGTAGTCACACACACACACACACAAGTATAGTCACACACGCACACACACACAAGTATACTCACACACACACACAGACACACACACGTATAGTCACACACACAAACGTATCGTCTCACACACACAGACACACACACAGAAGTATAGTCACACACACACACAAACGTATAGTCAAACACACACAGACAAGTATAGTCACACACACACACACACGTATAGTCACAGACACACACACAGATAAGTATAGTCACACACACACACAGAGTCGTACAGTCACACACACACACACAAGTATAGTCACACACACACACAGGTATAGTCACACACACACACAAGTATAGTCTCACACACACAAACACACACAAGCAAGGATAGTCACACGCCATCACACATACACAAGTATAGTCACACACACAAATGTGTAGTCACACACACACACACACACAAGTACAGTCACACACACACAAACAAGTATAGTCACACACACACACAAGTATAGTCTCACACACACACACACACACAGACACACACACACAAACAAGGATAGTCACACGCAACCACACACACAAGCAGTCACACACACACATGTGTAGTCACACACACACACACACACACAAGTACTGTCACACACACACACAGATAAGTATATTCACACGCACACAGGTATAGTCACACATACACACACACACACACACACAAGTATAGTCACACACACACACAAGTATAGTCACACACACACACACACCCACACAGAGGGATACTCACACACACACACATGCCAGTATAGTCACACACGCACAAGTATTGTCACACACTCACACACACACAAGTATAGTCACACACACAAGTATAGTCACACACACAAGTATAGTCACACACACACACACAACCATAGTCACACACACACACACACACACAAGTATAGTCACACACACACACAAGTATAGTCACACACACACACAAGTATAGTCACTCACACACAAGTATTGTCACACACATACACACAAGCACACACACGTATAGTCACACACACACACAAGTATAGTCACGCACACAAACACAAGTATAGTCACACACACACACACACACACACACAAGTATAGTCACACACACACACAAGTATAGTCACACACACACGCACACACAAGTATTGTCACACACACACACACACACAAGTATAGATTCACACACACACATACACGTATAGTCACACACTCACACACACAAGTATAGTCACACACACACACACACAGACACACAGGTATAGTCACACACACACACACAAGTATAGTCACACACACACATACACAGGTAAAGTCACACAGCACACACACACAAGTATAGTCACTCACACGTCACACGCACACACACACACGTATAGTCACACACACATGCACACACACAGAAACACAACTCTAGTCACACACACACACACACACAAGAAAAGTCACACACACACAAGTATAGTCACACACACACGTATAGTCACACACACACACACACGCAAAGTATAATCACACACACACACACTATTCACACACACACACACACACACTAGCCACACGCACACTCACAAGTATAGTCACACACACATGTAGTCACACACACACACACACAAGTATAGTCACACACGCACACACACACAAGTATACTCACACACACACACAGACACACACACGTATAGTCACACACACAAACGTATCGTCTCACACACACAGACACACACACAGAAGTATAGTCACACACACACACAAACGTATAGTCAAACACACACAGACAAGTATAGTCACACACACACACACACGTATAGTCACAGACACACACACAGATAAGTATAGTCACACACACACACAGAGTCGTACAGTCACACACACACACACAAGTATAGTCACACACACACACAGGTATAGTCACACACACACACAAGTATAGTCTCACACACACAAACACACACAAGCAAGGATAGTCACACGCCATCACACATACACAAGTATAGTCACACACACAAATGTGTAGTCACACACACACACACACACAAGTACAGTCACACACACACAAACAAGTATAGTCACACACACGCACACAACTATAGTCACACAGACACACACACACAGACACACAGGTTTAGTCACACAGACACACACACACACACGTATCGTCTCACACACACACACACACACACAGATAAGAATAGTCACACACACACACGCACAGGTATAGTCACACATACACACACACACCCAAGTATAGTGACTCACACACACTCACAAACACACACACAAGTATAGTCACTCACACACACACACCCACACACAAGTATGGACACACACACACACACACAAGTATAGTCACACACTCACACACAGACACAAGTATAGTCACACACACACACAAGTTTAGTCACGCACACAGACACAAGTATAGTCACACACACACACAAGTTTAGTCACACACACAAGTTTAGTCACACACACACACACAACTATAGTCACACACACACACACGTATTGTCACACACACACACGCACACACAAGTAAAGTCACACACACAGACACACACACACACGCAAGTATATTCAAGCACACACACACACGTATAGACACAAACACACACAAACACACAAGTATAGTCACACACACACACATCCACACACAAGTATAGACACACACACACACAAACACACACACAAGTATAGTAATACACACACACAAGTATCGTCACACCCACACACAAGTATAGTCACACACACACAACTATAGTCACACACACACACAAGTATAGTCACACACACACACACACAAGTATAGTCACTCACACAAACACACACACACACAAGTATAGTCACACACACACTCACACAATTATTGTCTCACACACACAAACACGCACACACAAGTATGGTCACACACAGACAGACACACATGTATAGTCACGCACACACATGTATAGTCACACACACACACACACAAGTATAGTCACACACACACACAGGTATAGTCACACACACACACACAGTTATAGTCACACACACACACACACAGATAATGAAAGTCACACACACAGGTATAGTCACACATGCACACACACACACACACAAGTATAGTCACACACACACACACAAGTATAGTCTCTCACACACACACACACAGACACACACACAAACAAGGATAGTCACACGCAATCACACACACAAGCAGTCACACACACACATGTGTAGTCACACACACACACACACACAAGTATAGTCACACACACACACAAGTATAGTCACACACACACGCACACACAAGTATTGTCGCACACACACACGCAAGTATAGATTCACACACACACATACACGTATAGTCACACACTCACACACACACACAAGTATAGTCACACACACACATACACAGGTATAGTCACACAGCACACACACACAAGTATTGTCACACACACGTCACACGCACACACACACGTATAGTCACACACACATGCACACACACAGAAACACAACTCTAGTCACACACACACACACACAAGAATAGTCACACACACACACAAGTATAGTCACACACACACGTATAGTCACACACACGCAAAGTATAATCACACACACACACACTATTCACACACACACACACACACACTAGCCACACGCACACACACAAGTATAGTGACACACACACACAAGTATAGTCACACATACACACACACACACGTGTAGTCACACACACACACATATAGTCACACACACACACAAGTATAGTCACACACGCACACACACACAAGTATACTCACACACACACACAGACACACACACGTATAGTCACACACACAAACGTATCGTCTCACACACACAGACACACACACATAAGTATAGTCACACACACACACAAACATATAGTCAAACACACACAGACAAGTATAGTCACACACACACACACACACGTATAGTCACAGACACACACACAGATAAAGTATAGTCACACACACAGAGTCGTACTGTCACACACACACACACAAGTATAGTCACACACACACACAGGTATAGTCACACACACACAAGTACAGTCTCACACACACAAACACATACACACAAACAAGGATAGTCACACGCCATCACACATACACAAGTATAGTCACACACACAAATGTGTAGTCACACACACACACACACACAAGTACAGTCACACACACACAAACAAGTATAGTCACACACACGCACACAACTATAGTCACACAGACACACAGGTTTAGTCACACAGCCACACACACACACACACAAGTATAGTCTCACACACACACACACACACACAGATAAGTATAGTCACACACACACACGCACAGGTATAGTCACACATACACACACACACCCAAGTATAGTGACTCACACACACTCACAAACACACACACAAGTATAGTCACGCACACACACACACCCACACACAAGTATGGACACACACACACACACAAGTATAGTCACACACTCACACACAGACACAAGTATAGTCACACACACACACAAGTTTAGTCACGCACACAGACACAAGTATAGTCACACACACACACACAAGTTTAGTCACACACACAAGTTTAGTCATACACACACACAACTATAGTCACACACACACACACGTATTGTCTCACACACACACGCACACACAAGTAAAGTCACACACACAGACACACACACACACGCAAGTATAGTCAAGCACACACACACAAGTATAATCACACACACTCACACACACACACAACTATAGTCACACACACACACACGTATTGTCACACACACACACGCACACACAAGTAAAGTCACACACACACACACGCAAGTATAGTCAAGCACACACACACAAGTGTAATCACACACACTCACACACACACACAACTATAGTCACACACACACACACACAAGTATAGTCACTCACACACACACACACACACACACAAGTATGGTCACACACACACTCACACAATTATTGTCTCACACACACAAACACGCACACACAAGTATGGTCACACACACACAGACACACATGTATAATCACGCACACACATAGACACACATGTATAGTCACACACACACACACACACACTAGTATAGTCACACACACACACAGACACACAGGTATAGTCACACACACACACACACAGATAAGGAAAGTCACACACACACAGGTATAGTCACACATGCACACACACTCACACACACACAAGTATAGTCACACACACACACACAAGTATAGTCTCACACACACACACACACACAGACACACACACAAACAAGGATAGTGACACGCAATCACACACACAAGCAGTCACACACACACATGTGTAGTCACACACACACACACACACACACACAAGTACAGTCACACACACACACACAGATAAGTATATTCACACACACACAGGTATAGTCACACATACACACACACACACACAAGTATAGTCACACACACACACACAAGTATAGTCACACACACACCCGCACAAAAGGATACTCACACACACACACACACATGCCAGTATAGTCACACGCGCACAAGTATTGTCACACACTCACACACACACACACACACAAGTATAGTCTCACACACACAAACACATACACACAAACAAGGATAGTCACACGCCATCACACATACACAAGTATAGTCACACACACACATGTGTAGTCACACACACACACACAAGTACAGTCACACACACACAAACAAGTATAGTCACACACACGCACACAACTATAGTCACACAGACACACACACACAGACACACAGGTTTAGTCACACACACGCACACACAGACAAGTATAGTCTCACACACACACACACACAGATAAGTATAGTCACACACACACACACGCACAGGTATAGTCACACATACACAAACACACACAAGTATAGTGACTCACACACACTCACAAACACACACACAAGTATAGTCACGCACACACACACACCCACACACAAGTATGGACACACACACACACGCACACACACACACACACACATGTATAGTCACACACTCACACACAGACACAAGTATAGTCACACACACACACAAGTATAGTCACGCACACACACAAGTTTAGTCATGCACACAGACACAAGTATAGTCACACAAACACACAAGTTTAGTCACACACACACAAGTTTAGTCACACACACACACACACAACTATAGTCACACACACACACACACACAAGTATAGTCACACACACACACACAAGTATAGTCACACACACACACACACACGTATTGTCACACACACACACGCACACACAAGTTTAGTCACACACACAGACACACACACACACGCAAGTATAGTCAAGCACACACACACAAGTATAATCACACACACTCACACACACACCCAAGTATCGTCGCACACACACACCCGCACACACAAGTATAGTCACACACACACACACACACAGGTATAGACACACACAGACACACACAAACACACAAGTATAGTGACACACACACACACACACAAGTATTGTCACACACACACACATACACAACAATAGTCACACACACACACACACACACAACTATAGTCACACACACACACACAAGTATAGTCACACACACACACACAAGTATTGTCTCACACACACAAACACGCACACAGAAGTATGGTCACACACACACAGACACACATGTATAGTCACGCACACACACAAGTATAGTCACTCACACACAAGTATTGTCACACACATACACACAAGCACACACACGTATAGTCACACACACACACAAGTATAGTCACGCACACAAACACAAGTATAGTCACACACACACACACACACACACACAAGTATAGTCACACACACACACAAGTATAGTCACACACACACGCACACACAAGTATTGTCACACACACACACACACACAAGTATAGATTCACACACACACATACACGTATAGTCACACACTCACACACACACACAAGTATAGTCACACACACACACACACAGACACACAGGTATAGTCACACACACACACACAAGTATAGTCACACACACACATACACAGGTAAAGTCACACAGCACACACACACAAGTATAGTCACTCACACGTCACACGCACACACACACACGTATAGTCACACACACATGCACACACACAGAAACACAACTCTAGTCACACACACACACACACACACAAGAAAAGTCACACACACACAAGTATAGTCACACACACACGTATAGTCACACACACACACACACGCAAAGTATAATCACACACACACACACTATTCACACACACACACACACACACTAGCCACACGCACACTCACAAGTATAGTCACACACACATGTAGTCACACACACACACACACAAGTATAGTCACACACGCACACACACACAAGTATACTCACACACACACACAGACACACACACGTATAGTCACACACACAAACGTATCGTCTCACACACACAGACACACACACAGAAGTATAGTCACACACACACACAAACGTATAGTCAAACACACACAGACAAGTATAGTCACACACACACACACACGTATAGTCACAGACACACACACAGATAAGTATAGTCACACACACACACAGAGTCGTACAGTCACACACACACACACAAGTATAGTCACACACACACACAGGTATAGTCACACACACACACAAGTATAGTCTCACACACACAAACACACACAAGCAAGGATAGTCACACGCCATCACACATACACAAGTATAGTCACACACACAAATGTGTAGTCACACACACACACACACACAAGTACAGTCACACACACACAAACAAGTATAGTCACACACACACACAAGTATAGTCTCACACACACACACACACACAGACACACACACACAAACAAGGATAGTCACACGCAACCACACACACAAGCAGTCACACACACACATGTGTAGTCACACACACACACACACACACAAGTACTGTCACACACACACACAGATAAGTATATTCACACGCACACAGGTATAGTCACACATACACACACACACACACACACAAGTATAGTCACACACACACACAAGTATAGTCACACACACACACACACCCACACAGAGGGATACTCACACACACACACATGCCAGTATAGTCACACACGCACAAGTATTGTCACACACTCACACACACACAAGTATAGTCACACACACAAGTATAGTCACACACACAAGTATAGTCACACACACACACACAACCATAGTCACACACACACACACACACACAAGTATAGTCACACACACACACAAGTATAGTCACACACACACACAAGTATAGTCACTCACACACAAGTATTGTCACACACATACACACAAGCACACACACGTATAGTCACACACACACACAAGTATAGTCACGCACACAAACACAAGTATAGTCACACACACACACACACACACACACAAGTATAGTCACACACACACACAAGTATAGTCACACACACACGCACACACAAGTATTGTCACACACACACACACACACAAGTATAGATTCACACACACACATACACGTATAGTCACACACTCACACACACAAGTATAGTCACACACACACACACACAGACACACAGGTATAGTCACACACACACACACAAGTATAGTCACACACACACATACACAGGTAAAGTCACACAGCACACACACACAAGTATAGTCACTCACACGTCACACGCACACACACACACGTATAGTCACACACACATGCACACACACAGAAACACAACTCTAGTCACACACACACACACACACAAGAAAAGTCACACACACACAAGTATAGTCACACACACACGTATAGTCACACACACACACACACGCAAAGTATAATCACACACACACACACTATTCACACACACACACACACACACTAGCCACACGCACACTCACAAGTATAGTCACACACACATGTAGTCACACACACACACACACAAGTATAGTCACACACGCACACACACACAAGTATACTCACACACACACACAGACACACACACGTATAGTCACACACACAAACGTATCGTCTCACACACACAGACACACACACAGAAGTATAGTCACACACACACACAAACGTATAGTCAAACACACACAGACAAGTATAGTCACACACACACACACACGTATAGTCACAGACACACACACAGATAAGTATAGTCACACACACACACAGAGTCGTACAGTCACACACACACACACAAGTATAGTCACACACACACACAGGTATAGTCACACACACACACAAGTATAGTCTCACACACACAAACACACACAAGCAAGGATAGTCACACGCCATCACACATACACAAGTATAGTCACACACACAAATGTGTAGTCACACACACACACACACACAAGTACAGTCACACACACACAAACAAGTATAGTCACACACACGCACACAACTATAGTCACACAGACACACACACACAGACACACAGGTTTAGTCACACAGACACACACACACACACGTATCGTCTCACACACACACACACACACACAGATAAGAATAGTCACACACACACACGCACAGGTATAGTCACACATACACACACACACCCAAGTATAGTGACTCACACACACTCACAAACACACACACAAGTATAGTCACTCACACACACACACCCACACACAAGTATGGACACACACACACACACACAAGTATAGTCACACACTCACACACAGACACAAGTATAGTCACACACACACACAAGTTTAGTCACGCACACAGACACAAGTATAGTCACACACACACACAAGTTTAGTCACACACACAAGTTTAGTCACACACACACACACAACTATAGTCACACACACACACACGTATTGTCACACACACACACGCACACACAAGTAAAGTCACACACACAGACACACACACACACGCAAGTATATTCAAGCACACACACACACGTATAGACACAAACACACACAAACACACAAGTATAGTCACACACACACACATCCACACACAAGTATAGACACACACACACACAAACACACACACAAGTATAGTAATACACACACACAAGTATCGTCACACCCACACACAAGTATAGTCACACACACACAACTATAGTCACACACACACACAAGTATAGTCACACACACACACACACAAGTATAGTCACTCACACAAACACACACACACACAAGTATAGTCACACACACACTCACACAATTATTGTCTCACACACACAAACACGCACACACAAGTATGGTCACACACAGACAGACACACATGTATAGTCACGCACACACATGTATAGTCACACACACACACACACAAGTATAGTCACACACACACACAGGTATAGTCACACACACACACACAGTTATAGTCACACACACACACACACAGATAATGAAAGTCACACACACAGGTATAGTCACACATGCACACACACACACACACAAGTATAGTCACACACACACACACAAGTATAGTCTCTCACACACACACACACAGACACACACACAAACAAGGATAGTCACACGCAATCACACACACAAGCAGTCACACACACACATGTGTAGTCACACACACACACACACACAAGTATAGTCACACACACACACAAGTATAGTCACACACACACGCACACACAAGTATTGTCGCACACACACACGCAAGTATAGATTCACACACACACATACACGTATAGTCACACACTCACACACACACACAAGTATAGTCACACACACACATACACAGGTATAGTCACACAGCACACACACACAAGTATTGTCACACACACGTCACACGCACACACACACGTATAGTCACACACACATGCACACACACAGAAACACAACTCTAGTCACACACACACACACACAAGAATAGTCACACACACACACAAGTATAGTCACACACACACGTATAGTCACACACACGCAAAGTATAATCACACACACACACACTATTCACACACACACACACACACACTAGCCACACGCACACACACAAGTATAGTGACACACACACACAAGTATAGTCACACATACACACACACACACGTGTAGTCACACACACACACATATAGTCACACACACACACAAGTATAGTCACACACGCACACACACACAAGTATACTCACACACACACACAGACACACACACGTATAGTCACACACACAAACGTATCGTCTCACACACACAGACACACACACATAAGTATAGTCACACACACACACAAACATATAGTCAAACACACACAGACAAGTATAGTCACACACACACACACACACGTATAGTCACAGACACACACACAGATAAAGTATAGTCACACACACAGAGTCGTACTGTCACACACACACACACAAGTATAGTCACACACACACACAGGTATAGTCACACACACACAAGTACAGTCTCACACACACAAACACATACACACAAACAAGGATAGTCACACGCCATCACACATACACAAGTATAGTCACACACACAAATGTGTAGTCACACACACACACACACACAAGTACAGTCACACACACACAAACAAGTATAGTCACACACACGCACACAACTATAGTCACACAGACACACAGGTTTAGTCACACAGACACACACACACACACACAAGTATAGTCTCACACACACACACACACACACAGATAAGTATAGTCACACACACACACGCACAGGTATAGTCACACATACACACACACACCCAAGTATAGTGACTCACACACACTCACAAACACACACACAAGTATAGTCACGCACACACACACACCCACACACAAGTATGGACACACACACACACACAAGTATAGTCACACACTCACACACAGACACAAGTATAGTCACACACACACACAAGTTTAGTCACGCACACAGACACAAGTATAGTCACACACACACACACAAGTTTAGTCACACACACAAGTTTAGTCATACACACACACAACTATAGTCACACACACACACACGTATTGTCTCACACACACACGCACACACAAGTAAAGTCACACACACAGACACACACACACACGCAAGTATAGTCAAGCACACACACACAAGTATAATCACACACACTCACACACACACACAACTATAGTCACACACACACACACGTATTGTCACACACACACACGCACACACAAGTAAAGTCACACACACACACACGCAAGTATAGTCAAGCACACACACACAAGTGTAATCACACACACTCACACACACACACAACTATAGTCACACACACACACAAGTATAGTCACACACACACACACGAGTATAGTCACACACACACACACACAAGTATAGTCACTCACACACACACACACACACACACAAGTATGGTCACACACACACTCACACAATTATTGTCTCACACACACAAACACGCACACACAAGTATGGTCACACACACACAGACACACATGTATAATCACGCACACACATAGACACACATGTATAGTCACACACACACACACACACACTAGTATAGTCACACACACACACAGACACACAGGTATAGTCACACACACACACACACAGATAAGGAAAGTCACACACACACAGGTATAGTCACACATGCACACACACTCACACACACACAAGTATAGTCACACACACACACACAAGTATAGTCTCACACACACACACACACACAGACACACACACAAACAAGGATAGTGACACGCAATCACACACACAAGCAGTCACACACACACATGTGTAGTCACACACACACACACACACACACACAAGTACAGTCACACACACACACACAGATAAGTATATTCACACACACACAGGTATAGTCACACATACACACACACACACACAAGTATAGTCACACACACACACACAAGTATAGTCACACACACACCCGCACAAAAGGATACTCACACACACACACACACATGCCAGTATAGTCACACGCGCACAAGTATTGTCACACACTCACACACACACACACACACAAGTATAGTCTCACACACACAAACACATACACACAAACAAGGATAGTCACACGCCATCACACATACACAAGTATAGTCACACACACACATGTGTAGTCACACACACACACACAAGTACAGTCACACACACACAAACAAGTATAGTCACACACACGCACACAACTATAGTCACACAGACACACACACACAGACACACAGGTTTAGTCACACACACGCACACACAGACAAGTATAGTCTCACACACACACACACACAGATAAGTATAGTCACACACACACACACGCACAGGTATAGTCACACATACACAAACACACACAAGTATAGTGACTCACACACACTCACAAACACACACACAAGTATAGTCACGCACACACACACACCCACACACAAGTATGGACACACACACACACGCACACACACACACACACACATGTATAGTCACACACTCACACACAGACACAAGTATAGTCACACACACACACAAGTATAGTCACGCACACACACAAGTTTAGTCATGCACACAGACACAAGTATAGTCACACAAACACACAAGTTTAGTCACACACACACAAGTTTAGTCACACACACACACACACAACTATAGTCACACACACACACACACACAAGTATAGTCACACACACACACACAAGTATAGTCACACACACACACACACACGTATTGTCACACACACACACGCACACACAAGTTTAGTCACACACACAGACACACACACACACGCAAGTATAGTCAAGCACACACACACAAGTATAATCACACACACTCACACACACACCCAAGTATCGTCGCACACACACACCCGCACACACAAGTATAGTCACACACACACACACACACAGGTATAGACACACACAGACACACACAAACACACAAGTATAGTGACACACACACACACACACAAGTATTGTCACACACACACACATACACAACAATAGTCACACACACACACACACACACAACTATAGTCACACACACACACACAAGTATAGTCACACACACACACACAAGTATTGTCTCACACACACAAACACGCACACAGAAGTATGGTCACACACACACAGACACACATGTATAGTCACGCACACACACACAGATAAGTATAGTCACACACACACACACGCACAGGTATAGTCACACATACACACACACACCCATGTATAGTGACTCACACACACTCACAAACACACACACAAGTATAGTCACGCACACACACACACCCACACACAAGTATGGACACACACACACACACAAGTATAGTCACACACTCACACACAGACACAAGTATAGTCACACACACACACAAGTATAGTCACACACACACACAAGTCTAGTCACGCACACACACAAGTATAGTCACACACACACGTATTGTCACACACACACACGCACACACAAGTAAAGTCACACACACAGACACACACACACAAGCAAGTATAGTCAAGCACACACACACAAGTACAATCACACACACTCACACACACAAGATTCGTCACACACACACACCCGCACACACAAGTATAGTCACACACACAGACACACACACACAAGTATTGTCACACACACACACAACTATAGTCACACACACACACACACACAACTATAGTCACACACACACACAAGTATAGTCACACACACACACACACAAGTATAGTCACACACACACACAGAGTCGTACAGTCACACACACACACACAAGTATAGTCACACACACACACAGGTATAGTCACACACACACACAAGTATAGTCTCACACACACAAACACACACAAGCAAGGATAGTCACACGCCATCACACATACACAAGTATAGTCACACACACAAATGTGTAGTCACACACACACACACACACACACACACACAAGTACAGTCACACACACACAAACAAGTATAGTCACACACACGCACACAACTATAGTCACACAGACACACACACACAGACACACAGGTTTAGTCACACAGACACACACACACACACGTATCGTCTCACACACACACACACACACACAGATAAGAATAGTCACACACACACACGCACAGGTATAGTCACACATACACACACACACCCAAGTATAGTGACTCACACACACTCACAAACACACACACAAGTATAGTCACTCACACACACACACCCACACACAAGTATGGACACACACACACACACACAAGTATAGTCACACACTCACACACAGACACAAGTATAGTCACACACACACACAAGTTTAGTCACGCACACAGACACAAGTATAGTCACACACACACACAAGTTTAGTCACACACACAAGTTTAGTCACACACACACACACAACTATAGTCACACACACACACACGTATTGTCACACACACACACGCACACACAAGTAAAGTCACACACACAGACACACACACACACGCAAGTATATTCAAGCACACACACACACGTATAGACACAAACACACACAAACACACAAGTATAGTCACACACACACACATCCACACACAAGTATAGACACACACACACACAAACACACACACAAGTATAGTAATACACACACACAAGTATAGTCACACCCACACACAAGTATAGTCACACACACACAACTATAGTCACACACACACACAAGTATAGTCACACACACACACACACAAGTATAGTCACTCACACAAACACACACACACACAAGTATAGTCACACACACACTCACACAATTATTGTCTCACACACACAAACACGCACACACAAGTATGGTCACACACAGACAGACACACATGTATAGTCACGCACACACATGTATAGTCACACACACACACACACACACAAGTATAGTCACACACACACACAGGTATAGTCACACACACACACACAGTTATAGTCACACACACACACACACAGATAATGAAAGTCACACACACAGGTATAGTCACACATGCACACACACACACACAAGTATAGTCACACACACACACACAAGTATAGTCTCTCACACACACACACACAGACACACACACAAACAAGGATAGTCACACGCAATCACACACACAAGCAGTCACACACACACATGTGTAGTCACACACACACACACACACACAAGTATAGTCACACACACACACAAGTATAGTCACACACACACGCACACACAAGTATTGTCGCACACACACACGCAAGTATAGATTCACACACACACATACACGTATAGTCACACACTCACACACACACACAAGTATAGTCACACACACACATACACAGGTATAGTCACACAGCACACACACACAAGTATTGTCACACACACGTCACACGCACACACACACGTATAGTCACACACACATGCACACACACAGAAACACAACTCTAGTCACACACACACACACACAAGAATAGTCACACACACACACAAGTATAGTCACACACACACGTATAGTCACACACACGCAAAGTATAATCACACACACACACACTATTCACACACACACACACACTAGCCACACGCACACACACAAGTATAGTGACACACACACACAAGTATAGTCACACATACACACACACACACGTGTAGTCACACACACACACATATAGTCACACACACACACAAGTATAGTCACACACGCACACACACACAAGTATACTCACACACACACACAGACACACACACGTATAGTCACACACACAAACGTATCGTCTCACACACACAGACACACACACATAAGTATAGTCACACACACACACAAACATATAGTCAAACACACACAGACAAGTATAGTCACACACACACACACACACGTATAGTCACAGACACACACACAGATAAAGTATAGTCACACACACAGAGTCGTACTGTCACACACACACACACACACAAGTATAGTCACACACACACACAGGTATAGTCACACACACACAAGTACAGTCTCACACACACAAACACATACACACAAACAAGGATAGTCACACGCCATCACACATACACAAGTATAGTCACACACACAAATGTGTAGTCACACACACACACACACACAAGTACAGTCACACACACACAAACAAGTATAGTCACACACACGCACACAACTATAGTCACACAGACACACAGGTTTAGTCACACAGCCACACACACACACACACAAGTATAGTCTCACACACACACACACACACACAGATAAGTATAGTCACACACACACACGCACAGGTATAGTCACACATACACACACACACCCAAGTATAGTGACTCACACACACTCACAAACACACACACAAGTATAGTCACGCACACACACACACCCACACACAAGTATGGACACACACACACACACAAGTATAGTCACACACTCACACACAGACACAAGTATAGTCACACACACACACAAGTTTAGTCACGCACACAGACACAAGTATAGTCACACACACACACACAAGTTTAGTCACACACACAAGTTTAGTCATACACACACACAACTATAGTCACACACACACACACGTATTGTCTCACACACACACGCACACACAAGTAAAGTCACACACACAGACACACACACACACGCAAGTATAGTCAAGCACACACACACAAGTATAATCACACACACTCACACACACACACAACTATAGTCACACACACACACACGTATTGTCACACACACACACGCACACACAAGTAAAGTCACACACACACACACGCAAGTATAGTCAAGCACACACACACAAGTGTAATCACACACACTCACACACACACACAACTATAGTCACACACACACACAAGTATAGTCACACACACACACACGAGTATAGTCACACACACACACACACACAAGTATAGTCACTCACACACACACACACACACACACAAGTATGGTCACACACACACTCACACAATTATTGTCTCACACACACAAACACGCACACACAAGTATGGTCACACACACACAGACACACATGTATAATCACGCACACACATAGACACACATGTATAGTCACACACACACACACACACTAGTATAGTCACACACACACACAGACACACAGGTATAGTCACACACACACACACACAGATAAGGAAAGTCACACACACACAGGTATAGTCACACATGCACACACACTCACACACACACAAGTATAGTCACACACACACACACAAGTATAGTCTCACACACACACACACACACAGACACACACACAAACAAGGATAGTGACACGCAATCACACACACAAGCAGTCACACACACATGTGTAGTCACACACACACACACACACACACACAAGTACAGTCACACACACACACACAGATAAGTATATTCACACACACACAGGTATAGTCACACATACACACACACACACACAAGTATAGTCACACACACACACACAAGTATAGTCACACACACACACACACCCGCACAAAAGGATACTCACACACACACACACACATGCCAGTATAGTCACACGCGCACAAGTATTGTCACACACTCACACACACACACACACACAAGTATAGTCTCACACACACAAACACATACACACAAACAAGGATAGTCACACGCCATCACACATACACAAGTATAGTCACACACACACATGTGTAGTCACACACACACACACAAGTACAGTCACACACACACAAACAAGTATAGTCACACACACGCACACAACTATAGTCACACAGACACACACACACAGACACACAGGTTTAGTCACACACACGCACACACAGACAAGTATAGTCTCACACACACACACACACAGATAAGTATAGTCACACACACACACACGCACAGGTATAGTCACACATACACAAACACACACAAGTATAGTGACTCACACACACTCACAAACACACACACAAGTATAGTCACGCACACACACACACCCACACACAAGTATGGACACACACACACACGCACACACACACACACACACATGTATAGTCACACACTCACACACAGACACAAGTATAGTCACACACACACACAAGTATAGTCACGCACACACACAAGTTTAGTCATGCACACAGACACAAGTATAGTCACACAAACACACAAGTTTAGTCACACACACACAGGTTTAGTCACACACACACACACACAACTATAGTCACACACACACACACACACAAGTATAGTCACACACACACACACAAGTATAGTCACACACACACACACACGTATTGTCACACACACACACGCACACACAAGTTTAGTCACACACACAGACACACACACACACGCAAGTATAGTCAAGCACACACACACAAGTATAATCACACACACTCACACACACACCCAAGTATCGTCGCACACACACACCCGCACACACAAGTATAGTCACACACACACACACACACAGGTATAGACACACACAGACACACACAAACACACAAGTATAGTGACACACACACACACACACAAGTATTGTCACACACACACACATACACAACAATAGTCACACACACACACACACACACAACTATAGTCACACACACACACACAAGTATAGTCACACACACACACACAAGTATTGTCTCACACACACAAACACGCACACAGAAGTATGGTCACACACACACAGACACACATGTATAGTCACGCACACACACACAGATAAGTATAGTCACACACACACACACGCACAGGTATAGTCACACATACACACACACACCCATGTATAGTGACTCACACACACTCACAAACACACACACAAGTATAGTCACGCACACACACACACCCACACACAAATATGGACACACACACACACACAAGTATAGTCACACACTCACACACAGACACAAGTATAGTCACACACACACACAAGTATAGTCACACACACACACAAGTCTAGTCACGCACACACACAAGTATAGTCACACACACACGTATTGTCACACACACACACGCACACACAAGTAAAGTCACACACACAGACCACACACACAAGCAAGTATAGTCAAGCACACACACACAAGTATAATCACACACACTCACACACACAAGATTCGTCACACACACACACCCGCACACACAAGTATAGTCACACACACAGACACACACACACAAGTATTGTCACACACACACACAACTATAGTCACACACACACACACACACAACTATAGTCACACACACACACAAGTATAGTCACACACACACACACAAGTATAGTCACACACACACACAGAGTCGTACAGTCACACACACACACACAAGTATAGTCACACACACACACAGGTATAGTCACACACACACACAAGTATAGTCTCACACACACAAACACACACAAGCAAGGATAGTCACACGCCATCACACATACACAAGTATAGTCACACACACAAATGTGTAGTCACACACACACACACACACACACACACAAGTACAGTCACACACACACAAACAAGTATAGTCACACACACGCACACAACTATAGTCACACAGACACACACACACAGACACACAGGTTTAGTCACACAGACACACACACACACACGTATCGTCTCACACACACACACACACACACAGATAAGAATAGTCACACACACACACGCACAGGTATAGTCACACATACACACACACACCCAAGTATAGTGACTCACACACACTCACAAACACACACACAAGTATAGTCACTCACACACACACACCCACACACAAGTATGGACACACACACACACACACAAGTATAGTCACACACTCACACACAGACACAAGTATAGTCACACACACACACAAGTTTAGTCACGCACACAGACACAAGTATAGTCACACACACACACAAGTTTAGTCACACACACAAGTTTAGTCACACACACACACACAACTATAGTCACACACACACACACGTATTGTCACACACACACACGCACACACAAGTAAAGTCACACACACAGACACACACACACACGCAAGTATATTCAAGCACACACACACACGTATAGACACAAACACACACAAACACACAAGTATAGTCACACACACACACATCCACACACAAGTATAGACACACACACACACAAACACACACACAAGTATAGTAATACACACACACAAGTATAGTCACACCCACACACAAGTATAGTCACACACACACAACTATAGTCACACACACACACAAGTATAGTCACACACACACACACACAAGTATAGTCACTCACACAAACACACACACACACAAGTATAGTCACACACACACTCACACAATTATTGTCTCACACACACAAACACGCACACACAAGTATGGTCACACACAGACAGACACACATGTATAGTCACGCACACACATGTATAGTCACACACACACACACACACACAAGTATAGTCACACACACACACAGGTATAGTCACACACACACACACAGTTATAGTCACACACACACACACACAGATAATGAAAGTCACACACACAGGTATAGTCACACATGCACACACACACACACACAAGTATAGTCACACACACACACACAAGTATAGTCTCTCACACACACACACACAGACACACACACAAACAAGGATAGTCACACGCAATCACACACACAAGCAGTCACACACACACATGTGTAGTCACACACACACACACACACAAGTATAGTCACACACACACACAAGTATAGTCACACACACACGCACACACAAGTATTGTCGCACACACACACGCAAGTATAGATTCACACACACACATACACGTATAGTCACACACTCACACACACACACAAGTATAGTCACACACACACATACACAGGTATAGTCACACAGCACACACACACAAGTATTGTCACACACACGTCACACGCACACACACACGTATAGTCACACACACATGCACACACACAGAAACACAACTCTAGTCACACACACACACACACAAGAATAGTCACACACACACACAAGTATAGTCACACACACACGTATAGTCACACACACGCAAAGTATAATCACACACACACACACTATTCACACACACACACACACACACACTAGCCACACGCACACACACAAGTATAGTGACACACACACACAAGTATAGTCACACATACACACACACACACGTGTAGTCACACACACACACATATAGTCACACACACACACAAGTATAGTCACACACGCACACACACACAAGTATACTCACACACACACACAGACACACACACGTATAGTCACACACACAAACGTATCGTCTCACACACACAGACACACACACATAAGTATAGTCACACACACACACAAACATATAGTCAAACACACACAGACAAGTATAGTCACACACACACACACACACGTATAGTCACAGACACACACACAGATAAAGTATAGTCACACACACAGAGTCGTACTGTCACACACACACACACACACAAGTATAGTCACACACACACACAGGTATAGTCACACACACACAAGTACAGTCTCACACACACAAACACATACACACAAACAAGGATAGTCACACGCCATCACACATACACAAGTATAGTCACACACACAAATGTGTAGTCACACACACACACACACACAAGTACAGTCACACACACACAAACAAGTATAGTCACACACACGCACACAACTATAGTCACACAGACACACAGGTTTAGTCACACAGCCACACACACACACACACAAGTATAGTCTCACACACACACACACACACACAGATAAGTATAGTCACACACACACACGCACAGGTATAGTCACACATACACACACACACCCAAGTATAGTGACTCACACACACTCACAAACACACACACAAGTATAGTCACGCACACACACACACCCACACACAAGTATGGACACACACACACACACAAGTATAGTCACACACTCACACACAGACACAAGTATAGTCACACACACACACAAGTTTAGTCACGCACACAGACACAAGTATAGTCACACACACACACACAAGTTTAGTCACACACACAAGTTTAGTCATACACACACACAACTATAGTCACACACACACACACGTATTGTCTCACACACACACGCACACACAAGTAAAGTCACACACACAGACACACACACACACGCAAGTATAGTCAAGCACACACACACAAGTATAATCACACACACTCACACACACACACAACTATAGTCACACACACACACACGTATTGTCACACACACACACGCACACACAAGTAAAGTCACACACACACACACGCAAGTATAGTCAAGCACACACACACAAGTGTAATCACACACACTCACACACACACACAACTATAGTCACACACACACACAAGTATAGTCACACACACACACACGAGTATAGTCACACACACACACACACAAGTATAGTCACTCACACACACACACACACACACACAAGTATGGTCACACACACACTCACACAATTATTGTCTCACACACACAAACACGCACACACAAGTATGGTCACACACACACAGACACACATGTATAATCACGCACACACATAGACACACATGTATAGTCACACACACACACACACACTAGTATAGTCACACACACACACAGACACACAGGTATAGTCACACACACACACACACAGATAAGGAAAGTCACACACACACAGGTATAGTCACACATGCACACACACTCACACACACACAAGTATAGTCACACACACACACACAAGTATAGTCTCACACACACACACACACACAGACACACACACAAACAAGGATAGTGACACGCAATCACACACACAAGCAGTCACACACACACATGTGTAGTCACACACACACACACACACACACACAAGTACAGTCACACACACACACACAGATAAGTATATTCACACACACACAGGTATAGTCACACATACACACACACACACAAGTATAGTCACACACACACACACAAGTATAGTCACACACACACCCGCACAAAAGGATACTCACACACACACACACACATGCCAGTATAGTCACACGCGCACAAGTATTGTCACACACTCACACACACACACACACACAAGTATAGTCTCACACACACAAACACATACACACAAACAAGGATAGTCACACGCCATCACACATACACAAGTATAGTCACACACACACATGTGTAGTCACACACACACACACAAGTACAGTCACACACACACAAACAAGTATAGTCACACACACGCACACAACTATAGTCACACAGACACACACACACAGACACACAGGTTTAGTCACACACACGCACACACAGACAAGTATAGTCTCACACACACACACACACAGATAAGTATAGTCACACACACACACACGCACAGGTATAGTCACACATACACAAACACACACAAGTATAGTGACTCACACACACTCACAAACACACACACAAGTATAGTCACGCACACACACACACCCACACACAAGTATGGACACACACACACACGCACACACACACACACACACATGTATAGTCACACACTCACACACAGACACAAGTATAGTCACACACACACACAAGTATAGTCACGCACACACACAAGTTTAGTCATGCACACAGACACAAGTATAGTCACACAAACACACAAGTTTAGTCACACACACACAAGTTTAGTCACACACACACACACACAACTATAGTCACACACACACACACACACAAGTATAGTCACACACACACACACAAGTATAGTCACACACACACACACACGTATTGTCACACACACACACGCACACACAAGTTTAGTCACACACACAGACACACACACACACGCAAGTATAGTCAAGCACACACACACAAGTATAATCACACACACTCACACACACACCCAAGTATCGTCGCACACACACACCCGCACACACAAGTATAGTCACACACACACACACACACAGGTATAGACACACACAGACACACACAAACACACAAGTATAGTCTCACACACACACACAGATAAGTATAGTCACACACACACACACGCACAGGTATAGTCACACATACACACACACACCCATGTATAGTGACTCACACACACTCACAAACACACACACAAGTATAGTCACGCACACACACACACCCACACACAAGTATGGACACACACACACACACAAGTATAGTCACACACTCACACACAGACACAAGTATAGTCACACACACACACAAGTATAGTCACACACACACACAAGTCTAGTCACGCACACACACAAGTATAGTCACACACACACGTATTGTCACACACACACACGCACACACAAGTAAAGTCACACACACAGACCACACACACAAGCAAGTATAGTCAAGCACACACACACAAGTATAATCACACACACTCACACACACAAGATTCGTCACACACACACACCCGCACACACAAGTATAGTCACACACACAGACACACACACACAAGTATTGTCACACACACACACAACTATAGTCACACACACACACACACACAACTATAGTCACACACACACACAAGTATAGTCACACACACACACACACAAGTATAGTCACACACACACACACGTATAGACACAAACACACACAAACACACAAGTATAGTCACACACACACACACACACACACACAATCACACACACAAGTATAGTAATACACACACACACAAGTATCGTCCCACCCACACACAAGTATAGTCACACACACACACACACACACACACACAACTATAGTCACACACACACACAAGTATAGTCACACACACACACACAAGTATAGTCACACACACACACACACACAAGTATAGTCACTCACACACACACACACACACACACACAAGTATAGTCACACACACACTCACACAATTATTGTCTCACACACACAAACACGCACACACAAGTATGGTCACACACACACAGACACACTTGTATAGTCACGCACACACATACACACACATGTATAGTCACACACACACACACACAAGTATAGTCACACACACACACAGACACACAGGTATAGTCACACACACACACACACAGTTATACTCTCACACACACACACACACAGATAAGGAAAGTCACACACACACACACAGGTATAGTCACACATGCACACACACACACACACACACACAAGTATAGTCACACACACACACACAGGTATAGTCTCACACACACACACACAGACACACACACACAAACAAGGATAGTCACACGCAATCACACACACAAGCAGTCACACACACACATGTGTAGTCACACACACACACACACAAGTACAGTCACACACACACACAGATAAGTATATTCACACACACACACACACAAGTATAGTCACAAACACACACAAACACACACACACGCACAGAAGGATACTCACACACACACACACATGCCAGTATAGTCACACACGCACAAGTATTGTCACACACTCACACACACACACACAACTATAGTCACACACACAAGTATAGTCACACACACAAGTATAGTCACACACACACACACACACAACCATTGTCACACACACACACATCCACACATAAGTATAGACACACACACACACACACAATTATAGTCACTCACACACACACACAAGTATAGTCACACACTCTCACACACACACACCAGTATAGTCACACACACAAGTATAGTCACACACACACACACACACACACACACAACTATAGTCACACACACACACAAGTATAGTCACACACACACACACACACACAAGTATAGTCGCACACACACACAAGTATAGTCACACACAAACACACACACACAAGTATCGTCACGCACACACACACAAGTATAGTCACACACACACACACACAATTATAGTCACACACACACACAAGTATTGTCACACACACACAGACTCAAGTATAGTCACAAACACACACAGTCAAGTATAGTCACACACACACACAGGTATAGTCACACACACAAACACACACAAGTATAGTCACACACACACATACACAGGTATAGTCACACAGCACACACACACAAGTATAGTCACACACACACCCACACGTATAGTCACACACACATGCACACACACAGACACACAACTCTAGTCACACACACACACACACAAGAAAATCACACACACACACGTATAGTCACACACACACACACACACACGCAAAGTATAATCACACACACACACTATTCACACACACACACTAGCCACACGCACACACACAAGTATAGTCACACACACACAAGTATAGTCACACATACACACACACACACACGTGTAGCCACACACACACACATATAGTCACACACACACACACACACAAGTATAGTCACACACGCACACACACACAAGTATACTCACACACACACACAGACACACACACGTATATTCACACACACAAACGTATCGTCTCACACACACAGACACACACACATAAGTATAGTCACACACACAGAGACGTATAGTCAAACACACACAGACAGGTATAGTCACACACACACACACACACACACGTATAGTCACAGACACACACACAGATAAGTATAGTCACACACACACAGAGTCGTACAGTCTCACACACACACAAGTATAGTCACACACACACACACAAGTATAGTCACACACACACACAAGTATAGTCTCACACACACAAACACACACACACAAACAAGGATAGTCACCCGCCATCACACAAACACAAGTATAGTCACACACACTCACACACACAAGTATCGTCACACACACACACACACGTATTGTCACACACACACACGCACACACAAGTTTAGTCACACACACAGACACACACACACACGCAAGTATAGTCACACACACAGACACACACACACGTATAATCACACATACACACACACACACAAGTATAGTCACACACACACACGTATAGACACAAACACACACAAACACACAAGTATAGTCACACACACACACACACATCCACACACAAGTCTCGACACTGACACACACACACAAACACACACACAAGTATAGTAATACACACACACACACACAAGTATAGTCACACCCACACACAAGTATAGTCACACACACCAAACTATAGTCACACACACACACACACACAAGTATAGTCACACACACACACACAAGTATAGTCACACACACACACACACACACAAGTATAGTCACACACACACTCACACAATTATTGTCTCACACACACAAACACGCACACACAAGTCTGGTCACACACACACAGACACACATGTATAGTCACGCACACACATACACACACATGTATAGTCACATACACACACACTAGTATAGTCACACACACACACAGACACACAGGTATAGTCACACACACACACAGTTATAGTCACACACACACACACACACACAGATAAGGAAAGTCACACACACACACAGGTATAGTCACACATGCACACACACACACACACAAGTACAGTCACACACACACACACACAGATAAGTATATTCACACACACACAGGTATAGTCACACATACACACACACACACACACAAGTATAGTCACACACACACACACAAGGATAGTCACACATACACACGCACCCGCACAGAAGGATACTCACACACACCCACACGCAAGAATAGTCACACACGCACAAGTATTGTCACACACTCACACACACACACAAGTATAGTCACACACACAAGTATAGTCACACACACAAATATAGTCACACACACACACACAACCATAGTCACACACACACACACACACACACAAGTATAGTCTCACACACACACACAAGTATAGTCACACACACACACAAGTATAGTCACGCACACACACACAAGTATAGTCACACACACACACAAGTATAGTCACACACACACACACACAAGTATAGTCACACACACACGCACACACAAGTATTGTCACACACACACACACACAAGTATATTCACACACACACATGCACACATGTATAGTCACACACACACACATACACACACACAAGTATAGATTCACACACACACATACACGTATAGTCACACACTCACACACACACACAAGTATAGTCACACACACACACACAAGTATAGTCACACACACACACAAGTATAGTCACACACACACACACACAAGTATAGTCACACACACACGCACACACAAGTATTGTCACACACACACACACACAAGTATATTCACACACACACATGCACACATGTATAGTCACACACACACACATACACACACACAAGTATAGATTCACACACACACATACACGTATAGTCACACACTCACACACACACACAAGTATAGTCACACACACACAGACACACAGGTATAGTCACACACACACACACACAAGTATAGTCACACACACACATACACAGGTATAGTCACACAGCACACACACACAAGTATAGTCACACACACGTCACACGCACACAAACACGTATAGTCACACACACAGACACACAACTCTAGTCACACACACACACACAAGAAAAGTCACACACACACACACAAGAAAAGGCACACACACACTTATAGTCACACACACACACACACACGCAATGTATAATCACACACACACACACTATTCACACACACACACACACACTAGCCACATGCACACACACAAGTATAGTCACACACACAAGTATAGTCACACATACACACACACACACGTGTAGCCACACACACACACACACATAGTCACACACACACACACAAGTATAGTCACACACGCACACGCACACAAGTATACTCACACACACACACAGACACACACACGTATAGTCACACACACAAACGTATCGTCTCACACACACAGACACACACACATAAGTATAGTCGCACACACACAGACGTATAGTCAAACACACACAGACAAGTATAGTCACACACACACACACACACGTATAGTCACAGACACACACACAGATAAGTATAGTCACACACACACACAGAGTCGTACAGTCACACACACACACACACATGTATAGTCACACACACACACACAAGTATAGTCTCACACACACAAACACACACACACAAATAAGGATAGTCACACGCCATCACACATACACAAGTATAGTCACACACACACATGTGTAGTCACACACACACACACACACACACAAGTATAGTCACACACACACACACACCCGCACAGAAGGATACTCACACACACACACACATGCCAGTATAGTCACACACGCACAAGTATTGTCACACACTCACACACACACACACACAACTATAGTCACACACACAAGTATAGTCACGCACACAAGTATAGTCACACACACACACACAACCATTGTCACACACACACACACACACACATATCCACACATAGGTATAGACACACACACACACAATTATAGTCACTCACACACACACACACAAGTATAGTCACACACTCTCACACACACACACCAGTATAGTCACACACACAAGTATAGTCACACACACACACACACACACACACATGCACACATGTATAGTCACACACACACACATACACACACACAAGTATAGTCACACACACACACACAGACACACAGGTATAGTCACACACACACACACACACAAGTATAGTCACACACACACATACACAGGTATAGTCACACAGCACACACACACAAGTATAGTCACACACACGTCACACGCACACAAACACGTATAGTCACACACACAGACACACAACTCTAGTCTCACACACACACACACAAGAAAAGTCACACACACACATAAATATAGTCACACACACACTTATAGTCACACACACACACACACACGCAATGTATAATCACACACACACACACTATTCACACACACACACACACACACTAGCCACATGCACACACACAAGTATAGTCACACACACAAGTATAGTCACACATACACACACACACGTGTAGCCACACACACACACACACATAGTCACACACACACAAGTATAGTCACACACGCACACACACACAAGTATACTCACACACACACACAGACACACACACGTATAGTCACACACACAAACGTATCGTCTCACACACACAGACACACACACATAAGTATAGTCACACACACACAGACGTATAGTCAAACACACACAGACAAGTATAGTCACACACACACACACACGTATAGTCACACACACACACACAGATAAGTATAGTCACACACACACACAGAGTCGTACAGTCACACACACACATGTATAGTCACACACACACACACAAGTATAGTCACACACACACACAAGTATAGTTTCACACACACAAACACACACACACAAACAAGGATAGTCACACGCCATCACACATACACAAGTATAGTCACACACACACATGTGTAGTCACACACACACACACACACACAATTACAGTCACACACACAAGTATAGTCACACACACTCACACACACACAAGTATCGTCACACACACACACCCGCACACACAAGTATAGTCACACACACAGACACACACACACGTATAATCACACATACACACACACACACAAGTATAGTCACACACACACACGTATAGACACAAACACACACAAACACACAAGTATAGTCACACACACACATCCACACACAAGTATAGACACACACACACACGTATCGTCACGCACACACACACAAGTATCGTCACGCACACACACACAAGTATAGTCACACACACACACACACAATTATAGTCACACACACACACAAGTATTGTCACACACACACAGACTCAAGTATAGTCACACACACACACAATCAAGTATAGTCACACACACACACAGGTATAGTCACACACACACACACACAAGTATAGTCACACACACACATACACAGGTATAGTCACACAGCACATACACACAAGTATAGTCACACACACACCCACACGTATAGTCGCACACACACAGACACACAACTCTAGTCACACACATACACACACACAAGAAAATCACACACACACACAAGTATAGTCACACACACACGTATAGTCACACACACACGCAAAGTATAATCACACACACACACTATTCACACACACACACACACACTAGCCACACGCACACACACAAGTATAGTCACACACACAAGTATAGGCACACATACACACACACACGTGTAGCCACACACACACACATATAGTCACACACACACACACAAGTATAGTCACACACGCACACACACACAAGTATACTCACACACACACACAGACACACACACGTATAATCACACACACAAACGTATCGTCTCACACACACAGACACACACACATAAGTATAGTCACACACACACAGACGTATAGTCAAACACACACAGACAAGTATAGTCAAACACACACACACGCACACGTATAGTCACAGACACACACACAGATAAGTATAGTCACACACACACAGAGTCGTACAGTCACACACACACACACACAAGTATAGTCACACACACACACACACACACAAGTATAGTCACACACACACACAAGTATAGTCTCACACACACAAACACACACACACAAACAAGGATAGTCACCCGCCATCAAACAAACACAAGTATAGTCACACACACACATGTGTAGTCACACACACACACACACACACACAAGTACAGTCACACACACACACACACAAGTATAGTCACACACACTCACACACACAAGTATCGTCACACACACACACCCGCACACACAAGTATAGTCACACACACAGACACACACACACGTATAATCACACATACACACACACACACAAGTATAGTCACACACACACACGTATAGACACAAACACACACAAACACACAAGTATAGTCACACACACAAACACACACAAGTATTGTAATACACACACACACACACAAGTATAGTCACACCCATACACAAGTATAGTCACACACACACACACAACTATATTCACACACACACAAGTATAGTCACACACACACACACAAGTATAGTCACACACACACACACACACACACACAAGTAGAGTCACTCACACACACACACACACACACAAGTATAGTCTCACACACACACTCACACAATTATTGTCTCACACACACAAACACGCACACACAAGTATGGTCACACACACACAGACACACATGTATAGTCACGCACACACATACACACACATGTATAGTCACACACACACACACAAGTATAGTCACACACACACAGAGACACACAGGTATAGTCACACACACACACAGTTATAGTCACACACACACACACGCACACAGATAAGGAAAGTCACACACACACACACACAGGTATAGTCACACATGCACACACACACACACACACACACACACACAAGTACAGTCACACACACACACACAGATAAGTATATTCACACACACACAGGTATAGTCACACATACACACACACATGTATAGTCACACACACACACACAAGGATAGTCACACATACACACGCACCCGCACAGAAGGATACTCACACACACACACACACACGCAAGTATAGTCACACACGCACGAGTATTGTCACACACTCACACACACACACACAAGTATAGTCACAAACACAAGTATAGTCACACACACAAATATAGTCACACACACAACCATAGTCACACACACACACACACACAAGTATAGTCTCACACACACACACACAAGTATAGTCACACACACACAAGTATTGTCACACACATACACACAAGCACACACACGTACAGTCACACTCAAACACACACACAAGTATTGTCACGCACACACACACAAGTATAGTCACACACACACACACACACACACACAAGTATAGTCACACACACACACACGCACACACAAGTATTGTCACACACACACACACACACACAAGTATATTCACACACACACACGCACACATGTATAGTCACACACACACACATACACACACAGGTATAGTCACACACACACACACACACACAAGTATAGTCACACACACACATACACAGGTATAGTCACACAGCACACACACACAAGTATAGTCACACACACGTCACACGCACACAAACACGTATAGTCACACACACAGACACACAACTCTAGTCACACACACACGCACAAGAAAAGTCACACACACACACAAATATAGTCACACACACACGTATAGTCACACACACACGCAATGTATAATCACTCACACACACACTATTCACACACACACACACACACACTAGCCACATGCACACACACAAGTATAGTCACACACATAAGTATAGTCACACATGCACACACACACACGTGTAGCCACACACACACACACACACAGTCACACACACACACACAAGTATAGTCACACACGCACACACACACAAGTATACTCACACAGACACACAGACACACACACGTATAATCACACACACAAACGTATCGTCTCACACACACAGACACACACACATAAGTATAGTCACACACACACAGACGTATAGTCAAACACACACAGACAAGTATAGTCAAACACACACACACACACACGTATAGTCACAGACACACACACAGATAAGTATAGTCACACACACACAGAGTCGTACAGTCACACACACACACAAGTATAGTCACACACACACACACACACAAGTATAGTCACACACACACACAAGTATAGTCTCACACACACAAACACACACACACAAACAAGGATAGTCACCCGCCATCACACAAACACAAGTATAGTCACACACACACATGTGTAGTCACACACACACACACACACACAAGTACAGTCACACACACACACACACACAAGTATAGTCACACACACTCGCACACACAAGTATCGTCACACACACACACACCCGCACACACAAGTATAGTCACACACACAGACACACACACACGTATAATCACACATACACACACACACAAGTATAGTCACACACACACACGTATAGACACAAACACACACAAACACACAAGTATAGTCACACACACACACACATCCACACACAAGTATAGACACACACACACAAACACACACACAAGTATAGTAATACACACACACACACACAAGTATAGTCACACCCATACACAAGTATAGTCACACACACACACACACGTATAGTCACAGACACACACACAGATAAGTATAGTCACACACACACAGAGTCGTACAGTCACACACACACACACACATGTATAGTCACACACACACACACAAGTATAGTCACACACACACAAGTATAGTTTCACACACACAAACACACACACACAAACAAGGATAGTCACACGCCATCACACATACACAAGTATAGTCACACACACACATGTGTAGTCACACACACACACACACACACAATTACAGTCACACACACACAGACACACAGGTATAGTCACACACACACACACACAAGTATAGTCACACACACACATACACAGGTATAGTCACACAGCACACACACACAAGTATAGTCACACACACGTCACACGCACACAAACACGTATAGTCACACACACAGACACACAACTCTAGTCACACACACACACACAAGAAAAGTCACACACACACACAAATATAGTCACACACACACGTATAGTCACACACACATGCAATGTATAATCACACACACACACACTATTCACACACACACACACACACTAGCCACATGCACACACACAAGTATAGTCACACACATAAGTATAGTCACACATACACACACACGTGTAGCCACACACACACACAGTCACACACACACACACAAGTATAGTCACACACGCACACACACACAAGTATACTCACACACATACACAGACACACACACGTATAATCACACACACAAACGTATCGTCTCACACACACAGGCACACACACATAAGTATAGTCACACACACACAGACGTATAGTCAAACACACACAGACAAGTATAGTCAAACACACACACACACACGTATAGTCACAGACACACACACAGATAAGTATAGTCACACACACAGAGTCGTACAGTCACACACACACAAGTATAGTCACACACACACACAAGTATAGTCACACACACACACAAGTATAGTCTCACACACACAAACACATACACACAAACAAGGATAGTCACCCGCCATCACACAAACACAAGTATAGTCACACACACACATGTGTAGTCACACACACACACAAGTACAGTCACACACACACACACACACAAGTATAGTCACACACACTCACACACACAAGTATCGTCACACACACACACACCCGCACACACAAGTATAGTCACACACACAGACACACACACACGTATAATCACACATACACACACACACACAAGTATAGTCACACACACACACGTATAGACACAAACACACACACACACAAACACACACACAAGTATAGTAATACACACACACACACAAGTATAGTCACACCCATACACAAGTATAGTCACACACACACACAACTATAGTCACACACACACACACACAAGTATAGTCACACACACACACACAAGTATAGTCACACACACACACACACACACACACAAGTAGAGTCACTCACACACACAAACACACACACACACAAGTATAGTCTCACACACACACTCACACAATTATTGTCTCACACACACAAACACGCACACACAAGTATGGTCACACACACACAGACACACATGTATATTCACGCACACACATACACACACATGTATAGTCACACACACACACACAAGTATAGTCACACACACACACAGACACACAGGTATAGTCACACACACACAGTTATAGTCACACACACACACACACACAGATAAGGAAAGTCACACACACACACACAGGTATAGTCACAAATGCACACACACACACACAAGTACAGTCACACACACACACACAGATAAGTATATTCACACACACACAGGTATAGTCACACATACACACACACAAGTATAGTCACACACACAAGGATAGTCACACATACACACGCACCCGCACAGAAGGATACTCACACACACACACACACACGCAAGTATCGTCACACACGCACGAGTATTGTCACACACTCACACACACACACACAAGTATAGTCACACACACAAGTATAGTCACACACACAAATATAGTCACACACACACACACAACCATAGTCACACACACACACACACACACAAGTATAGTCTCACACACACACACACAAGTATAGTCACACACACACAAGTATTGTCACACACATACACACAAGCACACACACGTACAGTCACACACAAACACACACACAAGTATAGTCACGCACACACACACAAGTATAGTCACACACACACACAAGTATAGTCACACACACACACACACGCACACACAAGTATTGTCACACACACACACACACACAAGCATATTCACACACACACACATGTATAGTCACACACACACACATACACACACACAAGTATAGATTCACACACACACATACACGAATAGTCACACACTCACACACACACACAAGTATAGTCACACACAGCCACACAGACACACATGTATAGTCACACACACACACACACAAGTATAGTCACACACACACATACACAGGTATAGTCACACAGCACACACACACAAGTATAGTCACACACACATCACACGCACACAAACACGTATAGTCACACACACAGACACACAACTCTAGTCACACACACACACAAATATAGTCACACACACACGTATAGTCACACACATACGCTATGTATAATCACACACACACACACACTATTCACACTCACACACACACACTAGCCACATGCACACACACAAGTATAGTCACACACACAAGTATAGTCACACATACACACACACACACGTGTAGCCACACACACACACACAGTCACACACACACACACAAGTATAGTCACACACGCACACACACACAAGTATACTCACACACACACTCAGACACACACACGTATAGTCACACACACAAACGTATCTTCTCACACACACAGACACACACACATAAGTATAGTCACACACACACAGACGTATAGTCAAACACACACAGACAAGTATAGTCACACACACACACACACACGTATAGTCACAGACACACACACAGATAAGTATAGTCACACACACACACAGAGTCGTACAGTCACACACACACACACACACATGTATAGTCACACACACACACACATGTATAGTCACACACACACACACAAGTATAGTCACACACACACACAAGTATAGTCTCACACACACAAACACACACACACAAACAAGGATAGTCACACGCCATCACACATACACAAGTATAGTCACACACACACATGTGTAGTCACACACACACACACACACAAGTACAGTCACACACACACACACAAGTATAGTCACACACACTCACACACACACAAGTATCGTCACACACACACACCCGCACACACAAGTATAGTCACACACACAGACACACACACACGTATAATCACACATATACACACACACACAAGTATAGTCACACACACACACGTATAGACACAAACACACACAAACACACAAGTATAGTCACACACACACACATCCACACACAAGTATAGACACACACACACAAGTATAGTAATACACACACACACACAACTATAGTCACACCCACACACAAGTATAGTCACACACCCACACACACAACTATAGTCACACACACACACACACACACACATGTATCGTCACACACACACACACAAGTATAGTCACACACACACACACACACAAGTATAGTCACTCACACACACACACACACACACACAAGTATAGTCACACACACACTCACACAATTATTGTCTCACACACGCAAACACGCACACACAAGTATGGTCACACACACACAGACACACATGTATAGTCACACACACACACACACACACACAAGTATAGTCACACACACACACAGACACACAGGTATAGTCACACACACACACACAGTTATAGTCACACACACACACACACAGATAAGGAAAGTCACACACACACACACAGGTATAGTCACACATGCACACACACATACACACACACACACAAGTATCGTCACACACACACAGACACACACACACAAACAAGGATAGTCACATGCAATCACACACACAAGCAGTCACACACACACATGTGTAGTCACACACACACACACACACACACAAGTACAGTCACACACACACAGACGTATAGTCAAACACACACAGACAAGTATAGTCACACACACACGTATAGTCACAGACACACACACAGATAAGTATAGTCACACACACACGGAGTCGTACAGTCACACACACACACACAAGTATAGTCACACACACACACACAAGTATAGTCTCACACACACAAACACACACACACAAACAAGGATAGTCACACGCCATCACACATACACAAGTATAGTCACACACACACATGTGTAGTCACACACACACACACACACACACACAAGTACAGTCACACACACACACACAAGTATAGTCACACACACTCACACACACACAAGTATCGTCACACACACACACCCGCACACACAAGTATAGTCACACACACAGACACACACACACGTATAATCACACATACACACACACAAGTATAGTCACACACACACACACGTATAGACACAAACACACAAGTATAGTCACACACACACACACATCCACACACAAGTATAGACACACACACACACACACAACTATAGTCACACCCACACACAAGTATAGTCACACACACACACACACAAGTATAGTCACACACACACACACGTATAGTCACTCACACACACACATACACACACACAAGTATAGTCACACACACACTCACACAATTATTGTCTCACACACACAAACACGCACACACAAGTATGGTCACACACACACAGACACACATGTATAGTCACGCACACACATACACACACATGTATAGTCACACACACACACACAGGTATAGTCACACACACACACACAGACACACAGGTATAGTCTCACACACACACACACACAGATAAGGAAAGTCACACACACACACACACAGGTAGAGTCACACATGCACACACACACACACACACAAGTATAGTCACACACACACACACAAAAATAGTCTCACACACACACACAGACACACACAGACACACACACACAAACAAGGATAGTCACACGCAATCACACACACAAGCAGTCACACACACACATGTGTAGTCACACACACACAAGTACAGTCACACACACACACACAGATAAGTATATTCACACACACACAGGTATTGTCACACATACACACACACACATTTATAGTCACACACACACACAAGTATAGTCACACACACACACACACCCGCACAGAAGGATACTCACACACACACACACATGCAAGTATAGTCACACACGCACAAGTATTGACACATACACACGCACACACATACACACACATGTATAGTCACACACACACACACACACACACACAAGTATAGTCACACACAGACACACAGGTATAGTCACACACACACACACAGTTATAGTCACACACACACACACAGATAAGGACAGTCACACACACACACACACACAGGTATAGTCACACATGCACACACACACACACAAGTATAGTCACACACACACACACAAGTATAGTCTCACACACACACACACACACAGACACACACACACAAACAAGGATAGTCACACGCAATCACACACACAAGCAGTCACACACACACATGTGTAGTCACACACACAAACACACACACACAAGTACAGTCACACACACACAGATAAGTATATTCACACACACAGGTATCGTCACACATGCACACACACACACACACACAAGTATAGTCACACACACACACAAATATAGTCACACACACACTCACACAATTATTGTCTCACACACACAAACACGCACACACAAGTATGGTCACACACACACAGACACACATGTATAGTCACGCACACACATACACACACATGTATCGTCACACACACACACACACACACACACTCACACAAGTATTGTCTCACACACACAAACACGCACACACAGGTATGGTCACACACACACAGACAAACATGTATAGTCACGCACACACACAAGTATAGTCACACACACAAACAAGTATAGTCACACACACACACCCGCACACACAAGTATAGTCACACGCACACACAATTATAGACACACACACACACACAAGTATTGGCACACACACACACACACACACAAGTATAGTCACACACACACACACACAAGTATAGTCACACACACACACAAACACACACATGTATAGTCACACACACACACACACACACACAAGTATAGTCACACACACACACAGCCACACAGGTATAGTCACACACACACACACACAGATAAGGAAAGTCACACACACACACACAGGTATCGTCACACATACACACACACACAAGTATAGTCACACACACACACACAAGTATAGTCTCACACAGACACACACACACAAACAAGGATAGTCACACGCAATCACACACACAAGTAGTCACACACACACGTGTAGTCACACACACACACACACACAAGTACAGTCACACACACACACACACAGATAAGGAAAGTCACACACACACACACACAGGTATAGTCACACATACACACACACACACACAAGTATAGTCACACACACACACAAGTATAGTCACACACACACACACACACAGATAAGGAAAGTCACACACACACACACAGGTATCGTCACACATACACACACACACAAGTATAGTCACACACACACACACAAGTATAGTCTCACACACACACACACACACAGACACACACACACAAACAAGGATAGTCACACGCAATCACACACACAAGTAGTCACACACACACGTGTAGTCACACACACACACACACACACAAGTACAGTCACACACACACACACACAGATAAGGAAAGTCACACACACACACACACGCACAGGTATAGTCACACATACACACACACACACACAAGTATAGTCACACACACACACAAGTATAGTCACACACACACACACACACACCCGCACACAAGGATACTCACACACACACGCAAGTATAGTCACACACGCACAAGTATAGTCACACACTCACACACACACACGCACACACACAAGTATAGTCACACACACAAGTATAGTCACACACACACACACACACACACACACAAGTATAGTCACACACACAAGTATAGTCACACACACACAAGTATTGTCACACACACACAAGTATTGTCACACACATACACACACGCACACACACGTACAGTCACACACACACACAAGTATAGTCACGCACACACACAAGTATAGTCACACACACGCACACACAAGTATTGTCACACACACACACACAAGTATAGTCACACACACACACACAAGTATATTCACACACACACACACACACACAAGTATAGTCACACACTCACACATACACACACACAAGCATAGATTCACACACACACATACACGTATAGTCACACACACACACACACACAAGTATAGTCACACACAGACACACAGGTATAGTCACACACACACATACAAGTATAGTTACACATACACATACACAGGTATAGTCACACATACACACACACACACAAGTATAGTCACACACACGTCACACGCACACACACACGTATAGTCACAAACACACATGCACACACACAGACACACAACTCTAGTCATACACATACACACACACACACACAAACACACACAAGTATAGTCACACACACACACACACAAGTATAGACACACACACACACACAAGTATAGTCACACACACACGTATTGTCACACACACACACACACACGCAAAGTATAATCACACACACACACACTATTCACACACACACACACTAGCCACACGCACACACACAAGTATAGTCACACACACAGAAGTATAGTCACGCATACACACACACACATACACACACACGTATAGCCACACACACACACACATACAGTCACACACACACACACATGTATAGTCACACACACACACACAAGTATAGTCACACACACACACAAGTATAGTCTCACACACACAAACACACACACACAAACAAGGATAGTCACACGCCATCACACATACACAAGTATAGTCACACACACACATGTGTAGTCACACACACACACACACACAAGTACAGTCACTCACACACACACAAGTATAGTCACACACACTCACACACACACAAGTATCGTCACACACACACACCCGCACACACAAGTATAGTCACACACACAGACACACACACACGTATAATCACACATATACACACACACACAAGTATAGTCACACACACACACGTATAGACACAAACACACACAAACACACAAGTATAGTCACACACACACACATCCACACACAAGTATAGACACACACACACAAGTATAGTAATACACACACACACACAACTATAGTCACACCCACACACAAGTATAGTCACACACCCACACACACAACTATAGTCACACACACACACACACACATGTATCGTCACACACACACACACAAGTATAGTCACACACACACACACACACAAGTATAGTCACTCACACACACACACACACACACACAAGTATAGTCACACACACACTCACACAATTATTGTCTCACACACGCAAACACGCACACACAAGTATGGTCACACACACACAGACACACATGTATAGTCACACACACACACACACACACAAGTATAGTCACACACACACACAGACACACAGGTATAGTCACACACACACACACAGTTATAGTCACACACACACACACACAGATAAGGAAAGTCACACACACACACACAGGTATAGTCACACATGCACACACACATACACACACACACACAAGTATCGTCACACACACACAGACACACACACACAAACAAGGATAGTCACATGCAATCACACACACAAGCAGTCACACACACACATGTGTAGTCACACACACACACACACACACACAAGTACAGTCACACACACACAGACGTATAGTCAAACACACACAGACAAGTATAGTCACACACACACGTATAGTCACAGACACACACACAGATAAGTATAGTCACACACACACGGAGTCGTACAGTCACACACACACACACAAGTATAGTCACACACACACACACAAGTATAGTCTCACACACACAAACACACACACACAAACAAGGATAGTCACACGCCATCACACATACACAAGTATAGTCACACACACACATGTGTAGTCACACACACACACACACACACACAAGTACAGTCACACACACACACACAAGTATAGTCACACACACTCACACACACACAAGTATCGTCACACACACACACCCGCACACACAAGTATAGTCACACACACAGACACACACACACGTATAATCACACATACACACACACACACAAGTATAGTCACACACACACACGTATAGACACAAACACACAAGTATAGTCACACACACACACACATCCACACACAAGTATAGACACACACACACACACACAACTATAGTCACACCCACACACAAGTATAGTCACACACACACACACACAAGTATAGTCACACACACACACACGTATAGTCACTCACACACACACATACACACACACAAGTATAGTCACACACACACTCACACAATTATTGTCTCACACACACAAACACGCACACACAAGTATGGTCACACACACACAGACACACATGTATAGTCACGCACACACATACACACACATGTATAGTCACACACACACACACACACAGGTATAGTCACACACACACACACAGACACACAGGTATAGTCTCACACACACACACACACAGATAAGGAAGGTCACACACACACACACAGGTAGAGTCACACATGCACACACACACACACACACAAGTATAGTCACACACACACACACAAAAATAGTCTCACACACACACACAGACACACACAGACACACACACACAAACAAGGATAGTCACACGCAATCACACACACAAGCAGTCACACACACACATGTGTAGTCACACACACACAAGTACAGTCACACACACACACACAGATAAGTATATTCACACACACACAGGTATTGTCACACATACACACACACACATTTATAGTCACACACACACACAAGTATAGTCACACACACACACACACCCGCACAGAAGGATACTCACACACACACACACATGCAAGTATAGTCACACACGCACAAGTATTGACACATACACACGCACACACATACACACACATGTATAGTCACACACACACACACACACACAAGTATAGTCACACACAGACACACAGGTATAGTCACACACACACACACAGTTATAGTCACACACACACACAGATAAGGACAGTCACACACACACACACACACAGGTATAGTCACACATGCACACACACACACACAAGTATAGTCACACACACACACACAAGTATAGTCTCACACACACACACACACACAGACACACACACACAAACAAGGATAGTCACACGCAATCACACACACAAGCAGTCACACACACACATGTGTAGTCACACACACAAACACACACACACAAGTACAGTCACACACACACAGATAAGTATATTCACACACACACAGGTATCGTCACACATGCACACACACACACACACACACAAGTATAGTCACACACACACACAAATATAGTCACACACACACTCACACAATTATTGTCTCACACACACAAACACGCACACACAAGTATGGTCACACACACACAGACACACATGTATAGTCACGCACACACATACACACACATGTATCGTCACACACACACACACACACACACACACTCACACAAGTATTGTCTCACACACACAAACACGCACACACAGGTATGGTCACACACACACAGACAAACATGTATAGTCACGCACACACACAAGTATAGTCACACACACAAACAAGTATAGTCACACACACACACCCGCACACACAAGTATAGTCACACGCACACACAATTATAGACACACACACACACACAAGTATTGGCACACACACACACACACACACAAGTATAGTCACACACACACACACACAAGTATAGTCACACACACACACAAACACACACATGTATAGTCACACACACACACACACACACACAAGTATAGTCACACACACACACAGCCACACAGGTATAGTCACACACACACACACACAGATAAGGAAAGTCACACACACACACACAGGTATCGTCACACATACACACACACACAAGTATAGTCACACACACACACACAAGTATAGTCTCACACACACACACACACACAGACACACACACACAAACAAGGATAGTCACACGCAATCACACACACAAGTAGTCACACACACACGTGTAGTCACACACACACACACACACAAGTACAGTCACACACACACACACACAGATAAGGAAAGTCACACACACACACACACACACACAGGTATAGTCACACATACACACACACACACACAAGTATAGTCACACACACACACAAGTATAGTCACACACACACACACACACCCGCACACAAGGATACTCACACACACACGCAAGTATAGTCACACACGCACAAGTATAGTCACACACTCACACACACACGCACACACACAAGTATAGTCACACACACAAGTATAGTCACACACACACACACACACACACAAGTATAGTCACACACACAAGTATAGTCACACACACACAAGTATTGTCACACACACACAAGTATTGTCACACACATACACACACGCACACACACGTACAGTCACACACACACACAAGTATAGTCACGCACACACACAAGTATAGTCACACACACGCACACACAAGTATTGTCACACACACACACACAAGTATAGTCACACACACACACACAAGTATATTCACACACACACACACACACACAAGTATAGTCACACACTCACACATACACACACACAAGCATAGATTCACACACACACATACACGTATAGTCACACACACACACACACACAAGTATAGTCACACACAGACACACAGGTATAGTCACACACACACATACAAGTATAGTTACACATACACATACACAGGTATAGTCACACATACACACACACACACAAGTATAGTCACACACACGTCACACGCACACACACACGTATAGTCACAAACACACATGCACACACACAGACACACAACTCTAGTCATACACATACACACACACACACACAAACACACACAAGTATAGTCACACACACACACACACAAGTATAGACACACACACACACACAAGTATAGTCACACACACACCTATTGTCACACACACACACACACGCAAAGTATAATCACACACACACACACTATTCACACACACACACACTAGCCACACGCACACACACAAGTATAGTCACACACACAGAAGTATAGTCACGCATACACACACACACATACACACACACGTATAGCCACACACACACACACATACAGTCACACACACACACACAAGTATAGTCACTCACGCACACACACACAAGTATAGTCACACACACACACACAGACACACACACGTATAGTCACACACACAAACGTATCGTCTCACACACACAGACACACACACACAAGTATAGTCACACACACACACACACAGAGTCGTATAGTCACACACACACAAGTATAGTCACACACACACACACACAAGTATAGTCACACACACACAATTATAGTCACACACACACACAGACACACACACATGTATTGTCACACACACAGACAGACACACAAGTATAGTCACACAAACACACACACACAAGTATAATCTCACACACGCACACTCGCAGACACACTCACACAAACAAGGATAGTCACACGCAAACACATAGTCACACACACACACACCCACGTGTAGTCACACACACACACAAGTACAGTCACACAAACACACACTCGTATAGTCACGCACACACAACTATAGTCACACACACACAGACACACAGGTTTCGTCACACACACACACAGATAAGTAAAGTCACACACACACACACACACAGGTATAGTCACACATACACACAAGTATAGTCACACACACACACAAGTATAGTCACACACACACACACACACACAATTATAGTCACTCACACACACACACACACACAAGTATAGTCACACACTCTCACACACACACACACCAGTATAGTCACACACTCAGGTATAGTCACACACACACACACACGCACACACACACAACTATAGTCACACACACACGCACACACAAGTATAGTCACACACACACTCAAGTATAGTCACACACAAACACACACACACACAAGTATCGTCACGCACACGCACACAAGTATAGTCACACACACACACACACACAAGTATAGTCACACTCAGACACGCACACACAAGTATTGTCACACACACACACAAGTATAGTCTCACACACACACTCACACAATTATTGTCTCACACACACAAACACGCACACACAAGTATGGTCACACACACACAGACACACATGTATATTCACGCACACACATACACACACATGTATAGTCACACACACACACACAAGTATAGTCACACACACACACAGACACACAGGTATAGTCACACACACACAGTTATAGTCACACACACACACACACACACAGATAAGGAAAGTCACACACACACACACAGGTATAGTCACAAATGCACACACACACACAAGTACAGTCACACACACACACACAGATAAGTATATTCACACACACACAGGTATAGTCACACATACACACACACAAGTATAGTCACACACACACACACAAGGATAGTCACACATACACACGCACCCGCACAGAAGGATACTCACACACACACACACACGCAAGTATCGTCACACACGCACGAGTATTGTCACACACTCACACACACACACACAAGTATAGTCACACACACAAGTATAGTCACACACACAAATATAGTCACACACACACACACAACCATAGTCACACACACACACACACACACACAATTATAGTCTCACACACACACACACAAGTATAGTCACACACACACAAGTATTGTCACACACATACACACAAGCACACACACGTGCAGTCACACACAAACACACACACAAGTATAGTCACGCACACACACACAAGTAAAGTCACACACACACACACACACAAGTATAGTCACACACACACACACGCACACACAAGTATTGTCACACACACACACACACAAGCATATTCACACACACACACGCACACATGTATAGTCACACACACACACATACACACACACAAGTATAGATTCACACACACACATACACGTATAGTCACACACTCACACACACACACAAGTATAGTCACACACACCCACACAGACACACATGTATAGTCACACACACACACACACACACAAGTATAGTCACACACACACATACACAGGTATAGTCACACAGCACACACACACAAGTATAGTCACACACACATCACACGCACACAAACACGTATAGTCACACACACAGACACACAACTCTAGTCACACACACACACAAATATAGTCACACACACACGTATAGTCACACACACACGCTATGTATAATCACACACACACACACACTATTCACACACACACACACACACTAGCCACATGCACACACACAAGTATAGTCACACACACAAGTATAGTCACACATACACACACACACACGTGTAGCCACACACACACACACACAGTCACACACACACACACAAGTATAGTCACACACGCACACACACACAAGTATACTCACACACACACACAGACACACACACGTATAGTCACACACACAAACGTATCGTCTCACACACACAGACACACACACATAAGTATAGTCACACACACACAGACGTATAGTCAAACACACACAGACAAGTATAGTCACACACACACACACACGTATAGTCACAGACACACACACAGATAAGTATAGTCACACACACACACAGAGTCGTACAGTCACACACACACACACACACACATGTATAGTCACACACACACACACAAGTATAGTCACACACACACACAAGTATAGTCTCACACACACAAACACACACACACAAACAAGGATAGTCACACGCCATCACACATACACAAGTATAGTCACACACACACATGTGTAGTCACACACACACACACACACACACACACAAGTACAGTCACACACACACACACAAGTATAGTCACACACACTCACACACACACAAGTATCGTCACACACACACACCCGCACACACAAGTATAGTCACACACACAGACACACACACACGTATAATCACACATATACACACACACACAAGTATAGTCACACACACACACGTATAGACACAAACACACACAAACACACAAGTATAGTCACACAGACACACACATCCACACACAAGTATAGACACACACACACAAGTATAGTAATACACACACACACACACAACTATAGTCACACCCACACACAAGTATAGTCACACACCCACACACACAACTATAGTCACACACACACACACACACACCTGTATCGTCACACACACACACACAAGTATAGTCACACACACACACACACACAAGTATAGTCACTCACACACACACACACACACACACAAGTATAGTCACACACACACTCACACAATTATTGTCTCACACACGCAAACACGCACACACAAGTATGGTCACACACACACAGACACACATGTATAGTCACACACACACACACACACACAAGTATAGTCACACACACACACAGACACACAGGTATAGTCACACACACACACACAGTTATAGTCACACACACACACACACACACAGATAAGGAAAGTCACACACACACACACAGGTATAGTCACACATGCACACACACATACACACACACACACAAGTATCGTCACACACACACAGACACACACACACAAACAAGGATAGTCACATGCAATCACACACACAAGCAGTCACACACACACATGTGTAGTCACACACACACACACACACACACACAAGTACAGTCACACACACACAGACGTATAGTCAAACACACACAGACAAGTATAGTCACACACACACGTATAGTCACAGACACACACACAGATAAGTATAGTCACACACACACACGGAGTCGTACAGTCACACACACACACACACACACACAAGTATAGTCACACACACACACACAAGTATAGTCTCACACACACAAACACACACACACAAACAAGGATAGTCACACGCCATCACACATACACAAGTATAGTCACACACACACATGTGTAGTCACACACACACACACACACACACAAGTACAGTCACACACACACACACAAGTATAGTCACACACACTCACACACACACAAGTATCGTCACACACACACACCCGCACACACAAGTATAGTCACACACACAGACACACACACACGTATAATCACACATACACACACACACACAAGTATAGTCACACACACACACACGTATAGACACAAACACACAAGTATAGTCACACACACACACACACAAGTATAGTCACACACACACACACACACACGTATAGTCACTCACACACACACATACACACACACAAGTATAGTCACACACACACTCACACAATTATTGTCTCACACACACAAACACGCACACACAAGTATGGTCACACACACACAGACACACATGTATAGTCACGCACACACATACACACACATGTATAGTCACACACACACACACACACAGGTATAGTCACACACACACACACAGACACACAGGTATAGTCTCACACACACACACAGATAAGGAAAGTCACACACACACACACAGGTAGAGTCACACATGCACACACAAACACACACACACACAAGTATAGTCACACACACACACACAAAAATAGTCTCACACACACACACAGACACACACAGACACACACACACAAACAAGGATAGTCACACGCAATCACACACACAAGCAGTCACACACACACATGTGTAGTCACACACACACAAGTACAGTCACACACACACACACAGATAAGTATATTCACACACACACAGGTATTGTCACACATACACACACACACATTTATAGTCACACACACACACAAGTATAGTCACACACACACACACACCCGCACAGAAGGATACTCACACACACACACACATGCAAGTATAGTCACACACGCACAAGTATTGACACATACACACGCACACACATACACACACATGTATAGTCACACACACACACACACACACAAGTATAGTCACACACAGACACACAGGTATAGTCACACACACACACACAGTTATAGTCACACACACACACAGATAAGGAAAGTCACACACACACACACACACACACACAGGTATAGTCACACATGCACACACACACACACACACAAGTATAGTCACACACACACACACAAGTATAGTCTCACACACACACACACACACAGACACACACACACAAACAAGGATAGTCACACGCAATCACACACACAAGCAGTCACACACACACATGTGTAGTCACACACACAAACACACACACACAAGTACAGTCACACACACACAGATAAGTATATTCACACACACACAGGTATCGTCACACATGCACACACACACACACACACACACAAGTATAGTCACACACACACACAAATATAGTCACACACACACTCACACAATTATTGTCTCACACACACAAACACGCACACACAAGTATGTTCACACACACACAGACACACATGTATAGTCACGCACACACATACACACACATGTATCGTCACACACACACACACACTCACACAAGTATTGTCTCACACACACAAACACGCACACACAGGTATGGTCACACACACACAGACAAACATGTATAGTCACGCACACACACACAAGTATAGTCACACACACAAACAAGTATAGTCACACACACACACCCGCACACACAAGTATAGTCACACGCACACACAATTATAGACACACACACACACACAAGTATTGGCACACACACACACACACACACACAAGTATAGTCACACACACACACACACAAGTATAGTCACACACACACACAAACACACACATGTATAGTCACACACACACACACACACACACAAGTATAGTCACACACACACACAGCCACACAGGTATAGTCACACACACACACACACACAGATAAGGAAAGTCACACACACACACACAGGTATCGTCACACATACACACACACACAAGTATAGTCACACACACACACACAAGTATAGTCTCACACACACACACACACACAGACACACACACACAAACAAGGATAGTCACACGCAATCACACACACAAGTAGTCACACACACACGTGTAGTCACACACACACACACACACACACAAGTACAGTCACACACACACACACAGATAAGTATATTCACACACACACACACACACACAGGTATAGTCACACATACACACACACACACACAAGTATAGTCACACACACAAGTATAGTCACACACACACACACACACACACACACACACACCCGCACACAAGGATACTCACACACACACGCAAGTATAGTCACACACGCACAAGTATAGTCACACACTCACACACACACACACGCACACACACAAGTATAGTCACACACACAAGTATAGTCACACACACACACACACACACACAAGTATAGTCACACACACAAGTATAGTCACACACACACAAGTATTGTCACACACACACAAGTATTGTCACACACATACACACACGCACACACACGTACAGTCACACACACACACAAGTATAGTCACGCACACACACAAGTATAGTCACACACACGCACACACAAGTATTGTCACACACACACAAGTATAGTCACACACACACACACAAGTATATTCACACACACACACACACACAAGTATAGTCACACACTCACACATACACACACACAAGCATAGATTCACACACACACATACACGTATAGTCACACACACACACACACACAAGTATAGTCACACACAGACACACAGGTATAGTCACACACACACACACAAGTATAGTTACACATACACATACACAGGTATAGTCACACATACACACACACACACAAGTATAGTCACACACACGTCACACGCACACACACACGTATAGTCACAAACACACATGCACACACACAGACACACAACTCTAGTCATACACATACACACACACACACACAAACACACACAAGTATAGACACACACACACACACAAGTATAGTCACACACACACGTATTGTCACACACACACACACGCAAAGTATAATCACACACACACACACTATTCACACACACACACACACTAGCCACACGCACACACACAAGTATAGTCACACACACACACACGCAAAGTATAATCACACACACACACACTATTCACACACACACACACTAGCCACACGCACACACACAAGTATAGTCACACACACAGAAGTATAGTCACGCATACACACACACACATACACACACACACGTATAGCCACACACACACACACATACAGTCACACACACACACACAGGTATAGTCACTCACGCACACACACACAAGTATAGTCACACACACACACACAGACACACACACGTATAGTCACACACACAAACGTATCGTCTCACACACACAGACACACACACACAAGTATAGTCACACACACACACACACACACACAGAGTCGTATAGTCACACACACACAAGTATAGTCACACACACACACACACAAGTATAGTCACACACACACAATTATAGTCACACACACACACAGACACACACACGTGTATTGTCACACACACAGACAGACACACAAGTATAGTCACACAAACACACACACACAAGTATAATCTCACACACGCACACTCGCAGACACACTCACACAAACAAGGATAGTCACACGCAAACACATAGTCACACACACACACACCCACGTGTAGTCACACACACACACAAGTACAGTCACACAAACACACACTCGTATAGTCACGCACACACAACTATAGTCACACACACACAGACACACAGGTTTCGTCACACACACACACAGATAAGTAAAGTCACACACACACACACAGGTATAGTCACACATACACACAAGTATAGTCACACACACACACAAGTATAGTCACACACACACACACACACACAATTATAGTCACTCACACACACACACACACACCAGTATAGTCACACACTCTCACACACACACACACCAGTATAGTCACACACTCAGGTATAGTCACACACACGCACACACACACAACTATAGTCACACACACACGCACACACAAGTATAGTCACACACACACTCAAGTATAGTCACACACAAACACACACACACAAGTATCGTCACGCACACAAGTATAGTCACGCACACACACACACACAAGTATAGTCACACTCAGACACGCACACACAAGTATTGTCACACACACACTCAAGTATAGTCACACACACACACAAGGATAGTCACACACACACAAGTATAGTCACACACACACACACAAGAATAGTCACACACAAACACTCAAGCAGAGTCACACACTCACACACACAGTCACACACACACACACACACACACAAGTATAGTCATACACACACACACACAAGTTTAGTCACACACACACGCACATATATTCACACACACATGCACACACAAGTATAGTCACACACACACACACACACCCAAGTATAGTCACACACACACACAAGTATAGTCACACACACACACACACAAGTATAGTCACACACACACACAATAGTCACACACAAACATACAGAGTAACACACTCACACACACACACACAGTCACACCCACAGTCACACACACACAAGTATAGTCACACACACACACAAGTATAGTCACGCACACGCACGCACATAAGTATAGTCACACACACACACACACAAGTATAGTCACACGGATTAGTCATCTAAATTGCCCCTTAGTGTCCAAAGGTGTGTCGGTTACGTAGATTAGCCATGGTAAGTGCATGGGTTTATGGGAATAGGGTGGAGGGACGGGCCCAGGTTGGAAACTCTTTCAGAGTTTCAGTGTAGATTCAATGGGCTGGATGGCCTCTTTCTGTACTATTGGGATTCTATGGTTCTATTGCTGCTGTGCAGTGATGTGGAGGGATTTAATATTCATGCTGAATTAATTGAAAAAGCTTCAATTCCATGAATGAGAGAACTCCTCAAGGAGAATGCTGAAGCTACTAGAAGCTAAGCTGGAAGGTATTTTAAGGCATTGTATGAAACTCAGTGAATAAGGATTCTGCACATTTAGACACTAGTTTCATCCCTGGTGTCATCTCTGCAATGCTCTGAAGGTAATCAAATGTATAAAATACACAACTGAAGAGAAGAAAAGTAGCACAGTGACTGTGTGAAGAGAAGCCAGTGCAAGAGGTTCTCTGGCTGTGATTAGAAAGATAAGGAAAGAAGCAGATCGGGACAATTCCATGCACCCATATGATGGAGAGGGAGTGGTGGAGAAGGATGGAGAAGTGATTCAACGGCAGAGAGACAGGAGAGGTAGAAATGGATGGTCTTGGTGATGGGATGGATCTGAAGCCAGAAGTTGTGGTAGTAATATATCTGTCTCCATAAAGAAAGAATGAGCTGGCCCTCTGCTCAACAACGCACTGTGTTGGCTTAACAGAGTAGAAATGGCCAAAAGCTTCAAGTTTTTAGGTGTACAGGTCACCAATAACCTGTCCTGGTCCCCCCATGCCAACACTATAGTTAAGAAAACCCACCAACGCCTCTACTTTCTCAGAAGACTCAGGAAATTTGGCATGTCCACGACAACGCTCACCAACTTTTACAGATGCACGTAGAAAGCATTCTTTCTGGTTGTATCACAGCTTGGTATGGCTCCTGCTCTGCCCAAGACTGCAAGAAACTACACAAAGTCGTGAATGTAGCCCAATCCATCATGCAAACCAGCTTCCCATCCATCGACTCTGTCTACACTTCCCGCTGCCTTGGAAAAGCAGCCAGCATAATTAAGGACCCCACCATGGACATACTCTCGTCCACCTTCTTCCATCGGGAAAAAGATACAAAACTCTGAGGTTACGTACCAACCAACTCAAGAACTGCCATCAGACCTTTGAATGGACTTACCTCGCACTAAGTTGATCTTTCTCTGTACCCTAGCTCTTTCTCTATACCCTAGCTATGACTGTAACACTACATTCTGCACTCTCCTTTCTTTGAAGGGTATACTTTGTCTATATAGCATGCAAGAAACAATACTTTTCACTGTATACTAATACATGTGACAATAATAAATCAAATCAAATCAAAGAACCAGTAATCTTATATCAGACTGAATCATACAGAAATGTTGGCGCAGACTCAATGGGCCAAATGGCCTTCCTCTGCACTGGGTTTCTATGATTCCAGGGTAATTTGTCAAATACCGTTTTCCTTTTACAAAACCATGTTGACTCTGCCTAATTGTATTATGATTTTCTAAATGTCCTGCTACTATCTTCTTAATAATGGATGCTAGCATTTTCCCATTGACAGATGTTAGACTAGTAGTTTCCTGTTTCATATCTCCCTCCTTTCTTGCACTGTGGTATTATATTTGTGGTTTACAATCCACTTGGTTGATCGGACTATTGATGACCCCTTTCATCATGTTGAACCGAGGAAATTCCTCTGCTTTTCTTTGAAGCAATGCCATTGAATCTTTTTCATCCATCCATATCAATAGTTGGGTGTCTTGACTTAAGCCTTCATCTATGTGAAAGATAATGGACAGGATTCTCCGATCCTGTCCGTACCCGCCCTGCTGACAATGAGAACAGCAAATTTGTCGTTCCAACCAAAACTCCATTCACTGTAACGGCAGCAGGGAAACCCAGCCGCGAACAAGGTCGGCGGTTTCTGGCCAGTATCTCCGACAGGGCTGCACTCTCTCAGCACCACACTGGGCTTTCAGACTGCATGTTGTGATCAATGTTCCTCAACAAGCTGAACTGCTTTTACCAAAAGAAACAAATTAGAATTATATTCTTATACTGGTTTGGCACAGCCCATGTCATCGTGTTCCAGGTTCAGGAAAGGATTTGATCCTAATTTTGAAAGTAAAAAGAGCATGATGCATTCGTCATACTTACACATGACACATATCTGCTGAATTTGATTCAATTGTTCATTCTGCAGCAACTGTGTAATTGGCATGTCTAATCGTATTCTGAGCAGAACAACTTGATTATTATTGGGATCTGTTTGTTGGTCATAAACAACTGGGTAGGTTAGAGGGGATATTCCAACCATTGTTCATGCTGGGCTCTGCTTAATACTTCCTCAACTGAAGGTTAGCAATATCAATGGAGAAAACAAGACTTCAATACATCAACTTGAAACAATGCAGGGATATTGGAGTGATGGCTGCATTCTTTTCAGTTTGTGTGAGAGATGGAGATTTTAAAATACGCTATCAATAAATGTTTTAGACTCCCGCAGGCCACAGATAGCAGAAAGCAGCCAGAAAGGAAAGTACAGGGGGCTCGCATTGATCTCTGTGCTCATTTCCTTACATTATGTGGGAATGGTGCAGCAGATGTAGCATTCAAGTAATTGATGGGAGCATTTGTATTCTACTTTGGAGGTCGGTTTAGCTCAGTTGGCTGGACAGCTGGTTAGTGATGCAGAATGATGGCAACAGTGTGGGTTTAATTCCCATACCAGCTGAGATTATTCATGAAGGCCCTGCCTTCTCAACCTTGCCCCATGCCTGAGGTGTGGTGACCCTCACGTTAAGACGCCACCAGTCAGTTCTCCCCCTCGAAAGAGAGAGCAGCCTCTGGTCATCTGGGGCTATGGCAACTTTATGTATTCTACCTGGAAAGATCAGATCAAAATAGTACCTGTATTTACAGAGTTATACTTCCATTATCACATCAGTCCCGAAACAAAAAGGGTCCAACTGTCCAACTCAAAACCCTTTGTCATGTGATTGTTTATGTCCACTCACGAGGTCAGACAGTCTCATCTTAATATTTCATCTAATGGACGGTCCTTCTAACTCTTTCAGTTCTGTACTGCAATTCTAGCTAAGATTATGTGCTCCAATTTCTGGCTTAGATCCCAAACTCATCACCTTCTATTTTAGAGGGTTACCCATCTAGCACAGCTGACACCTTGGTTAAGTGTGCATCATCAGTGGAGCTCAGCAACAACCTTGTAATAAATGCAGAGCATCCTAGTGATGTATAGGGCAAAATAAATCCCAAATATTATTCTTTTGCTGGCAGGTGCCATCGTTTCCCACCACAAGCTTTCTCCTGTCACACAGTTTGAAGAAGTGCTGGCGTTTTGGGAGAGCTGTTTTATTGACACAGAGCACACACCAGGGAATTCTGTCAAACAGCTGTTATATCATCAGCTCCAACAATGCTGGAGTCACACACTCAGGGTTGTAGGGGTGGAAAGTGAATTTACTGAATGTCTCAGTAACAATGGGAATTGTTGTTAACAGAAAGAGTATCAATTATCTCGCAGGAATTATAGAACTGCAATCAAGTTATGAGTGTGGAGAGACAGTCAAATGGTTCATATGGAGAATAATGGAGAGACGGAACTCCAAATAAAGGCACTTCTGAAAATGGGTTGTTTCTGTTTGTTTTCAGACATATGATAAATCAAAAGGTGACAAATCATTCTACATGTGTTAAAAGCAATTTTATTTTTAGTACTATGTTACAAATATAGCATAATATTCTAATTTGAGTGCTATATACTATTTAGAATTTAACTTAAATAGATATTTGTCCTATGTGATTCAAGTACTCTATTTATATTTTAAAGCTCTGTGAAGTTTGTTTAATTTATGTTCTTTGTCTTTATGGTTGAATTTCCTCAGCCTGGGCTCAGAGTCTGTCCCATAGCCATTACCACAGCATGCTTGCTTGCTTCATTGGTAGTGAGGCGTTTTGGAATGTCATGTGGTTGTGAAAGATGCTATAAAACTGCAAATCTTCTTTTCACATGACACTCTTTCAATGAGAAGATTGTTGCTTTCAAGGTATAGTCACACACACACACACACACACAAGTATAGTCACACACAAACACACAAGCAGAGTCACACACTCACACACACACACATTGTCACACACACACACAAGTTTAGTCACACACTCACGCACACACACACAAGTATAGTCACACACACACACACAAGAATAGTCACACACAAACACACAAGCAGAGTCACACACTCACACACACACATTGTCACACACACACACACAAGTTTAGTCACACACTCACGCACACACACACAAGTATAGTCACACACACACGCACACACAAGTATAGTCACACACACACACGCACACACAAGTATAGTCACACACACACACACACAAGTATAGTCACACACACACACACAAGTATAGTCACACACACACACACACACAAGAATAGTCACACACAAACACACAAGCAGAGTCACACACTCACACTCACACATAGTCACACACACATAGTCACACACACATAGTCACACACACACACACACACACACACAAGTATAGTCACACACACACACCCACACACACAAGTTTAGTCACGCACACACACACAAGTTTAGTCACGCACACACATGCACATAAATCTTCCTTTCACATTTCACTCTTTCAATGAGAAGATTGTTGCTTTCAAGGCCACTTTTAAAAAATTTATTACTCACAAGTAGGCTTACATTCACGTTGAAATGAACTTACTGTGAAAATCCCCAGATGAAAGAGAATGTAACACACTGTCCAAACTCACTTCCAAAATGCAGCACTTATTGGAAGTCTGGCAGTCTATGGTGTGTAGAAAAGGAACGATGGAGTACTGGAACTGCACAAGTTTAAATCTCATCCAACTTTATATGGAGTCTTATTTTTCTGGGAACAATTAGCATTTCACATCAAAGCACAAAGGGAGGCAAATATCCAGATGGTTTCATTCTGGGCACTCAGAGAGGACATGTTGCGCTTGGAGAGGGTGCAACAGTATGAGATTTACCAGAATAATGGTAAGGGTGAAAGGGGTTAAATTGTGAAGACGGATCGCATGGACATAATGGCCAGAATTTTACTGCCTCGCCTGCCACAGGAATCGGAACAGGCGAGCAGTGCACAGTGGAAAGGTCCGTTGACCTCCGGAGGGATTTTACTGTTTTGAGACGAGCGAGGCCGTAAAGTCCCACCGAATATATGATCTGATTCAGGTGTTTAAGATGCTTAAAGAATTTGATAGGATACATAGAGAGAAACTATCTTCAAATCGTGAATAAAGTTGCCGAGAATACTAAAGAACACTGTGCCCCCATTGCCAGAGAGTAGGATCTGCTGGAAGAAAGGCTATCATGTTGATGGGCAGACCCACTTTTGTTCAGCTGAATCGATTGCTCATAAACATCACATTTACTTACATTCACGAAAATACTATAAAATGATTCCAGGATATTGTATTAAATTGTCAAAGCTGGTCCAATACTACTATTTCCAAAATAGAAAATGTTGGCAAGTTGCTTCGCCAGTTTGGGTGATATAACTGATTACATATCAAGAAAAACTGGTGCTCGAATGCAGATTTTTTGACAAACTTTAGCAGTACTAATACCATCACCTACTACCTGCTGTTGGTCAGGTTCTCCGATCTCACCCGAGGCTGGGATTATCCAGTCCCACTGCAGTAAATGTAGGTTTCTCTGTTCTCACTGGTGGCGGTGGCAGGGTATGAATGGCCGGAGAATTCTGGCCTGTATGTGAAAGAGAACAAAAGTATTTTTAGCAATCTCCTCAGCAAGGATGGGAAAGGGTATGTTTGTTTTGGTATATAATTTAAAACTACTCAAAACAAGTCTGTTAAAACCGCTCAGAACAACAGGCGGCACAGTGGCACAGCAGTTAGCCTTCCTGCCTCACAACGCCAGGGACCAAGGTTCAATTCCGGCCTTGGGTGACAGTCGGTGTGGAGTTTGCACATTCTCCTCGTGTCTGCATGGGTTTCCTCCGGGTGCTCTGGTTTCCTCCCACAGTCCAAGATGTGCAGGTTAGGTTGACTGACCATGCTAAATTTCCCCTTAGTGCTGGGCAATTAGCAGGATAGATAAGTGAGGTCATGGGGATAGGGCCTGGATGGGACTGTTGTCGTGCAGGCTTGATGCACCAAATGACCTCCTTCTGCACTGTAGGGATTCTATGAAGTCTGTTACTGGTCTAATTTATTCAGGGTACAGATAATTGAGTGCTTATTACTAAAACCATGCTGCATTTAATTCCACTCAACACATTGATGTTACATAGTGATGTAAACAATTAACAATATGCGTCCCAATAAAAGTTCTAATTGCTTTTATTCGACACAAAAAAAGGTTCAGGCTCAGAATCTGCTCCACAGCCACAGCAAACACTTGCACACCAGTTGAAAACCACTGATGTATGGCATCAGGTCACAGGATCTGGTTCTAATTATTAAGTCCTCTATTCCTGTAGTTTTCATTTATTTTATTTGTTTGCTTGGCCTTAAAATAGCTTGTGTAATGCCTGCAGAGGAAGGCAGGTTAGGATCACTTCAGAATCAGACGTGGAGGAAAATGTTGAGAAAACTTGATTTTTAAGATGCTAGTAACGGGCAGGAATTTGCAGTGATTTAGAATCCAGGTTTGGGTATTAGGTTGCTGCACCAGCTCTGGGAAATGAAAAGAAAATCACTCCAGCTTCCCAAGTGGATGAAAGATATCTGTTTCAGCAAGTGGGGGAAAGAGAGGGGATGGGGGAGGAGGCAGGAGAGGAGGGAAGAGGAAGGAGAGGGTGGGAAGAGGAGAAAGGAGAAGGGGGTGGGGGGAGGAGGTGGGGGAAGGAGGGAGGAGGAGGAAGGAGGGAGGAGGAGGAAGGCACAGCGATGAAAGCTGCTGTGATTTAAGAACAGGAGGATGATTTTTCCCTGCTGTGTGTGTCCTTTACTCATCAGGCTCTGTGAAATTCTCTTCCAGTTACTGTTTCACTCCCTGTTTCACTCCATTCCCTACTCTCCAGCTTGAGAAAGTCTGTGTGTTCTGTATGTTCTTCAAACTGTCCCCCTCAGCCCCTGCCTCCTAATTTGTGTACCAGCTGATGCGCGATATATCACACGGGAGGCAGGATGTACTCGGGAAATAAAGGCTTTTATTGCCAACAATAACAGAGCTACTATATACAATATACAATCCCAGACAAAAGGGTCACCAGGCAGAGCAGTGACCTTTATACCTCTTCCAGGAGGCGGAGCCAACTGGGGTGTACCATAGGACTATATTAACAGGTAGAACAGCACAACCCTAACCCCAACAGTAACATATCTACAGACTCATAGTACTGGCCAGACCATGGCTCAGCACTACCTGGTGGGAACCAACAATGCTTCACCACATTCATCCCTCCTTTGAAAACAAACGCCGGCGGGGTACAAAACACAGAACAATTGTTCATCTGTCTATAAGTTCAAATGGTCTGGGGGACCGCACCGTCGCTGTGACCTCCTCAACACCGGCGATGACACCGGTTCAGGCAATCGCGGTGACGTTCTCTCCAAGGCGGTGTCCAGCGACTCCTCCAGGTAGACCACGAGGTGGTGACAATCCGCTGAACTCGGGCACGCCTTGAAGTGGCGACCATCTCCTGGACTCAGGCAAGCTGTACACGGGAGTAAGAGGGTTAAGTGGTGGTCCCGATACTGCCCGCGCCGTGTTAGGAGGGGAAATAATGGTTGGGGGGTCCCTAACAGGGGGTGTGGGAGCGACAGGGGTTTCCAAGCCCCCTGCTGGTGCCAGATCTCGAATCGAGACCGTGTCCTCTCGCCCGTCAGGATATGCCACGTAGGCATACTGAGGGGTGGCGTGGAGGAGATGGACCTGTTCAACCAAAGGACTTGCGGGTCCTAACATGCCGCCGCAGGAGGACAGGTCCTGAGTACGTCAACCAAGACGGTAATGAGGTCCCAGAGGAAGACTTCCTAGGGAATGAAAACATTCTCTCATGAGGAGTAGCATTGGTTGCCGTACACAGGAGACTGGAAGACCTTTAGACCTCAACGCCAGTAAGACAGCCTTCCAGACTGTAGCATTCTCTCGTTCAACCTGTCCGTTACCCCTTGGGTTGTAGCTCATGGTTCTACTAGAGGCAATCCCATATGAGAGCAGGTATTGCCTCAAGTCGTCGCTCATGAACGACGAGCCCCTATCACTGTGGATATAACAGGGGTAACCGAACAGGGTGAAAAGATCACGAAATGCCTTGATAACCGTGGCAGCGGTCATATCAGAACAGGGAATGACAAAAGGGAATCGTGAGTACTCATCAACCACATTGAGGAAGTACACGTTCCGATCTGTCGAGGGAAGGGGGCCCTTAAAGTCCACACTCAGTCTTTCGAAGGGACGAGTGGCCTTAATGAGGTGTGCCCTGTCAGGTCGGTAGAAGTGCGGTTTGCATTCCGCGCATACCCGGCAGCTTCTGGTTATGGACCTGACATCCTCCACCGAGTAGGGTAGATTCCGGGCCTTTATGAAGTGGAAGAGCCGAGTGAACCCCGGATGGCAGAGGTCATTGTGGAGAGCCTGTAATCGATTCTCCTGCACACCAGCGCATCTTCCACGCGACAGGGCGTCCGAGGGCTCGTTGAGCTTCCCTGGACGGTACATGATACAATAATTGTAGGTGGAGAGTTCGATTCTCCACCTCAAGATTATATCATTCTTGATCTTACCCTGTAACGTGTTGTTGAACATGAACGCCATGGACCGCTGGTCCGTGAGCAGAGTGAACCGTTTTCCCGCCAAGTAATGGCGCCAATGCCGAACGGCCTCCACAATGGCCTGGGCCTCCTTTTCCACCGCCGAATGTCGAATTTCAGGGCCTTGGAGGGTGCGAGAGAAAAAGGCGACCGGCCTGCCCGCCTGGTTAAGTGTGGCGGCCAGGGCGAAATCAGATGCATCACTCTCCACCTGGAAGGGGATGGACTCATCGATAGCGTGCATCGTGGCTTTCGCGATGTCGGCTTTTATTCTTGCAAAGGCTAAGCGAGCCTCTGTTGCTAGGGGAAAAGAGGTAGACTTGATGAGCGGACGGGCTTTGTCCGCGTAATTGGGAACCCACTGTGCATAGGATGAGAAGAAGCCTAAACATCTTCTCAGTGCTTTGATGCTAGTGGGCAGGGGGAGTTCGAGGAGGGGACGCATAAGGTCTGGATCAGGGCCAAGGACCCCGTTTTCCACCACGTATCCGAGGATAGCTAGGCGGCGCATGCGAAATACACACTTCTCCCTGTTGTAGGTCAGATTCAGGCGAGATGCAGTGCGTAAGAATCTAAGAAGGTTGGCATCGTGGTCCTGCTGGTCATGGCCGCAGATGGTGACGTTATCCAGGTACGGGAAGGTAGCCCGCAGCCCGTTCTGGTCCACCATACGGTCCATCGCACGCTGGAAGACCGAGACCCCATTTGTGACACCAAAAAGAACCCTTAAAAAATGGTACAGGCGACCATCTGCCTCAAAGGCCGTGTATTGTCGGTCCTCTGGGCGAATGGGGAGCTGGTGATAAGCAGATTTTAAGTCGATGGTGGAGAACAACCGGTACTGCGCAATCTGGTTGACCATGTCAGATATGCGCGGGAGGGGATACGCATCCAGCTGCGTGTATCTGTTAATGGTCTAACTATAGTCTATGACCATCCGGGGTTTGTTCCCATTCTTAACCACCACGACTTGCGCTCTCCAAGGACTAGCGCTAGGTTGGATGATCCCTTCCTTGAGGAGCCGCTGAACTTCAGATCGAATGAAGATCCGATCCTCAGCGCTGTAATGCCTGCTCTTTGTTGCGATGGGCTTGCAGCCTGTCACGAGATTCTGGAATAGGGAGGGTGTGGTAATCTGAAGCGTTGAGAGACTACATGTGGAGCGCGTTGGGCAATTTAGAGGCTGCGGGTCTCCCACTGAAAGCGGAGGGAGTGGCCCATCGTACTGCAGGGTTACACTCTTCAGGTGGACCATAAAATCTAGTCCTAGGAGTATCGGCGCGCAAAGGTGCGGTAACACAAAGAGCCTGTTCTCGTAAACCGTGCCCTGCACCGTCAGATTGACCACGCAGCTCCCTAGCACGGTGACAGACCGGGACCTTGACGCCATCGAAATTGTCTGCTTGACAGTCCGAATCTGGAGACCACACCGCTTCACGGTGTCAGGGTGAATGAAGCTCTCCGGGCTCCCGCTGTCAAACAAACAATAAATCTGGCATCCGTTTACCTGTATATCCATCATGGACTTGTCGAGTCTGTGAGGCTTGGCCTGGTCCAGGATGATCGATGCCACCGTTGGTTCGTGGGTGCAACTGCAGGCAGCTGAGATGGTTGATGACGACCCCTGCTTGTCATTCGCGGTCGGTGCCGACCAAAATGGCTGCCCCCATAGGTCGCACGTGGACGATGGCGCCAAAACCTGCGGCCCCTGCAGGTCGCACGTGTCTTGCAACTCCGTCGTTCGGAATGGCGACGTCCTGGAATCGCACGTGGTAGAAGGCCTTGAACACGCAGAAGAGAAGGAGGCCGGCTCCGGGGAGTCACACGCCACACTGCTGTTTTTTGGATGGAGGTTTGGACCGGCATACTTTGGAATAATGCCCCTTCTTGCCGCAGGCGGAGCACAACACCGCTTTAGCTGGACATCGCTGCCGAGGGTGTTTCACCCCCCCACAGAAGTAACACCGCGGGCCACCTGGAGCTGCTGCCGTCGTCAGGTCCGAGGCTGGAAACGCAATCGCGCAGTTTTTCGGTCCCGCTGAATAAAGTGGAGTCTGTGACTGCCCCTGCCACACTGTCTCCACGTGGTCGTCGGGGTACATCTCCAGAATTTTGGAGGCCGTTTCTAGAGCGTCAGCTAACTCTATGGTTTTAGTGAGATCGAGGTTACCTTGCTCCAACAGCCGAAGGCGGATGTACGACGAGCCGATTCCCGCCACGAATGCATCTCGAACTAGGTCGCTCATGTACTGGGCTGCCGATACTGACTTGCAGTTGCAGGCTCTGGCTAGCTGCTGAAGTTCGCACGCGTACTGTTCCATCGTTTCGCCGGGCTGCCGCCGTCGAGTGGCTAGGTGTCGAGCATGGATCTCATTCGGCGGTTTGTTGTATCGCTTTTTGAGAAGCTCGAGGGCCCCTTTGTAGTCGGTGGCCCCACGGATCGCTAAGTATACAGCGTCGCTTACCCTCGCGTGGAGGACCCGGAGTCTGTCGGCGTCGTCGGTGACCGCTGTGGAGCGTCGAGGTAATCTTGGAAACACTTCAACCAGTGGTCGAAAGTGTTCGATGCTCCCACCGCACGTGGGTCCAACGTAAGCCGTTCAGGTTTAAGCATTTGCTCCATGTTTTCTTTTGGGTTTTTTTTAAAAAAAGAATTTACTTGTTGGCAATAAAATTGATGCGCGATAAATCACACGGGAGGCAGGATGTACTCGGGAAATAAAGGCTTTTATTGCCAACAATAACAGAGCTACTATATACAATATACAATCCCAGACTAAAGGGTCACCAGGCAGAGCAGTGACCTTTATACCTCTCCCAGGAGGCGGAGCCAACTGGGGTGTACCATAGGACTATATTAACAGGTAGAACAGCCCAACCCTAACCCCAACAGTAACATATATACAGACTCATAGTACTGGCCACACCATGGCTCAGCACTACCTGGTGGGAACCAACAATGGTTCACCACACCAGCCTCTGTCTTTGTGAGATTGCCTGTTGAGTGTATCTCTCTCTCTCTCTCTCCTCCGACTCTATGTATTATCTCCCCCTCTGTCTCTTCCACACTCCCTTGGGTCAGGACTTCCTCCACTCAGTATATATCGGGGATGTTTCTCCATGTCTCTGAGCTTAACCCTCTAACTCAGAGATACACTGGGGTGACTGTGTCCAGTGGGGAGTCACGGCAGTTGAATGTCCTCACCTGAGGCTCAGAGTCTGCCCCACACCATGGCCATAGCACACTTGCATGTTTCTCATGGAGCACACTCCTGTTGAAAACCATTGCTCTGGACTGTAGAAGGGTTAGCAGATTTTTGTTACATGGGTGCATTAAGGGATACAGAACTCAGACAGGTTGGTGGGATTAAGTTACAGATCAGCCATCATCTAATTGGATGGTGGAGCAGGCTCAAGGGACGAAGTAGACTAACCTCCTGTTCCTTTATTCTAAGCACGGGTGAATTTGATTCTGCCAGCTCTGGGAGTTTCTTTGCTGCTTCCAAAGGGGTTAAGCTACATGGTCAACAAGACAAATGGGAGCTTGGTAGGTGTGGACCCAGGGTTGGCACCATGATGGCACAGTGATTAGCACTGCTGCCTCACAGTGCCAGAAACCTGTGTTCAATTCCCAGCCTTAGGTCACTGTCTGTGTGGAGTCTGCACGTTCTCCCCGTGTCTGCATGGGTTTCCTCCAGGTGTTCTGGTTTCTTCCCATAGTCCAAAAGACATGCTGGTTAGGAGTATTAGCCATGCTAAATTCTCCGTCAGTGTACCTGAACAGGTGCCAGAGTGTGGCAACTAGGGGATTTTCACAGTAACTTCAGTGCAGTGTTAATATAAGCCTACTTGTGACACTAATAAACTTTAAAATTTAAAAAAACTTCAGTATATCCAACAATTCAGAGGTTCCTGTTCTTCAGTAACGGCAGCAGTCACTCCAGGAGATTGGATGCATACCGCTCTGCACAGCTAGCTCACAACTGTAGTCCAGATCAAACAAGTAATCCCCATGAGTAATGAACCAGCCCACATATACTGCTGTGCTGTAATTAGAGCTGCCTCCAACACAGGGAACAATACAGCACCTTCACTGACACCCTGGTGTAATTATATCTGATTGATTGACATAGAGAATTCGACTATTAACATGGTAAGAAGTCTCACAACACCAGGATAAAGTCCAACAGGTTTATCTGGAATCACAAGCTTTCGGAGTGCTGCTCCTTCATCCACTCACCTCAGGAAGGAGCAGCACTCCGAAAGCTCGTGATTCCAGATAAACCTGTTGGACTTTAACCTGGTGTTGTGAGACTTCTTACTGTGCCTACCCCAGTCCAACGCTGGCATCTCCACATCATGACTATAAACATGGACATAGCTCTTTAGAATGGAAATATAAAAGCTTTGTCACTACTTGTAATGACTGCTCTTTATAATTGGGATATATTGGGCGGAATTTTACCAGCTCACCCCACTCATCAATGGGTAAAATCATGCGAGCGCCAAGAAATCAGGATCAAACCCGATTTCTTGCCTCTCATGATTTTACGAGACCTGGATTTCCGGCGCGGTCATTGCCTTTATGGCCTCGCCAGGAGAGGTTCTTTCTGACGAGGAAAACACCTGCTCCCCATGAATAGGCGAGGGAGGGAGAGCCCGCTGCCACTCTACCTGCAATTGGTCTGGGCAGTGAGGGGGGGGGGGCAGTAGGGGCTGCATGTCGGGCCGCGGGCCCCCATGATTGCGGGTGGGCAGTGCTGGTTGAGGCTGCCTGAAGTAGCAGGGGCCTGACAGCTCTCTGTCTGTCAGATCCCTGTTACTGCTAATGCGCGTGTGCAGCATCAGAGGTCTGCACACATGTGTAACACCTCCCTCTACAGGCTGGCTGGCGAATTAAGCCCAGCCCACAGCCTCCAGTGGCTAGAAACTGACCAGCCCATCTTTTCAGAGACAGAGTGCATAAGATTGAGCATGAAAACTCACCCAAAAAATGGATCAACGGTATATCACTGATCAGGAACTCTTCCATTTTCAAGCTAGCTGGACACTTGGGTTTGATTTTCAAATCAGAATTACAGGATAATTTGCAAGTTCCAACTCCGCACCCATCAGCATCATACACGCAAGGCAATCTTCAAATGTTAAATGCCCTAATGGAACTGCAGACAAGCCTTGCATCAGAACAGGTGATAGGTGACATGCCTAATGCCAAGGTTTTCAGCATCTTGAATGTGAATTGCGAGTTGTAGCAAATCCCACTGGATGAAGAATCCTTGAAGCTCGCTACGTTCATGTCTCCAGATACTGTTTTCTCTGCATGTCCTATGGGATCTCAACTGGCAGTGAGGTCTCCAGTGGTACATGGAGCAACTCTTTCCAGACCAACTCTATGAAATCATTGTCAGTGACACCTTGGTCTGGGGCATTGCAATAACATGGAGCATGTCTTCATCTTGTCCTCAATAGAATCAGGATCATACCAAAGCTAAAACTCAACCCTGCTAAAGTCAGATTCAGGGTCAACCAGGTTCCCTATGTGGGTCAATTGTTCACAGCCGATGGTGTGAAGCTAGATCCAGACAAGACAGCAGATATCCATTCCCAAGGACAAGCATGGTTTACAATGCTTCCTTGGTATGACAAGTTATCTTTTCAAATTCATTTCTTGCTACAGTGAGGTCATTGGAGCTTTCATCAGCTTCTCCACCAAGATGTCGAATGGTGTTGGCAGGAACACAACACTGTGGTCTTCAACACGTTGAAGAAGGCATTCTCAGGCCTTCTGGTGCTACAATACTTTAAAGTTCATAGAATCATAGAATCCCTACAGTGCCGAAGGAGGCCATTCGGCCCATTGAGTCCGTACCGACCACAATCCCATCCAGATCCTATCCCCATAACCCCATGCATTTACCCTAGCTAGTCCCCCTGACACTAAGGGGCAATTTATCATAGCCAATCAACCTAACCTGCACATCTTTGGACTATGGGAAGAGACCAAAGCATCTGGAGGAAACCCACGCAGACACGGGGAGAATTTGCAAACTCCACACAGATAGTGACCCAAGCCGGGAATCGAACCCGGGTCCCTGCCGCTGTGAGGCAGCAGTGCTAACCACTATGCCCCGTGCACCCCATGTTCAAGCCCCTGTACTCCTATCAGCAGACTCCTGCCAATACTGACTTGGCACAGTCTGCATCCAGAATGATAGGCCAAAGCCTTTGTATCAAGGGCGCTCACTGAAACTGAAACTCTTTGTGCTCAGATCGAGAAGGAGCTCAAGGCTTTAGTCTTCACCTGTCAAAAATGTCATGACTTCATATATGTTCATCAAAATTGAAACTTATTATCAGTCACTGATAACTATTCTTAAAAAGTCTCTTCACACTATGTCTGCACGACTGCAGTGTATGATTCTCATGCTGCAAAGCTACAACCTTAGTGTTGTCTACAAATGCATGAAATAGCTGTACCCTCCTGATTACCTTTTCAGAGCCTTTGTACCCACCACTGGCCAGGCAGATTGTGAAGAAGACATTGACATCATAACCATATAGGTACTTTTGCCTCATCAAATCGAGGAACTTAAGGCTGCCTGACAGGCAGATCTCGCATGCAGGCAGCTCAACAATGTCGTTATCAAAGATTGGCCAAATCCTCAAAGGAGCTTCACTACAAACTCCACACATTCTGCTCTGTGAGAGATGAACTTACTCTACAAGACGGACTGATACTGCCTGGCCAATGATTCCTCATCCCCACATCTCTGCAGAGGTACTATATCCAGCAACTCCCCCAAGAGCATCCAGGGCTGGAAGCAACCAGATACAACACCAAGGGAATCATTATACTGGCCCTCGATGTATGTGGACATGGAGAAGTACGGACCATGCACCGTGCTCAAGCTGCATCAAGTCACTGCACCTACATGAGGTCCTGGACCTTCCATGGTCACTGACGGAGGCTAATATTTTCAAATGGAACACTAACCAGCACTTGGCCCGAGATAACACGTACTCTGATTGGCTTCAAATTGACCACCTACCAGACTTGAAGAGAAACATGATCATAGGCAAGCTTAAGGGACACATCACCACACATTGAGTCCTTCAGAAGATAATAATGGAAAATGCTTGGCAGTTCATCTCCAGGGAGTTCAGAGACTTTGCATGAGACTTTGCAGAGACTCATGGCACTTTGAGCACATTCTGAATAGTGGCCTGTACCCATAGTCCAACGACCTAGCGGAGCGGGCGATGCACTCAGCCAAGCACCTACTTGAGGTGCTAAATGTGCTCGAGATCACACAGATTTCTATGCTGTACTCCTCAGCCTCTGAAAAATGCCCTCGTCAGCTCAGCAACTGTTCTCCAGGTCCACCAGGACCAGTATCCCCTTTGCCACCAAAAGTCAAAGCCAACATGAGTGACGCCCGTATGAAACGGCAACAAAGAGGAACGAGGTATTATAATCACACTGCTCACAAACTCTGCCTTTTAGAACCTGGTCAAATTGCAGCCACAACAAACTGGCAGTGGTACATGGCCATGCCCACAGCTATGTGGCTGCCTTAGTTGGTGCTCATTACATACGAAACTGACGTCACCTACTGCAGGTACCTGAACCAGCACCATCTACCACCACAGTACCGCATGCATCCGGTCTGCAATCCAGGCCCCCTATCATTTGGAATGGAGGCTCCTCCAGGGGCCAATGCAGCAAGCTCTGCAGCCACTGGGTATACTGCAAGGATGCCTGATGCCATCTACACTGAGGACACCAACCAGAGTGTATCCCAAGCACAGCCAACTGACACAATCACACACACAGGGTGCACGAGTAAACTTTGTTTTTTTAAATAATGGGAGGAAAAGAGATGCAATGGGCTATGCTCCAGCTGCAGTAACCCAATCAATGTTTTGCTCAATGGAAATAGTTATGTGCTGTTAGCTCTGTTCAACTATGTACGTTGTAAATAGTTTATATATTGTGACTGTTCTCGCACACTGTTATATCTCAGTACTACCGGTTATCCCAACCTAAACAGGGAAGATGTAGACGGGGTGGTCACAGGGAAGCTGAGATGGAGCGGTACAAAAGGGATCGAGTCGGAAGTACGGGAGTTCTCCCTTGAGGGGGCATGGACAAATGCAGCATGAAAGAGTTGCTCAGTATTATCAACAAACCTTCATTATTGTTAGTCCCTTGTTGTCAGTTATTGCAGCCTCGTAACTTCTACACTGAGAATGTGCGACAATTTCATAGGCCATTCAAGTTAATACGCTTATTCCCCACTTAACTCTTCTGATGGGTCAAGTTGATGTTAAATGATTGAACAACACTGTTCGAGGAACAGCAGGGAGTCACCAGTGTCCAAAAACAAACACACACTCATTTATTGTTTATGGGATCTTGCTGTTTTCAGACTAACAGTCGCTGCAATTCAGAAACAACCAATTGCTTCTAAAACTCATTGGACATTCTGAGGAATGATTACACTCTATACAATCGCAAGTTCTATTTTAAAAAAATTCTAGGCAATACCTTCTCTTGACTGCATGTAGCTGAACACATGTTCAGCCACAGGAAAGACCCCCTCCCCCACCTCCCCCCCCCCCCCCCCCCCCCCCGCCCCCCAACTCCCTGACCCACCACTGCTATTTAAAAGGATTATCAACTACTTCGATTCATCGCTGGTTGATTTCTTCAGGTTGTCGCTATAATTTGGCAAGAATTTGATACTTTCTGTAATTTTTCAAGTTGCAAACCTCTACGGGAAGTGGTGTGGCAGGCGCTAAAGAACTTTTTGCTGGCTTCATGGTTTCTGCATAAGCCAGTGGCTCTCAGACATGGGTACACTGGTACACTTTCTCCTAGCAATCCAGCATGTCTGGAAGAATGAACAGAGGACAGACAGAGCTAGAAGATTGTGTATCATCACTGATAGAACTGAAGCAATCTCTGTATGCCTACTTTATCTTGCAATATCACCTTGCAAAAGCTCTCTCTGAGAGCAGATTTCCACTCCATCTGACGAAGGAGCAGCGCTCCGAAAGCTAATGGCATTTGCTACCAAATAAACCTGTTGGACTTTAACCTGGTGTTGTTAAAACTCTTACTGTGAATACTGATATGACAGACTTTCTCACAGCACTCTGACTTTGCAACTCTGGAACTCACGTGAACTAATATTCCATTTTTCTGGAGTCCTTAAAGTATTAAGCCCCCTTTTCTCCACCCCTCCCTTCACTGTGCTGATTCAGAATGGAAAGTTGCAAACACTCCATTTCACAGGATATTTTAGTAGCGTGAAATAAACTAACCTGCTGAGTTAATCCTAACTCGAGTTTGCTGGGAGGTTATGAGTAAAACTGAAGCGCACAAAAACCTAGGGATTTTAAAAATACACCACGACTTATTCTTAAAACAAACTAATTCAAAAAACTTTCTGTTTGCGGACAGCTGCTAAGTGCTGTTTGAACTGATCCCCTCCTGTCGTGCAACACCATGCCAATATATCATCCCCAACAACATGAGCTCTTATTTTGTGTAGTGACCTTTCAGGTGGCACCTTATCAAATGCTTTTTGGAAATCCAAATATACTCTGCTGCCTCTGGGTATGTGGTACCTTCTCCTATATGAGAGAACAAGGTATGTCAATGAGAGGAGTGCAATGTGTTTGGATGCTGTGACTGTTATGGTTGAATAGCTGGCATTATGTACAAGCTGTGAGATAGAACATAGAACATAGAAAGCCACAGCACAAACAGGCCCTTCGGCCCACAAGTTGCGCCGATCACATCCCCACCTCTAGGCCTATCTATAGCCCTCAATCCCATTAAATCCCATGTACTCATCCAGAAGTCTCTTAAAAGACCCCAACGAGTTTGCCTCCACCACCACCGACGTCAGCCGATTCCACTCACCCACCACCCTCTGAGTGAAAAACTTACCCCTGACATCCCCCCTGTACCTACCCCCCAGCACCTTAAACCTGTGTCCTCTCGTAGCAACCATTTCAGCCCTTGGAAATAGCCTCTGAGAATCCACCCTATCCAGACCCCTCAACATCTTGTAAACCTCTATCAGGTCACCTCTCATCCTTCGTCTCTCCAGGGAGAAGAGACCAAGCTCCCTCAACCTATCCTCATAAGGCATGCCCCCCAATCCAGGCAACATCCTTGTAAATCTCCTCTGCACCCTTTCAATGGCTTCAACATCTTTCCTGTAATGAGGTGACCAGAACTGCGCGCAGTACTCCAAGTGGGGTCTAACCAGGGTCCTATAAAGCTGCAGCATTATCTCCCGACTCCTAAACTCAATCCCTCGATTAATGAAGGCTAGTACGCCATACGCCTTCTTGACCGCATCCTCCACCAGATGTGGGTGTACGTCTTGAAGCAATGCGATGGATGCAAGGTTGAAGTGAAGTTATGTATTTTCAATGAGACCTGATTGATCAAGGTTGCTGATTGGGAGTGATGAGGGGCTTGTGAATTGAGGACTGACTGAGGTGGGTGCTGCACACTTATTGGGAGATTGTATTTGAAGATATATTCATTGAAATTGACACTTCCAACTAGTCCCCAGAGCTGAGTCCTGCCTTTGGCCTCCATGGCTATAAGCTGCCATGTGGCTGAAGAGCCTCCTGGTCATCTCTCCTCTTTTTCACCTCTTCCACCAAGACCTCTGGTATAGTCTTCAAAAACCTTAGAGCCAGCTCTCTCCTAATTTGTGCCATTCCTCATTCTTTCCAAGTCAGATTCTCTTCAAACATGAATCACAGCATCTGCTCCAAACATAATACACTTCCCTTTCTGCAGCGCAGTCTATTGTTAAGCAGTGCAGGCTAACATTGAGCAGTGCAAGCTGGCATTAAGCAGTGCAGGCTAACGCTAAGCAGCGCGGCCCAGCATTAAGCAGTGCAGGCTAGCTTTAATCAGTGCTGCCTGATCACAATATTATCCTCCTTCTTGATGCATCTAGCCAATGAGCAGATTAGCATTGCAGAGTGCAGAGAAATGAGCAGGCAGCATTCAGTTGGTTGCTGTCTGCACTGGAATCAAAGGATGTAAGTTAACGACACATTGTGATTCATCTGCCCATTTTCGAGGGCTATCTGATTTAGCCCCTGTCTTTGTCATTGTTTTGAAGTTACAGATGGGTGGATTTTGATCACCGGTAACACCTTCAGCGTTATTTTACTGAATTTAGTTGTGCTGTTTTTTTCTGATGGAAAGCTATCATTATAGTTTCAGAATAAATTGCAGTTCCAGCCAGAGACAAAGTGCTCAGCGGAACAAAGTAAAAGTGCTTTCAGCACCATGCTGTTCTCTCGAGTAATGATAATGGCTGGCTTTGGGGAGAAACATATTATTTACTTTCCAAGCAGGTAGCTGTGTCATATTCTATTGATGCAAAGCTATTCCAAAGAACAACCTGGACACAGTATTAGGCAGGATTCCACAGAGTTCTCATTACTCTACACTTTAATGGCCAATTTGCTTTGATCCAACTTTCGTGGGTCATTGTAGATTGTTAAGTAAAATTGTTTTAGGATAACCTGTTCCAGTGAATGACATTATTTATCCATGTTCTGTCTTGACAATGGTTCTTACTGCTGGTAAAGTGCCAACAGAATTATCCTTCGACACCCAGGCTGCAAAAAAGCCTTGTTATCATCTCAAGGCAAAAGAAAACACTGCAGGTTATAATACATGAAAAACTGTCCAACATCTGACGGTCTCCACATCAGAGTAGAAGAAATCAGTTTACACTGAGGAGATGATACTAAAATAAACATCTATCTGTGCGGTTTCCAAAGCAGTTAGCCACAAACTACTCACCTCAACTGCTAGGCACCAATTCCGTCCCTCGTAGCCCATGTCTCACATAGACCCAGATTCATCAGATTATTTGACCCTCTGTTAAAATTCTACTCCATCAATAAGACTGTTGGCAGTTTTAGATGTGGTGGTACTGAGATTCTTGAAGCCTGAGCTTGCTGAATTTGGTTTGCTTGTAGGATCATTTGCTACCCGGGTATGGATATGAGCACTGACCATGACAACAACTAAAAACCCCTTCCTCATTATAGATCCCACAGCCCACCCACACGCTTTCAATCTGCCACGCCAACATTGAGCACTCCTGCACCATTTCCATGCTGGCCAAAGCCTTTGGGAAGTATCGGACCTTGTAGGGAGCCCAAACTGCAGCTGTGATGCACACCAAGAAATGACTTACATTATTGAAGACTGGCCCTTGACAAAATTCAGTGGAAGGCTGAGAGAGGTCCTTCCAGCCAATGCGGAAGCTACTGCCTGGTTTGGAGATTACTGAATGCACGAAAACAAATAACACCAGCTTTTTGTGCAGTTACCTGGAAGAATACAGTGTGTGTGTGAAGGTGGGGAGTTTGATTGGGTACAGTGTGCATGTTTGAGGGTGGGGAGTTTGATTGTGTAGTGTGTGTGTGAGTGGGATATTTGATTGTGTACAGTGTGTGTGTAAGGGTGGGGGGTTAGAAGGGGTACTGTGTGTGTGTGTGTGTGTGAGGGTGGGAGAGTTTGATTGGGTAAAGTGTGTGTGAGGATGGGGAGGTTGATTGGGTACAGTGCATGTATGAGGGTGGTGAGTTTGGGTATAGTGTGTGTGTGAGGGTGGTGAGTTTGATTGGGTACAGTGTGTAAGAGAGGGTGGGGAATTTGATTGGGTACAGTGTGTGTTTGTGAGGGTGGGGAGTTGGATGAGGAATAGTGTGTGCGAGTGTGGGGAGTTTGATTGAGTACAGTGTGAGGGCGTAGAGAGTTTGATTGGGTACAGTGTGTGAGAGAGAAGGTGGAGAGTTTGATTGAGTACATTGTGAGGGGGTGGGGTATATTTTATGTTGGAATAACACGATGGAATATTTTATGTTGGACGAACACAATGGTACATTATGTTGGAATATTACTATGGTATATTTTATGCTGGAATAACTTCATGATGTATTTTTTGTTGGAATAATATTATAGTATATTTTATGTTGGAATAACTCTATGGTATATTTTATATCCACCTGAGAGGCAAGCATATTCTCAGTTTCACATTTCAGCCAGTACACAGCATTCCCTCAGTCTGGAGATTCGTGCTGAAGTGTCTGGGGAGAGAATTGAACCCACCGCCATCAGACTTAGAGACAAGTGTCTACCGATTGAGCTACAATCGGCTACTTGTTCCCCATTCGATTCTGAATAATTATATTTGAGCTGTATGAGATCCTCCTGAATGGAAAATGTTGAAATGCCTTGTGGCAATGACCAACATCACAGAGAGAAGATTTAATGCAGAACTGAAACTTGCGATGTTCCTTCAGTTGTGTAAAAATATTGTACAGTCCGAATTCTACTGTAAGACCACCAATACCTCTTTGAAGCACTTGAACAGTCATTATCAGCAGCATTGAAATTGCAATTTTATGACTCTAGGGAGACAATTGCCCTGAAAATAGATGCCTCACAGAAAGGTCTGGGAGCATACAGACTACATAAAGGTAAATTGATTACTTTTGCTTCAAAATCTCTGTCTGCAATGCAATCTAACCCCAACATCAAGTGGGAAACATTATGTGGGCAATTCTCCCAGCCAATTGTGCTGCTCGAGCAGCGTAACGGACCGGGAGACATCAGCGGAGGCCGTTTAGCGGGCTCTCCGTTGGGCACCACGGCCTCCACACATCTCCGGCTCCAAGCTTTTTGGAGCCATCAGCTCCGCACTGAAGTCCCCGGGCCCGCTTGTGTCTCCCCCTTCCCTAAAAGTGGTTCAATTCAGCGGGGTTTACTCCTGCTCCCCACTAACAGGGAACAGGTGGCCTGACGACGCTGGAGTGAACAAAGACCATAGAGGCACCTCCACAGGAGGTCAGGGGTAAGGGAGGGTGCCCCCTGGGTAGTGCCAGTCTGGCCCAGCCAGCCTGGCCCCCTGGCACTGCCCAAGGGGCAAATGGCACTGCCCAAAAGTGCAGGGACAGAGGGGGTGGAGCCTATTGGGGGGCCTCTGGTGGGGAGGAGCGATTGGTAGGAGTGGGGGGGGATGGGGGGTCCCGCTGCCACACTGCATAGGAATCAGTGGCAGAGGGAGGTTTGACAGCAATTGGAGCTGGCCATCCGGGTGGGGCAGTGGCGGGGGGGATGTGGGTGTCGGGGCTGACGGGGGGTGGGGGTTGGAGAGGATGGGGGGGGGGGGGTCAAGACTGCCGGGGGGGGGGGTTGTTGGAACTGCGGGTGGGGGGGAAGTCAGGAAGATTGGACTGGCGGGTGGGGGGAAAACATCGAGAGGCCAGAGATCGGGGTTGGGGGGGCATCAGAGGGGCAGCGATGTGGGGTCGTGGGGCTGGCCAGCGATCGGGAGGCCGGCAGCGTGGGGCCACTGCACATGCGCTGATCTCTACTCTGACAGATCAGCGCATGCGTAGTGGCCTACTCAGCACTATGTTGCCAGTCTCTCAGGCAGGAATAGGCCCCACCCAATGATTTTCAGTCTGAATCTTGTTAGGACATTCTCCAGTGCTCGGATTGTGGGAGATTCATTCTGAAAATCATGCTAAAAAAACCAGCAGGAGTTATTCCAGTTTTCACACAAATTTGGCACTTTGAATTTTTTTGGGAGAATCGCCCCCTATATTTAGTGTTTGGAATCTTGCTTTCTTAAACCTATTTATCTGGCAAACGAATTGGGTAGCAACTGACCACAAGTCACTGAAGATGATTTAGTGAAAATCATTGACCATTGCACCACCAAGAGTGCAATGTCTCTTAATAAAGATTCAAGGTTTTGACTGTGTGAAAATATATCCTTAGGTCTACAAGTTGACTTAATTGACATGAAGATGTTAGAACATAGAACATAGAACATAGAACAGTACAGCACAGAACAGGCCCTTCGGCCCCCGATGTTGTGCCGAGCTTTGTCTGAAACCCAGATCAAGCTATTTCCTCCGTATCATCCCGAAGTACTCCATGTGCCAATCCAATAGCTTCTTAAATGTTCCTAAAGTTTCTGATTCCACTATCCCTGCAGGCAGTCCATTCCACATCCCAACCACTCTCTGAGTAAAAAACCTACCTCTGATATCCTTCCTATATCTCCCACCATGAACCCTATAGTTATGCCCCCTAGTTACCGCTCCATTCACCCGAGGAAATAGTCTTTGAACGTTCACTCTATCTATCCCCCTCATCATCTTATAAACCTCTATCAAGTCTCCTCTCAACCTCCTCCGCTCCAAAGAGAAAAGCCCAAGTTCCCTCAACCTTTCCTCATAAGACCTACCCTCCAAACCAGGCAGCATCCTGGTAAATCTCCTTTGCACTTTTTCCAGTGTCTCCACATCCTTCTTGTAGTGAGGTGACCAGAACTGCACACAATATTCCAAATGTGGTCTCACCAAGGTCCTGTACAGTTGCAGCATAACCCCACGGTTCTTAAACTCAAACCCCCTGTTAATGAACGCCAACACACTATAGGCCTTCTTCACGGCTCTATCCAATTGAGTGGCAACCTTCAGAGATCTATGGATATGAACCCCAAGATCTCTCTGTTCCTCCACATTCTTCAGAACCCTACCTTTGACCCTGTAATCCACATTTAAATTTGTCCTACCAAAATGAATCACCTCGCATTTGTCAGGGTTAAACTCCATTTGCCATTTTTCAGCCCAGCTCTGCATCCTATCTATATCTCTTTGCAGCCTACAACAGCCCTTCACCTCATCCACTACTCCACCAATCTTGGTGTCATCAGCAAATTTACTGATCCACTCTTCAGCCCCCTCCTCCAAGTCATTTATAAAAATTACAAATAGCAGAGGACCAAGCACTGATCCCTGTGGCACTCCGCTGGTAACCGGTTTCCAGTCCGAAAATTTTCCATCCACCACCACCCTCTGTCTTCCGTTAGATAGCCAGTTACCTATCCAATCGGCCAAACTTCCCTCTATCCCACGCATCCTTACTTTCTTCATAAGCCGACCGTGGGGGACTTTATCAAACGCCTTACTAAAATCCATGTATATGACATCAACTGCACTACCTTCATCTACACACTTAGTTACCTCCTCAAAAAATTCTATCAAATTTGTGAGGCAAGACTTGCCCTTCACAAATCCGTGCTGACTATCCCGGATTAAGCTGCATCTTTCTAAATGGTCATAAATCCTATCCCTAAGGACCTTTTCCATCAACTTACCGACCACCGAAGTAAGACTAACCGGCCTATAATTACCAGGGTCATTTCTATTCCCTTTCTTAAACAGAGGAACAACATTCGCCATTCTCCAGTCCTCTGACACCACCCCCGTGGACAGTGAGGACCCAAAGATCAATGCCAAAGGCTCTGCTATCTCATCCCTTGCCTCCCAAAGAATCCTAGGATATGTTTCATCAGGCCCAGGGGACTTATCAACTTTCAGTTTATTCAAAATTGCTAGTACATCTTCCCTCCGAACATCTACTTCCTCCAGCCTATCAGCCTGTGACACCCTCTCTTCCTCAAAAACATGGCCCCTTTGGTGAACACCAAAGAAAAGTATTCATTCATCACCTCTCCTATCTCTTCTGACTCCATGCATAAATTCCCACTGCCATCCTTGACCGGCCCCAGCCTCACCCTGGTCATTCTTTTATTCCTCACATAAGAGTAAAAAGCCTTGGGGTTTTCCTTGATCCGACCCGCCAAGGACTTCTCATGCCCCCTTCTAGCTCTCCTAAGCCCCTTTTTCAGCTCATTTCTTGCTAACTTGTAACCCTCCATCGAGCCAATTGAACCTTGTTTTCTCAACCTACTGTACGCTTCCTTCTTCCTCTTGACAAGACATTCCACCTCTTTTGTGAGCCATGGTTCCCTCACTCGGCCATTTCCTTTCTGCCTGGCAGGGACATACCTATCAAGGACACGCAGTATTTGTTCCTTGAAAAAGTTCCACTTATCATTAGTGCCTTTGCCTGACAATTTTTGTTCCCATCCTATGCTTCCTAATTCCCACCTGATTGCATCATAATAACCTCTCCCCCAATTGTAAACTATGCCCTGCCGTATGGCCCTCTCCCTCTCCATTGCAATAACAAAAGACACTGAATTGTGGTCACTATCTCCAAAGTGCTCTCCCACAACCAAATCCAACACTTGGCCCGGTTCATTTCCCATTACCAAATCCAATGTGGCCCCACCTCTTGTCGGCTTATCCACATATTGTGTCAGGAGCCCCTCCTGCACACACTGCACAAAAACTGCCCCATCCGAACTATTCGACCTATAAAGGTTCCAATCAATATTTGGAAGGTTAAAGTCCCCCCTGACAACTAACCTGTGATCTCCACACCTATCCATAATCTGCTTAGCAATTTCTTGCTCCACATCTCTATTACTATTTGGGGGCCTATAGTAAACTCCTAACAACGTGACCGCTCCTTTCCTAATACTAACCTCAGCCCATATTACCTCTGTAGGCAGATCCCCTTCAAAATGCCTTTCTGCAGCCGTTACACTCTCCTTGATTAACAGTGCCACTCCTCCACCTCTTTTACCAGCTACCCTACACTTACTGAAACATCTATACCCCGGAACTTCCAACAACCATTCCTGTCCTTGTTCTACCCATGTCTCCGTAATGGCCACAACATCGTAGTCCCAAGTGCCAATCCACGCCCCAGGTTCACCTACCTTATTTCGGATGCTCCTTGCATTGAAGTAGACACACTTCAACCCACCTTCTTGTCTGCTGGTCCCCACCTTTGACCATGATACCCTTCCCAGTACCTCACTACACTCACTGACCTCTGGACTACAACTCCTTTTCCCATTCCCCCTGACAAATTAGTTTAAACCCCCCCAAAGAGCCGTAGCAAATTTCCCTCCCAGGATATTGATGCCCCTCTGGTTCAGGTGCACCCCGTCCTGTTGATACAGGTCCCACCTTCCCCAGAAAGTGTTCCAATTATCCACATAGCTGAAACCCTCCCTCCTACACCATCCCTGCATCCATGTGTTTAACTGCACTCTCTCCCTGTTCCTCAACTCGCTATCCCATGGCACCGGCAACATACCAGAGATGACAACCTGTTTTGTCCTGGCTCTCAGCTTCCACCCTAGCTCCCTGAATTCCTGTTTTAAATCCCCGTCACTTCTCTTACCTATGTCTTTGGTGCCGACGTGCCCCACGACTTGTGACTGTACTCCAAATAAATCTGGTACATTTTGCACAGTGCAAATGTACCAATTTACCTGCTCTTACACATTCTGCCCTCTAATACCAGAGAACAACTTTTAAAAATACAAGGGAAGATGACCAAAATACACAATGAAAATGGGGGTGTAGAATGTATAGATTGGGCAACTTTACAAACAAGTTCACATCCAAGGTCCAACAGAAGGTACCTGTCAATCAGCTGAGGTAACAAAGATTTGTTCAGAACGAAGGTCTTGAACACAAAGGCATAACCAAGGACAGCTCAAATCCATTCTATCTCCTCAACCACTGTATAGATCCCAAATGCAATCAGAGACAGCATCCAAAAATAACACCCCATAGATCGCTGTGAGCAACTAAAGAACGCTCCAGACAAGATTATGTTTTGAGTCATAGTCATAGAGTCATAGTCATAGAGGTTTACAGCATGGAAACAGGCCCTTCGGCCCAACTTGTCCATGCCGGCCCTTTTTTTAAACCACTAAGCTAGTCCCAATTGCCCATCTTTGGCCCATATCCCTCTATACCCATCTTACCCATGTAACTGTCTAAATGCTTTTTAAAAGACAAAATTGTACCCGTCTCAACTACTACGTCTGGCAGCTTGTTCCAGACACTCATCACCCTCTGTGTGAAAAAATTGCCCCTCTGGACCCTTTTGTATCTCTCCCCTCTCACCTTAAACTTGGAGTACTGTGTGCAGTTCTGGTCCCCACATTACAGGAAGGATGTGGAGGCTTTGGAGAGGGTGCAGAGGAGGTTTACCAGGATGTTGCCTGGTATGGAGGGGAGATCCTATGAGGAGAGGCTGAGGGATTTGGGATTGTTTTCGCTGGAAAGGCGGCGGCTAAGAGGGGATCTTATTGAAACATATAAGATGATTAGAGGTTTAGATAGGGTGGATAGTGATAGCCTTTTTCCTCTGATGGAGAAATCCAGCACGAGGGGGCATGGCTTTAAATTGAGGGGGGGTAGTTATAGAACCGATGTCAGGGGTAGGTTCTTTACCCAGAGGGTGGTGAGGGATTGGAATGCCCTGCCAGCATCAGTAGTAAATGCGCCTAGTTTGGGGGCGTTTAAGAGATCCGTAGATAGGTTCATGGACGAAAAGAAATTGGTTTAGGTTGGAGGGTCACAGTTTTTTTTTTAACTGGTCGGTGCAACATCGTGGGCCGAAGGGCCTGTTCTGCGCTGTAATGTTCTATGTTCTATGTTCTAAACCTATGCCCTCTAGTTTTAGACTCCCCTACCTTTGGGAAAATATGTTGACTATCTAGCTGACCTATGCCCCCCATTATTTTATAGACCTCTATAAGATCACCCCTCAGCCTCCTACACTCCAGAGAAAATAATTCCCAGTCTATTCAGACTCTCCTTATAACTCAAACCATCAAGTCCCGGTAGCATCCTAGTAAATCTTTCCTGCACTCTTTCTAGCTTAATAATGTCCTTTCTACGATAGGGTGTCCAGAACTGTACACAGTGCTCCTTCCTAAAGGTGGCTTTAAGTGAATAATTAACAACTTATTTTATTCAACCAACCGGGAACTTTAACTAAACCAGTAACAATTTTAATTAAAGGATGGTTCGACTGAAATGTTGTTCAAATAAAGATAAGGGTCATTTAGTGCCAAAACAGTAATAACAGAATCTTAGTCACTCTCAAAAAAACTAGATACAACCAGGTCTGGTGGCTTGGAAAAGATCTGGAGGTTCTTCTGTAGTTGTCCGCTGTCTGTAAGCACTGTCCGATTGGGTACTTTTCGCTGGTTGAATGGTGAGTTCTCTTAAGACATATCTGAAGCTGGCAGAGTTAAGAACTAACTGTTGATCTAACTGCCTTTAACTGCTTCAGCTGATCTGACCCTGATTCTGGCTCAAGCGATGTTCCTCTGAGAAGGCTGTTGCTCTGGGTTTTATACTCGTGATGACCTCACAATGTTCTTACACTACGATTGGTCTGAGGTTGTCAACAACAGCAAATTCAAATCAGATCGGCTCTTAATGGCTGATTGTCTTTTTTAAAACTGATAGGCTATTAGAATGTTACCTGTTACCAAGGCAACCCTGATGCTTGGCTCTCGAAACAAATGTCTCAACTTAGAGTTTCCCCTTAGTGTCCAAGATGCGCAAGCTAAGGGGACCAGCCGTGCCAAATTGACCCCGTGTCCAAAGATGCACAGGCCAGGCGGATTGGCCATGCCAAACTGACCCCCAGTGTCCAAAGATGTGCAGGCCAGGCAGATCGGCCATGCCAAAGTGCTCCTTTGGTGTCAGGGGGATTAGCAGGGTAGATACAGGGATAGGGCCAAATTTTGGTCCTGGTCCAGACCCCCAAATGTTTGGTACGATCCGGGTAGGGGCCAATAACATTTTGTTTAAAGTAAACAAAGTTTAATATCCAAGATACGTGGTAAGTGGATAAAGCTAAAGACTCCAACAGGTTTTAAATGAATAAAAATAAACTTTACAAGTGTTGGAAAGATAAATCAATTTACACTATTTCTCTTAGACTCTAACGTTCAAAGTAAATATGAGGTACTTGTGAATTAACAGGCAGTCTGTGGTCAAGCATACCACAAGACACCAATATAGATTGCATGATTTTTCAATAACTCACACAAATGTCAGTAAACATAGAATCAACCAATCTCATTGGAATTCTTTCCCTTGCATGTGGGAATCCAGTCTTAACCTCAAAGATATCACCATGGAATTCTCTCTAAAAGCCTCTCCAACTCAGATCGCTTTAATGAGCCCTCTTCAATTTCACAGGCTTTTGGCTTTCACCTGAGCCTCTTTGATGACCAAGGCTTCTCCTGAGCTCTCAACACTTAAAGTCTGACAGCTGCCATCGTTTTCTGCTTGGTGTCTCTTTCTCTGTTTCTCTTTCTGAACAGGGACCTCTCCCTGTTCCCTTTCCTTTTGGGATCTCTCCCTTCCCCTCACTCTTTGGGACCTCTCCCTATCCCCTCTCCCTTTGGGACCTCTCCCTGTTCCCTTTCCCTTTCGGATCTCTCCCTGTCCTCTCTTGCTTTGGGCTCTCCATGTCTTTTGTCTGGGACTCTTCTCCAATATGGTGCCCTGTTTCTGGCTACATCAATTTTTCATTAGAACATAGAACATAGAACAGTACAGCACAGAACAGGCCCTTCGGCCCACGATGTTTTCTGCTTTCTTTCTGCGCAAGTGTGATGGGCTTGTCCTCAGCCTGAAGAATTTAAAATGCTGAATTGTGCATGCACAGCCACTTCCAATCTATGCATATATAAAAACTCCCAAGGACTGTCAGGACTTGGGAGTTCCTGGTCCCTTTTCTTAATAAAGAGGTGCATCTGGATTTCATAACAGTTATCACAAGGTCTGATCATAAACGTAGATTACCTTTATACTTTAGAGACTCATAGACACACCTGTTCTATGTAATTATATAACGGTAACTAAGCATGAACATGTATCTTAAACAGTTATACTTCTTTGAAAGGGAGGACATATCTTTAAAAAAAAGAGGGATCTTGTAGTATGTCTTTAAGAGGATGGGCATGTATTGGTGTACATCACTGGAGGGAAATGTGTTTAGTGTGTTCCAGTTTTCGTTTCACTTCTACTTTAAGCAGCACAGCAAACAACACAGCTTCTCATGTCTCATAACTATGTAAGACTGTGCTTATGTACCTAGCCTTAATAAATAAACCCCAATTAACTTACCCAACCCTTTATGAGTGATTGGCACCTTACGTCTTATAGAAGAAAAAAGCTTAAGAGCTGATATCATTATAATGACACAACTATTAAGACACTTCCAGCTCACCATTATGCCTCTTGCTGCTTCATGTTTACTTTTATTCTTGCTATCATTTATTTTCTGAATTTCTATTCCCTCCTAACAAGCTGTAATGTTTTAAGTATCTAGAACTTGCTGTTTAATGACCAATTCGTGTAGAAAATATGGCAAAAAATTTTTGTTCTTGACTTTTTTTGAAAAACATAGTTTGGTGAGAAAGATATGTTTGAAACAATAGTTTTAGACATTGTGAGGATGATCTTACCATTGCGTCCCATCGGCCGATAGGCGGGGCCTGCTGGTATGATCACGAGAGAGCCAAGGAATCAGGTTCATGCCTGATTTCTCGCCCCTCGCAATCTTACTGATACCAGATATCAGGTGTAATCAGCCTCGCGCTCATTTCTGGCACGAGGCTGAATAAATTATTTCAACTGAATTGAAACATAATTTAAATAGAATTAGCAGGCCCAGGACTCAATCGTCCGGGCTCACTTGCCTCTGTGGCCTCACCGGGAGAGGTTCTCTTTGGCAAGAATCACAGCTGGTCCCCAGCAATGAGGACCAGACGTGATGGCCTCGCTGGTAGAACTGGAGACTATTGAAGAATCCCTGGGAAGTCTGGGTCAAGGGGGGTGCGCCCCTTGAGCAGTGCCAACCTGCCAGCCTGGTACCCTGTATCAGTCTGGCCAGGCATGGGCTAACGATCAGCCACGGGGCCCCACAGTTACTTGGTGGGGTGTGTGCTCTGTCTAGGCCACGGAGGCCAACTGAGAGCAGCAGAAACTGTGTGACAGATCTCTGCGGCTCAGAGCAGAGACCTGCGCATGTGCAATGGTGCCCTCTGCTGCTAGCCGACTTTCTGGTGATTTAAGCCCCGCCCACTCCCCCTACAGGTGGAAATCCGATTTCAGGATTTTTTCATGCACTAAGTGCATGGGATACCAGATTTGGACTCACCAAAAAATCGGATCCAAAACTCTCCCGTTTTCACCCTCGTTCTGGACTTTGAATTTTTTTCATAAGATCACCCCCTGTGCCTCAGTGATAAAGACACAGCAGAGCTGTCTGATTTTACTCACTGATCATGATGAAGGTCTTGACATTGTTGATTTGTTGTTTTGAAATTTATTTGTTTGTCTCCAGCCTAACACAGGCTCATTCCCTTCTGTGAGGTTCTTATGCACACGGGTGTCAGTCCAATGTAGACTTTTCTTTGTAGCTTCCTCCTATGAGGAAGTAGTTTAATGTTTTAAAAAGTTTGCTTGGTTTATTCGAAAATGTTTCTATTCAAAACCAACTCCCTCCCTCTCCTCACGGTCAAACATAAAGTTTAACTGCTGGATCACCAAGTAAGCAGCAATTTTATTTGAAAAAATCACTGTCATTATGACCTGTTTTAGTGACATCACAAATTTCACTGTGACCCCAGGTCATGAGCTGTCACATGACCTGCCAGTTGATGACCTCACAGGTGAGGGTGACCTAATTGACTGACTTGGGATTTTGTGTTTTGAGTGTTAAACTGCTTTTAAAATATTTTTTTCACACAGATAATGATGAATAATAGTTTTTAAGTGTCAATTCTGTGAATGAGTGTTCCTGAGAGGGTGCTTGAAGCTTTATATCCAGGTTGTCATTATGAACTCCACTGAAATGGGAGTCGGTGTTTGTAATAGCTCCCTTATCCAGAACCATTACAGGGCTTCATGTCCAATAATGAATTGTGGCTTACATGGATCATGGTCTAATTGATCAGTTTGACCAGTGAATTTTTCTCTTTTGTGTGTGACCATGGCCGCACCATCGGTCACATCACAATGACCATATATGTGCAATCTGGAATCTCCCTGATTGACAGATCTCCACTACGATATGGGATGTAGTCATTCCGTGAGACAACTGGGGTTGTAATGAAACGCAATATAACAGAGAATCACATTACCAGCTCACTAAATCACCCGAGATCACAGACTGTCTGCATCAGAGGCAGGGTAAGATAAAAGACATGCTGGTGTAGAGTTCCTGCCATTTTACCAGTAGGTGCGGGTCCTACAACTGCAAGGATAGACTTGGACCAAGGTGTACAAAAAAAAACACATTTATAGATGGTGATGACAGCTACCAAATGGTGTGATATAGCACAAAGGGATTGATCCCACTTCAGAAGCCTCTCTGCCATGCATGCATCCGTCAGCATCACCTACACACAAGAATGTAAATTTTGCAGATGAACAGGTAACAAGCAACACAAGACAACTGTGCACAGTCAACCTGAATGTAACCCTCAGCGAAGGAAAGGTAGTTTAAAATCCCATGTAGAGGTTGTAAGGTCCAATCAAGTCAGTTGATTTTTTGAGGCTATGAAGCATAGGCAGTACCTCAAAAATGTAGTAATCTAAATACTCTTGTCATGAGTTAAATGTTTCGTGTTGAATAGTGTTATAGCTGCCAGCTGATGTGTTCCATATTGGTTACTTATTCATGTACATATCCAAGTTAAACTAGCTTAATTTCTTTTAAATCAAGGAAAGGGGTCGTTGTGATAGTGTGCTGCTAATGTGTAAAGTATAGTCATTTATATATGATTATGGAAGTAGTTATGTCACCACAGGAATTGATGCAATGTCACAGCAGCCATCTTAGATTGTATAGTGAGCAGCATTTGTGGCAGCTGTCAGAAGATGTGTTCAACCTTTACACCTGGGTTTATTTGTATTAGTCTAGAAAGAGATAATAAAATAGAGGTTTGCTCATGGAGGCAAAAAATGGGACAGTTTTTGATCCTCAACCTGCGTCAAGTGGGAAACTAAGATTTTCATTTGAGTGAACATTTAACTAGCAGGGAAATATGCTTCCTGGCCAATTAAGGGAAGAAGAGAAACTCTCAAAGCTCAAGCGCCGATCAGATGCTTCCTACATGAGAGGGGTGCCTGACTGCAATACAAGGTAAGTGACTGGGAGGGTATCTCAAGATGAAGGCGTTCTTTTAGGAAAAATGGACAGACTCTGGGATTGGGCTGGGAAGCCGTCATGTCTCAGAACATTCAGGTCCTGTCCACCTCCGTTCCTGACATTGGCAGAGCCTGATAATTCAGTCACATGTATGGAACCTGGAATCTCACTGGTTGATGGGTCTCCATCACAACATGTGATGCATTTACTGAGTGAGGCAGTTGGAGTTGTAATGAGATGTAATGTAACGGTCAGTCACTGAGTGTATTTTCCAGCCTGTAAGTTAGATTGTACTGTATCTGACACTTATTAATTTTCCCTACTCCGTTTCCTCATAATGCTAAAAAGACTTTGTGGAATTGTAGAATCACAGTAGCGAAAAAGGCTATTTGGCCCACCATGTTTATGCTGGCTTGTTCAGGAGCTGTCCTTTTAGTTCCCCGGGGAATGTGGGTTTTCTTTGTTGCTGGAGATGTATTCATTTCAGTAAATGTCTGAGAGAAAAAGTGTGGAATTTATCTCAATTGCGAGATGCAGAGGGAAAGCAAGTTCTTGGTAAATTGCTATGCATCTGCAGCTGAAGATGTACAAGTCCAATCTATAGCAACTTGTTGAAGCATTTTGTTCAACTAGGTGTTCAGTGCTTTGAATTTCAATCACAGCTTCACACTCTGCCATTATCACCCCCGATACTGACAGTAAATTGCAAAATCTCCTAATTAATATTTCTGTATTCAAATAAAGCTTACACTTATCCCTTAATTTCCCCTTGATAACAGTTTAGATTGTCTGATGCTTAAGGCACTTGAATAGTAAATGGTGCTCGAGCCATTTTATTGTGTTATTTTCCTTTCTTGCAGCTGTTTGCAATATGAAATCTAGCACCACATTTAATGCCTTTAAAGTGCTGACCCTGTGTAAACTGATGCACATTACTAACAGATGATACAATATACTGCAAATAAATCTGCTTATACCGCAGCAATGAATAACCTTAATACAAGATTCTCACTCAGAACCTAATGAAAAGTTGATTCTTTAAGGGGCCTGGCACACAGAAGGGTGGGTTGTATGAAAGATCTACCTGGACTCTATTTTGAGTCCAGTATTCACCTGGGCCCTGCACTTCAGAAAGGATTCGCTGGCCTTGGAGAGTTCACAGTGCAAATTTACCAAAATTATACTGGATCTAAAAGGGTTGAAAGACAGTTTGGGAAGCATTTCTTCACACAAAGGTGATGGAAATCTGGAACTCGCTTGTTCAAAAGCTGTTGCAGTTGGAGGTCGATTTGAAAATTTCAAAACTGAGATTGATAGCTTTTTGTTTGGTGACAGTATTAAGGGTTACAGAACCAAGGTGGGTGGATGGAGTTAAGGTGCTGATTGACTGCAATATAATTGAATGGCAGAGCAAGCACTAGAGTCCAAATGGTTTCCTCCTGTTCCTATGTTTTTATATATCGTGACAATGATATAAAGGCATCAGTCACTCATAAGGGACTAGGTAAACACAACTTGGGTTCATTTATTGAAACTAGGCACATGAGAACAGATACACATTGAAAGCTTGAAGACACAACAAAACTGTGTGTGTATTCTGCTGAAAACAAAAGTGAAACTAAAATTGGATCACATGACACACTTCCTTTCAACTGAAGTTATGCTGCAATGATTTAAAGGCATGTTACAACATGTTTCTAATGGGATTGTAAACTCTGAGAGACAAGTCCACACTACATTTGTCAAATATTATCTGGGACGTCAGTGTTCTCTCGCGCAGGACTCTTCAGTCAGTATCTTTGTGTTTCTCCTCATTAGACGGTTCTGCCAGGAATTACAGGCAAGGGAAAATCTTTGCAGGAGAATACTTGGGCTAGGCTTGATGATAAGGCAGATTGTACAAAGGAATCAACTTAAAAATTAAAATGACCTTTTGTTTCCCTATACTTCCTTATGTTCTAATTGGTTCCTGCACTCTATCTTTCTTCACTCCTAAACAGGTTGGTTGTATTTTTCATTTCTGTGCTATCAGAATAAAAGGCTGACAGAGTAACCAAGCAGCAGTCAATCTATCAAATTTTAAAAACACACAGCCCAATTTGTCATTGAAAATACTCAAAGGGGGGGATTTCTGGCTCCCCATTTTCAGCAGACGGGAATGGCAGAGGGAATGGAGAATCGGGCTGGAGACCCACAACACTGGCGGGTTTTCTCTGCTCAATTGCCCCCAACACCCTGCAAATGATGTAACAGGGGTTGAGATCTCCCTTTACATCACATTTTCAATGCAGATCAGGTGTTTACACCTGGTAGACCCCCCACCCACTCACATTGGTGTGAGGGCACACTGACATGAATCTTGATAGGACTCTAAAATTTGGACCTGGTGAACAGAACCTACTGGTTCACAAGTGAGTACAGCCCCCAGCGGGGAGAGAGTCATCCCCTGGCATGACCCATTATGGGGGCAATGACAGGGGGCAAGTGCTATGTAGAATCATAGAAACCCTACAGTGCAGAAGGAGGCCATTCGGCCCATCGAGTCTGCACCGACCACAATCCCACCCAGGCCCCACCCCCACATATTTACCCGCTAATCCCTCCAAGGATGGGATGCTCTTTCAGAGAGTTGGTCAGACTCGATGGGCCAAATGGCCTCTTTCTGGACTAAATGGATGCTATGCCAAGACTCCAAGGGGCAATCCTTAACCTGGCCAATCAACCTAACCCGCACATCTTTGGATTAGGTAGTAGGTACAGGGGGTTTTGTGTTCATTTGGGGGATTCTCTGGTGGGGGTGGGTGCTCCATCCAAAAGGTTCATGGGGTGGTATGATGGTACTGTTGTTAGCATTGCACTACAGCACCAGGAACCTGGTTTTGATTCCAGCCTGTGTGTGCCTGTATAGAGTTTGCACATTCTCCCATGTCTGCCTGGATTTCCTCCAAAGATGTGTAGATTAGATGGGTCAACCAAGGTAAATGTGCGGTTTTACAAAGATGGAGGAGAGGACCTGGATGGGATGCTCTTTCAGAGAGTTGGTCAGACTCGATGGGCCAAATGGCCTCTTTCTGGACTAAATGGATGCTATGGATTCTATGGAACCTATAGGTAAGGCTGTATCATCAAAATTAAGAACAATGAAATAGAGTGCAAGGTCTGTGATAAGATGAAAGGCTGGAGAGATGAAATGACAAAAGAGTTGGTGGGGCGAGGCCAAAGGGGTGATTATGAGACAAGTAAAGTGATACAAGAAAGAGGTGCGAAGGGCAAACTGATGAACTGCTTCTGTCCGAAAGTTTTTAAAAAAAAATTATGACTGAAACATGCAAAAAAGTGGAAAAAAATGGGGTCAGAGATTATGATCTGAAGTGGTTAAACTCAGTGTTGAATCCAGAAAGTTGTACTTGCATCAGAGGCAGTGCAATGAAGGCTCACCTTGACTGGTCCCTGGGATGAGTAGGTTGTGCTACGATGAGATGCTGAAATAAATTGGGTCAATACTCTCTGGAGATGAGAAGAATGCGAGGCGATCACGTTGAAACAAGAGTTTGCTGGCAGCATTGGATTATTTGATAAATGAAGGTGCCACTTGCTTTAAGATAGGTTTGTAATTTAAACTATTCCAAAGATCAGTAATGACCGCACTTCACAGGAAATAGTAAAAGTAGAGACAGTTTGCAAATGTGCTGGAATATTCCTTGAGTTTTAAAGAAAAATCTTTGTTTGCTGTTGTCCCTTTTGAGTTTCTTGTCCTTTGTCGGCCTTTCCCTTACCTTTCAAGGTTTCAGTTCAGATTTTTATGCCAACCATTTGGGGAGAAAATTGTTTTCTGTTTTTAAAAGATTTGTTTCGTTAACAATGTCCTAACATTCCAGTCTGGCTGATCTGGTCTCATTGTCCAAATGATGATTTATTAAATGTGTGTTTATCCCAATTTACATCTGAAACGTATATCCTGAGCAAGAATCACAGTTAAAACGTGAAACACGTTCATCTAAAATGTTAATTTGATTTATTATTGTCACATATATTAGTGTACAGTGAAAAGCATTGTTTCTTGCACGCTATACAGACAAAGCATACCTTTCATAGGAAAGGAAAGGAGAGGGTGCAGAATGTAATATTACAGTCATAGCTAGGGTGTAGAGAAAGATCAACTTAGTGTGAGGTAAGTCCATTTAAAAGTCTGATGGCAGCAGGGAAGAAGCTGTTCTTGAGACAGTTGGTATGTGACCTCAGACTTTTGTATTTTTTTCCCAGCAGAAGAAGGTGGAAGAGAGTATGTCCGGGGTGCGTGGAGTCCTTAATTATGCTGGCTGCTTTTCCAAGGCAGCGGGAAGAATAGACAGAGTTAATAGATGGGAGGCTGGTTTGAGCGATGGACTGGGCTTTATTCACGACCTTTTGTTGTTTCCTGCGATCTTGGGCAGAGCAGGAGCCATACCAAACTGTGATACAACCAGAAAGAATGCTTTCTATGGTGCATCTGTAAAGGTTGGTGAGAGTTGTAGCTGACAGGCCAAATTTCCTTAGTCTTCTGAGAAAGTAGAGGCATTGGTGGGCTTTCTTAACTATAGTGTCAGCATGGGGGACTAGGACAGGTTGTTAGTGATCTGGGCACCTAAAATCTTGAAGCTCTCGACCATTTTTACTTTGTCATCATTGATGTAGACAGGGGCATGTCCTCCACTATGCTTCCTGAAGTCGATGACATTCTCCTTCATTTTGTTGGCATTGAGGGAGAGATTATTGTTGCTGCACCAGTTCACCAGATTCTCTATCTCATTCCTGTACTCTGTCTCGTCATTGTTTGAGATTCGACCCACTACGATGATGTCGTCAGCAAACTTGAAAATCGAGTTGGAAGGGAATTTGGCCACACAGTCATAGGTGTATAAGGAGTATAGTAGGGGGCTGAGAACACAGTCTTGGGGGGCACTGGGGTTGAGGATGATCATGGAGGAGGTGTTGTTGCCTTTCCTTACTGATTGTGGTCTGTGAGTTAGGAAGTTGAGGATCCAGTCGCAGAGGGAGGAGCTGAACCCCAGGCCACGGAGTTTGGAGATGAGTTTTGTAGGAATAATGGTGTTGAAGGCTGAGCTGTAGTCAATAAATATGAGTCTGACATAGGTGTCCTTGTTATCTAGGTGTTCCAGGGTTGAGTGCAGGGCCAGGGAAATGGCATTTGCTCTGGACCTGTTGCGGCAGTAGGTGAACTGTAGTGGATCCAGGCAGTCTGGGAAGCAGGAATTGATTTGTGCCATGACTAAGCTTTCGAACGACTTCATAATGATGGATGTCAAAGCCACCGAACGATAGCCATTAAGGCATTAAGTGTTAATTGAAACAAAATATTCAAACCAACTGCATAAACAATCCTATTTTTAGATATAATTGATGTTGGATTCAAAATAATATACCTGGAAGAAGTGACATTTTGTTCTTTAAAAATGCAGGTTCAGTGGTTACAAATCTGAATGATGCCTATTGCTGAGAATTGCATTGACTCAAACCAGCAAGGTGTGAGTTTGCTTCTGTGGTTCTTAACCCTCCACATTCTTGTGCTTTGTATTATCTGAAAATATTTCTAGGAAATGTTAAACAGGAAGGAATGGTCAAGTTTACACTGGTGCCTTAATTAATTATTCAGGTTAAACTGCTGGGTCCGACATCCTGGATTTCAATGAAACTGAAGAGAAAGAGATTCACTCAGTGCCCAGTGAGAGAGAGACAGCTGGGCACTCTAACCTTTCACAAATTCTTCTGTAATATTCCTGCCATGAGGAATATTCTCTTCTTGCATTGGCAGTGCAAGAAGAGATCCTCTTGAATATCTCAACTGATGTTGAATTCCAACAAAAATATTGTATAAAACAACCTACAATTCAAAACATTCTGTGCCTATACCTGAACAACCATATCTGTCACTTTAAATTCAAGTGGTACTATTAACCCACTGTTCAAACTGTACATGGGCTCAGGAGATGTAGGAATGCCTATCTCTTGGTGGTGCTCCGCCATTGCCTCTTGACCTCGTCCTGTAATCGTGCAAGAACACCATCAGTAACTGTTGCAAAGTGTTTGGGTGATGTACCTGCCATAGCTGCATAGCTGGAAGTCTGAAGGAGCTGTGAGATGAGGGTGTGAGTCTTGCAGCAGTGATAAATGTGTGAGATTGAAGTGGGAACATCTGTATATTAGATGTGAGAGGTTAGAATGTGTAAACAATCCTATTTACAATCCAAATACGCATCAATGGGGACAAAGTAAAAAATGGTCTAAAGCTTCATGTTTTTTGGCGTCCGGACCATGAACAGCCTGTCCTGGTTCCCCCCATGCTGACATTATAGTTAAGAAAGCCCACAACAACTTTACTTTCTTAGAAGACTAAGGAAACTTTGCATGTCAGCTACTATTCTCTCCAACTTTTACAGATGCACCATAGAAAGCATTCTTTCTGGCTGTATCACAGCTTGGTATGGCTCCTGCTCTGTGCAAGACCGCAAGAAACTACAAAAGGTCGTGAATGTAGCCAAATCCATCACGGAAACCAGTCTCCCATTGACCCTGTCTACACTTGCTGCTGCCAGTATAATTAAGGACTCCACGAACCCCTGACATTCTCTCTTCCACGGGAAAAAGATACAAAAGTCTAAGGTTATGTGCCAACTAACTCGAGAACAGCTTCTTCCCTGCTGCCATCAGACTTTTGAATAGACTCTCTCTCTACACCCTAGCTATGACTGTAACACTACATTCTGCACTCTCCTTTCCTTCTCTATGAAAGGTATGCTTTGTCTGTATAGTGTGCAAGGAACAATACCTTTCACTGTACACTAATACATGTGACAACAAATCAAAGAACCCCTGCAGTGCAGAAAGAGGCCATTCAGCCCATTAAGTCTGCACCAATCCTCAGAGGACATCTTAGCCAGGTCTATGCACCTCCTACACCCTCCCCCCCCCCCCCCCTCCCCAACACCGTATTCCCATAATCCAGCACATCTACCCCAGCTAATCCACCTAACCTACATATCTGTGGACCATGAGAGGGAACTTGAGCACCTGGAAGAAACCCATATATGCCAAAATCCAAGCTGGGTCCCTGGCACTGTAAGGCAGCAGTGCTAACCACTGTGCCACTGTGCTGGGTTATGGGGCTGTGGTGCCATCTGTGAAGTTAGTAGTTCAATTGGATAGGAGATGGCATTTTAAGATACACTTACTTACCATGACCACTCATGTAGGATCATTAAGCTTTTTGTAGTACTACAGCCATATTTTCAGGGCCAGCCTCCTTGAATTGACTTCTATGTCCAATTACTTTCATTTCTTTCAAAGTCTATGCCTGGAGGCACATCTGTCCCCTATGGAAACATGATCTTTCTCCTCCTTTCCATCTCCTGGATTAAGGCCTTCAGTGATGCATCAGAAAACCCAGGAACCCACTCTCTGTTCGATTGTTATTCCTTCTTTGAAGTACTTCTTGACATAGTTCCACCAGTTGCTGAAGCCTGAATTAACTCTTCTTTTAAGAGGTGCAGATCACCTGTCAGATATGAAAGTGAATCGCAACTCGTGCATCCTCCTGAGCCCCCCTCCCCCCCCCCCCCCCCCGGATGAACATGCTGCCAGTCAGCAATGCATTACCGACTGAACCATGTCACAATCATTGAGATGAGCAGGCAACAAACTCTACATCCTGCATGTATCACTCCAATCGGTTGTGGAATTATTGCACATCATTCAAGACTAAGCATTTAGAACTCGGGGAATCAAGGGATATGAGAATTTAGGTCAAAGATCAGTCATGATCTCTGCAGAGCAGGTCCAAGGCATCATGCACCTGCTCCTATTTCATCTGTTCTTATCACCATCCCGGCATCCAAAAACTAGATCTGCCACATTTAACAGGTGATCGCATACTTAAATTCCAAATATTAAAAGACAAAATTTGACACTTAGCCGCATAATAAAATATTAGGACAAGTGACCAAGACTTTGGTCAGAGAGGTAGATTTTAAGAAGTGTCTTAGATGAGGTGGAGAGGTTTAGGGAGAGAATTCCAAAGCTTACAGTCTAGACAGCTCAGGGCATGGCCTCCAATGGTGCAGTTTGAAAACGGTAAGAAGTCTCACAACACCAGGTTAAAGTCCAACAGGTTTATTTGGTAGCAAATACCATAAGCTTTCGGAGCACTGCTCCTTCGTCAGATGGAGTGGAAATGTGCTCTCAAACAGTGCAAACAGACAAAATCAAGTTGCAGAATACTGATTAGTATTCTAATCAGTATTCTGCAACTTGATTTTGTCTGTTTGCACTGTTTGGGAGCACATTTCCACTCCATCTGACGAAGGAGCAGCGCTCCGAAAGCTTATGGTATTTGCTACCAAATAAACCTGTTGGACTTTAACCTGGTGTTGTGAGACTTCTTACCGTGTTCACCCCAGTCCAACGCCGGCATCTCCACATCATGGCAGTTTGAAAAATCAGGAATGCTAAGAGGCTGAAATTGGAGGAATGCAGCCGACTTGGAGAGCTGTAGGGCTGAAGGATATTACACTTTGAATAATTGTGCATATCTGCGGCTACCAGGGGATCCGATGCTTTATTTTTGTTTATCCATTTGTTTTCAGAAGAAAGTACATTGCCACGAGGAGCAGGGCAAAAATTTCATCATAAATATGACTCGAGTACAAACTAAACCAGTTTATCCAACTGTTAGGTGTAGATAAGGAAACCTGGGAACCGATTTAAAAATTAAACCAATGAAATTAGAATATCTGAAAATTACATTTTATTCATAACACTCTTGAAAGATTGTGTTTGTAAGTGGTTTTGGAATTGCTTCTCCCCTGTCTTCAACAGCCTCAAACACAGAACTAACAAAATAACTCAAGATTTTGTTTGTGGGCTATGGATAGAGAGTGTGGGTTTGCTCTCAATCCAAAAATGACAGAAGCAAAACTTGACCTGTACACACTGTTGCTGTAGGGTTAAACTAATCGACTGACTCGAACCCACCCCATTAATATGTAGTGATAAATTTTATAACTTCCCAGCTTGGTCCTGAGGGCTGAGAGCAAAGCTATTGCAATTCAGCTTTATCTGAACCTGGACTTCAGCTGAAAGCCAAGGCACAATCCGAATCCGTTGGTTGGCCCTCAGATAAGCTGGTGTTTAGTTCCAGTAGCAAGATGAAAAGCTAGAGCTGAGCCACTTTTTTTCTAATTTCACACTGAGCTGGATGAGGGAATTTCGATTTTAATGGGTCGGATTTGACACGGATTTGATGGGATGCTGTTTGCTCATCCCCTAGTAGCTGGGGCATTTCACCGCGCAAAGCTGATTGATTTTGGCCCCTGGAATCCATGCATTCTGCCTGTGTGGAATGGCATGCACCACTTCTTTTCAATCTGTAACCTGCTCACTCACAGCTAGCAGACTGTGCTCAGGGAGTGGCTGTGGGGCTTAGGGTTTAATGAAGCATACAATTCGGAAGATGTAACTAAAACACAAAGAAACAAAACCTATACCTGAGAAGGTGACAGATGGATGCATTTTAGTTCCATCTAAAGGTACAATTTTGAAAGAATTGCAGAAACACAGAAACCAAGCTGGGCTGCATATGCACAAAACTTTGAAAGTGACAAAAAAAAAAGGCTGGTTTAAAAAAAAACATTTAGGATCCTAGGATTCAAAGGGAATGGAGTATAAAAATAGGGAAGTCTTGTTAAAATTATACAAGGCACTAGTTAGAACACACTGGGAATACTGTGAGTTATGGTTTCCTTATCTAAGGAAAGGTATACTTGTATTGGAGGCATTCCAGAGAAAGTTCACTAGGTTGATCTCGGGCGCGGAGGGATTTTCTTACGAGGTGAGGTTGAGTAAGTTGTGCCTATACTCAGTGGAATTTAGAAGATTGAGAGGCGACCTTATTGAGACATATAGGATTCATGGGGGGGCTTGAGGGTAGATGCTGAGAGGTTGTTTCTCCCCTTGTGGGAGTGTCTAAGACCAGAGGGCATAATCTCAGAGTAAGGGATCACCCATTTAAGATGGAGATGAGGAGAAATTTCTTCACTCAGAGGATAGTGAATCTGTGGAATTCTTTACTGCCAAGGCTGGGTCATTCAGTATATTCAAGTCTAAAATTTTTAATCAATAAGGGAATCAAAGATTCTGGGGATAAGGTGAGAAAGTGGAGCTGAGGATTATCATACATACATATTGCTATATTGTCTCATAGCTTGAGGTGCTCACTCTGGTTGTAACCAGGAAGATGAGTGACTACTGCGGCATCAACCAAGAGCACTAGAAGGGGTCATAGTGCATGACCTCAAGGAATTTGGGCCTTCAAGGATCTGGCTGCAGACTGCAATATCTAAATGGCAGTCTGGGCAATCTAGTCCAGCTGGATGTCTGGCACTAGGACACTGGCTGGGGGACAGGAAGGGGAGAAGGCACCAAAGTTAATCTCCTGTGACTACACTGTTTTATTACCAGAATGGAATGCAGGAGTGTATTAAAGTTTAGAAACCCTCGCTTTAGATTTCCTTCAGTGGGAGAGATGTTGGAACCGAGAGCCAGAAGAGCAGCTAGCTGAGTTTCTAATGGAGCTGTTGACAAAGACACCAATAATTGGGGGCCTCACTGTGTGACTCATAGAGATGGCCACGTAGTTGCCTGTGTTAGTTCCACATCCTGCATGCATACCATACTCCTTTAATATAATCAAATGGGGCTGGAGCACAAATTTGGTTCATGCCTCTGACAGGAAGGTAAGGGAGGTGGTGTAGCTCTGATATTTAAGGATGATAACAGGGCGATAGTAAGAGATGATATAGGTTCGATGGAATAAAAGGTTGAATCCATTTGGGTGGAAATAAGAAATAGTAAGGAGAAAAAGTCACTGATAGGTGTAGTCTATAGGCCATCAAATAATAACATCATGGTGGGGTGAGAAATAAGCAAAGAAATAACTGATGCATGTAAAAATGGTACAGTAATTATCATGGGGGATTTTAATCTACATATCAATTGGTCAAACCAGGTCGGTCAAGGCAGCCTTGAGGAGGAGTTCATAGAATGTATCCGCAATAGCTTCCTTGAACAGTATGTAATGGAACCTACGAGGGACCAAGCTATCCTAGATCTGGTCCTGTGTAATGAGGCGGGAATAATTAATGATCTTGCAGTTAGGGATCCTCTTGGAAGAAGCAATCACAGTATGGTTGAATTTAAAATACAGATGGAGCGAGAGAAGGTAAAATCCAGTACCAGTATCTTGTGCTTAAACAAAGGAAACTATAAAGGGATGAGGAGGAATTGGCTAAGGTAGACTGGGAGCAAAAACTTTATGGTGGGACAATTGAGGAACAGTGGAGGACTTTCAAAGCGATCTTTCACAGTGCTCAGCAAAAGTATATACCAGTGATAAGGAAGGACTGTAGAAAAAGAGATAATCCGCCATGGATATCTAAGGAAATAAAGGAGGGTATCAAATTGAAAGAAAATGCATACAAAGTGACAAAGATTAATGGAAACCTAGAAGATTGGGAAATCTTTAAAGGTCAGCAGGAAGCCACGAAAAAAGCTATAAAGAAAAGTAAAATGGATTATGAGAGTAAACTAGCTCAGGACATAAAAACAGGTAGCAAAAGTTTTTACAAATATATAAAATGAAAAAGAGTGGCGAAAGTAAACATTGGTCCTTTAGAGGATGAGAAGGGGGATGTAATAACTGGAAATGAGGAAATGGCTGAGGCATTGAACAGGTATTTTGTGTCGGTCTTCACAGTGGAAGTCACAAATAACATGCCAAAAATTGATGACAGGAAGGCTGTGGCAGGTGCGAACTAGAAACTATCATTATCATGAAAGAGGCAGTGTTGGGCAAGTAGGCAAGTCTCCTGGTCCTGATGGAATGCATCCCAGGGTACTAAAAGAGATGGCAGGAGAAATAGCAAATCCACTAGTGGTAATTTACCAAAATTCGCTGAACTCTGGGGTGGTTCCCGCAGATTGGAAAACAGCAAATGTGACAACACTGTTTAAAAAAGGAGGTAGACAAAAGGCAGGTAACTATAGGCTGGTTAGCTTAACTTCTGGAGTAGGGAAAATACTTGAATCTATCATCAAGGAAGAAATAGCGAGACATCTGGATATAAATTGTCCCATTGGTAAGACGCAGCATGGGTTCATGAAGGGTCATGTTTGACTAATTTGGTGGAATTCATTGAGAACATTACATGTGCAGTGGACAATGGGGAACCTGTGGATGTGGTGTATCTGGATTTCCAGAAGGCATTTGACAAGGTGCCACACCAAAGACTGCTACATAAGATGAAGGTGCACAGTGTTACGGGTAATGTATTAGCGTGGATAGAGGATTGGTTAACGAACAGAAAGCAAAGAGTGGGGGTGTGGTGAACCATGGTTGGTTCCCACTGGATAGTACTGAGCCAGGGTCTGGCCAGTACTACAAGTATGTACATATGTTGCTGTTGGGTTAGGGATGGGTTGTTCTACTTGTTGCTGTTGGGGTTAGGGTAGGGTTGTTACACCTTTGTATTGTAGTATTGTGGTACATCCCAGTCGGGCTCCGCCTCCTGGGAGAGGTATAAAGGTCCCTGCTCTGGCTGGGACCCCTCAGTCTGGGATCGTGTATATAATTGGTAGTTGCTTTGTTACAGCAAATAAAAGCCTTTATTTCCCGAGCATCAAGCCTCGTGTGTGATAACGCGCATCAATTTTATTTGCTATTAATAAACTCTCGTCGAAGAAGAAAAAAAAAAGAGAGTATGGAGCAGATACTGAAGCCGGAACGCCTTACACAAGATCCACATGCGGTGGGTGCCTCTAACACCTTCGACCACTGGCTGGAGTGTTTCGAAGACTACCTGGCAGCCTCTGCAGCGGTCACCACAGATGATGACAGACTCCGGGTCCTCCATGCGAGGGTAAGCGACACTGTCTACCTCGCGATCAGTGCGGCCACCGATTACACAAAGGCCCTCGAGCTTCTGAAGAAGCGTTATATCAAACCGCCCAACGAAATACACGCTCGTTACCTCTTAGCCACTCGACGACGGCAGTCTGGCGAAACGATGGAGGAATACGCGAACGAGCTCCTACAGCTAGCCAGGGGCTGTAACTGCAAAGCTGTGTCGGCTGAGCAGAATATGAACAACCGCGCCCGAGGTGCGTTTGTGGTGGGAGTCGGATCGTCGTACATTCGACTCAAACTACTGGAGAAAGGTAACCTTGACCTTACCCAGACAATAGAGCCAGCGGAGATGCTGGAGACGGCCTCCAAAAGCCTAGTATTGTATCCTGAAGACCACATGGAGTCAACGTGGCAGGAGCAGTCGCCAATCCCTCCTCGTCCCTCGGGTTCGAAATGCTGCGTAATGGCGTGCTCACACTCGGGCCAGACGACGGCAGCAGCTCCAGGCGGCCCGCGGTGTTACTTCTGTGGGGGAGCGAAGCATACTCGGCAACGGTGTCCCGCTAAAGCTGTGTTGTGCTCCGCCTGCGGTAAGAAGGGGCACTATTCGAAAGTGTGCCGATCCAAATCTAGGAACAGCAGTGCGGCCTGCGATTCCTCAGAGCCCGGTTCTTCGTCGTCGAAATCGTCGAGGGGTTCGTCCACGTGCGAGGCCAGGACAACGCCATTACGGTCGACGGAGTCGGAGATGCGTGACCACCAGGGGTCGCTGAGTTTGGCGCCATCACCCACGTGCGACCTATGGGAGCGGCCATGTTGGTCGGCACCGACTGCGAACGACCAGCAGGGGTCATCCTCGTCAATTTCAGCTGCCTGCAGTGGCGCTCATGAACCAACGGTGGCGTCGATCATCCTGGACCAGGCCAAGCCTCATAGACTTGACAAATCTATGATGAACATCCAGGTAAATGACCACTTGATTTATTGTCTGTTTGACAGCGGGAGCACTGAGAGCTTTATCCATCCAGACGCTGTGAAGCGGTGTGGACTCCGGATTCAACTTGTCAAACAGACAATTTCTATGGCATCGAGGTCCCGGTCTGTCACCGTGCTAGGGAGTTGCGTGGTAACTTTAACGGTGCAAGGCACAGTTTACGAGCGTTTCAAGCTCCTAGTGTTGCCGCACCTTTGCGCGCCAATACTTCTCGGACTTAACTTCATGGTCCACTTGAGGAGTGTAACCCTACAGTACAGTGGGCCACTCCCTTCACTTTCAGTGGGAGAACTGCAGCCTCCAAATTGCCCAACGCGCCCCGCCTGTAGCCTCTCGACGCTGAAGATCACCACACCCTCCCTGTTCCAGAATCTTGTGCCAGGCTGCAAGCCCATAGCGACTAAGAGTCGGCGTTACAGCGCTGAGGATCGGATCTTCATTCGATCTGAGGTTCAGTGGCTCCTCAAAGAAAGGATCATACAACCCAGCGCTAGTCCGTGGAGAGCGCAGGTCATGGTGGTCAAGAGCGGGAACAAACCCCGGATGGTCATTGACTATAGTCAGACCATTAATCGATACACGCAGCTGGATGCGTATCCCCTCCCGCGCATATCTGACATGGTCAATCAGATTGCGCAGTACCGGGTGTTCTCCACCATATACCTCAAGTCTGCCTAACACCAACTCCCCATTCGCCCAGAGGACCAACAATACACAGCTTTTGAGGCCAATGGTCGCTTGTATCACTTTCTCAGGGTTCCCTTTGGTGTCACCAATGGGGTCTCGGTCTTCCAGCGTGCTATGGACCGAATGGTGGACCAGAACGGGCTGCGGGCTACCTTCCCGTACCTGGATAATGTCACCATCTGCGGTCATGACCAGCAGGACCAAGACACGAATCTCCTGAATTTCCTACGCACTGCATCTCGCCTGAACCTGACCTACAACAGGGAGAGGTGTGTGTTTCGTACGCGCCGTTTAGCCATCCTAGGATATGTGGTGGAAAACGGGGTCATTGGCCCTGATCCAGACCGTATGCGCCCCCTTTTTGAACTTCCCCTGCCCACTAGTGCAAAAGCACTGAGAAGATGCTTAGGCTTCTTCTCTTATTATGCGCAGTGGGTTCCCAATTACGCGGACAAAGCCCATCCGCTCATTAAGTCCACTACTTTTCCCCTAACGCCTGAGGCCCGATTGGCCTTTGATAAATTGAAAGCCGAAATCGCGAAAGCCACGATGCACGCTGTTGATGAGTCCATCCCCTTTCAGGTGGAGAGCGATGCATCTGATTTCGCCCTGGCCGCCACACTTAATCAGGCGGGCAGTCCCGTAGCATTTTTTTCCCGCACCCTCCAAGGCCCCGAAATTCGGCATTCAGCGGTGGAAAAGGAGGCCCAGGCCATTGTGGAGGCCGTCAGGCACTGGCGCCATTACTTGGCGGGAAAACGGTTCACCCTGATCATGGACCAGCGGTCCGTGGCGTTCATGTTTAACAACACGCAGAGGGGCAAGATCAAGAATGACAAGATCTTGCGGTGGAGAATTGAACTCTCCACCTATAACTACGACATCATGTACCGTCCAGGGAAACTCAATGAGCCCTCGGATGCCCTCTCGCGTGGAACATGCGCCAGTATACAGGAGGACCGTTTGCAGGCCCTCCATAATGACCTATGCCATCCTGGGGTCACTCGGCTCTACCACTTTATAAAAGCCCGCAACCTGCCCTACTCGGTGGAGGACGTCAGGTCCATAACAAGAAGCTGTCGGGTATGCGCGGAATGCAAACCGTACTTTTACCGACCTGACCGGGCACATTTAGTCGAGGCCACACGTCCCTTCGAGAGACTGAGTGTCGATTTTAAGGGCCCCCTTCCCTCAACAGATCGGAATGTGTACTTCCTCAACATCATTGACGAGTACTCTAGATTCCCTTTTGTTGTTCCCTGCTCTGATACATCCGCTGCCACGGTTATCAAGGCATTCCGTGATCTTTTTACCCTGTTCGAGTACCCCGGCTACATTCACAGCGATAGGGGCTCGTCGTTCATGAGCGATGACTTGAGGCAATACCTGCTCTCATATGGGATTGCCTCTGGTAGGACCAAGAGCTACAACCCTCGGGGTAACGGACAGGTGGAACGTGAGAATGCTACAGTCTGGAAGGCTGTCTTACTGGCGTTGAAGTCAAAAAGCCTTCCAGTCTCCCGTTGGCAAGAGGTGTTCCCTGATGCGCTCCATTCTATTCGCTCACTCCTGTGTACGGCAACCAATGCTACTCCCCATGAGAGGATGTTTTCATTCCCTCGGAAGTCTTCCTCGGGGACCTCATTACCGTCTTGGTTGACGTACTCAGGACCTGTCCTCCTGTGGCGACATGTAAGGGCCCGCAAGTCCGACCCGTTGGTCGAACAGGTCCATCTCCTCCACGCCAACCCTCAGTATGCCTAAGTGGCATACCCTGACGGGCGAGAGGACACGGTCTCGATCCGAAACCTGGCGCCAGCAGGGGATGTAGCAACCCCTGTCGCTCCCATACCCCCTGTTACAAACCCCATAACTCTTGTTTCCCCCCCGGACACGCCGCGGGCAGCATCAGGACCATTGCTTAACCCTTTTACTCCCGTGTACAGCTTGCCTGAGTCCAGAGGATGGTCGCCACTTCAGGGCGTGTCGGGACTCCATGGATTACCGTCACCTCAGGGTCAACTGGCCCGTGAGTCTGTGGAGGAACAGCTGGACATCGCCTTGGGGAGAACGCCACCGCAAGTGCCTACTCCGGTGTCACCGCCGGTATTGAGGAGGTCACAACGACGGTGCGGTCCCCCTGACCGTCTAAACTTATAGACTGATGACAAATTATTCTGTTTTTGTACCCCGCCGGCCTTTGTTTTCAAAGGAGGGGTGAATGTGGTGAACCATCGTTGGTTCCCACTGGAAAGTACTGAGCCAGGGTCTGGCCAGTACTACAAGTATGTACATATGTTGCTGTTGGGTTAGGGATGGGTTGTTCTACTTGTTGCTGTTGGGGTTAGGGTGGGGTTGTTACACCTTTGTCTTGTAGTATTGTGGTACATCCCTGTCGGGCTCCGCCTCCTGGGAGAGGTATAAAGGTCCCTGCTCTGGCTGGGACCCCTCAGTCTGGGATCATGTATATAATTGGTAGTTGCTTTGTTACAGCAAATAAAAGCCTTTATTTCCTGAGCATCAAGCCTCGTGTATGATAACGCGCATCAGCGGGTAAATGGGTGTTTTCCTGGTTGGCAATCAGTGACTAGTGGTGTGCCTCAGGGATCAATGTTGGGACCGCAATTGTTTACAATTTACATAGATGATTTGGAGTTGGGAACCAAGTGTAGTGTGTTAAATTCCGCAGATGACACTAAGATGCGTGGAAGAGCAAAGTGTGCAGAGGATGCTGAAAGTCTGCAAAGGGATATAGATAATCTAAGTGAGTGGGTGAGGGTCTGGCAGATGGAGTACAATGTTGGTAAATGTGAGGTCATTCATTTTGGTAGGAACAGCAAAGTGGACTATTATTTAAATGGTAAAAAATTGCAGCATGCTGCTGTGCAGAGGGACCTGGGTGTCTTTGTGCAGGAATCTCAAGGAGTTGGTTTGCAGGTGCAGCAGGTAATTAAGAAGGCAAATGGAATTTTGAATTTTGAATTAAAAACAGCGAGATTATGTTGCAGTTGTATAAGGTGCTGGTGAGGCCACACACGGAGTACTGGGTACAGTTTTGGTCTCCTTGCTTGAGAAAGGATATACTGGCACTGGAAGTGGTGCAGAGGAGATTCACTCGGTTGATTCCGGAGTTGAAAGGGTTGGCTTATGAGGAGAGACTGAGTAGACTGGGGCTATACTCATTGGAATTCAGAAGAATGAGGGGAGATCTTATAGAAACATATAAGATTATGGAGGGAATAGATAAGATAGAAGCAGGGAAGTTGTTTCCACTGGCGGGTGAAACTAGAACTAGGGGGCATAGCCTCAAAATAAGGGGAAGCAGATTTAGGACTGAGTTGAGGAGGAACTTCTTCACACAAAGGGTTGTGAATCTATGCAATTCCCTGCCCAGTGAAGCAGTTGAGGCTACCTCATTGAATGTTTTTAAGGCAAGGATAGATAAATTTTTGAACAGTAAAGGAATTAAGGGTTATGGTGAGCGGGCGGGTAAGTGGAGCTGAGTCCACAAAAAAATCAGCCATGATCTTATTGAATGGTGGAGCAGGCTCAAGGGGCCAAATGGCCTACTCCTGCTCCTAGTTCTTATGTTCTTATGTTATCAATGCCATTGGATGCTCCCCCTGAATTTTGTACTGAATCTGGACCCAAGGGCCAATGGAGGAAGGACCCAATTACATGACTAGCTCCCAAACAGCAGCTCTGGTGCTCCATCACTGATGCAATCTACCTCAACCAAGAAATAAAGCATTGGGCAGCAGGAAGGTTTAGTGTCAGCAACCTGAGTACATTAACATTTTACTGCGGAGAAACTGTGTGGTGATAATAGAGGAAGACAAACACTTTGAAGGTGTCAGCAGAAAAGGGAAGTTGCAACTTGCAAGAGGGAAAGGAGAATCATAGGAAATTACAGCTATAAAAGGAGGCCATTCAGCCCACTGTATTCATGCAGGCTCTCTGCTAGAGCAATTCACTTAGTGTCACTCCCTTCTTCCCCTATAACCATACAATCCATATAGTGCACAAAGAAGACATTCAGACCATCAGGTCTGCACCATTATTCCTATGAAACTCATCTCCAAACGCTGTGGCCTAGACCTCGGCTCTTTTCTGCCACTGAATCCTAAATTTCCTAACCCACCGATCACAATCGGTAAGGATAGGCAACAACACCACCTGCACGATCATCCTCAACCCTGGTGCCCCACCAGACTGTGTTCTCAGTCCCCTAATGTACTCCTGACACATCTATGACTGTGTGGTCAAATTCCCCATCAACTCGATTTTCGCATTTGCTGATCACACCACCGTAGTGGATCGGATCTCAACGAATGACGAGACAGAGTACAGGAATGAAATAGAGACTCTGGCGAACTGGTGTGGCGACAATAATCTCTCCCTCAATGTCAACAAAACGAAAGAGATTGTCATCGACTTCAGGAAGCGCAGTAGAGAACATGCCCCTTTCTACATCAATGGGGATGAAGTAGAAAGGGTCGAAAGCTTCATGTTTTTAGGTGTCCAGATCACCAGCAACCTGTCCTGGTCCCCCCATGCTGACATTATAGTTAAGAAAGCCCACCAATGCCTCTACTTTCTCAGAAGACGAAGGAAATTTGGCCTATCAGCTACTACTCTCTCAAACGTTTACAGATGCACCATAGAAAGCATTCTTTCTGGTTGTATCACAGTTTGGTATGGCTCCTGCCCTGCCCAAGACCACAAGAAACTACAAAAGGTCGTGAATGTAGCCCAGTCCATCATGCAAACCAGCCTCCTATCCATTGACTCTGTCTACACTTCCTGCTGCCTTGGAAAAGCAGCCAGCATAATTAAGGACCCCACGCACGCCGGACATTCTCTCTTCCACCTTCTTCCGTCGAGAAAAAGATACAAAAGTCTGAGGTCACATACCAACTGTCTTAAGAACAGCTTCTTCCCTGCTGCCATCAGACTTTTGAATGGACCTACTTTGCATTAAGTTGATATTTCTCTACACCTAGCTATGACTGTAACACTGCATTCTGCAATCCCTTGTTTCCTTCTCTATGAATGGTGTGCTTTGTCTGTATAGAGCACAAGAAACAATACTTTTCACTGTATACTAATACATGTGACAATAAATCAAATCAAACTCTCCAGAAGCGCATCATACCCAGCACCCCCTGCCCCTCCCCTCACCCCACCGTATTCCCATAAACTCATGCATTTTCCATGGCTAATCAACCTAACCTACACCATCTTTGGACACACAAATGGGGCAATTTAGCATGGTCAGTCCACCTAACCTGCTCAGCTTTGGATTGTGGGAGGAAACCCGCGTAGACACGGGGAGAATGTGAGAACTCCACACAGACAGTCATCCAAGGGCGGAATTGAATCTGGGTCCCTGGCGCTGTGAGGCAGCAGAGCTAACCACTGTGCTGTCCTTTGTTGATTTTTCATGAAAGAACCAATAAGAGACAAATGGTCAGAGTGCAGCAACAATCAGTAATCATAAAAATGACCGAGAATTCTAGGTACTCACTTTGGGCCTGATTAGCAGAGGTACCCTCACAATGCAGGAGGACAGCTGAACATTCAATTACATATTCAGAAACTATCAGTCATGGGCTCTTGCACCGTCTGGAACAATCACATTTGCATTAATTTAGTGGAACATCATTTAGCAATTAATTATCATCTTTTTAAACAACAATCTCTCTGATCAGCAAAGATCGCTGTCAAAAGTCCCCATGCAATTCTTTCCGCATGTACTGTGGTAGAGAGGATGTTTAGAGGGTCAGAAATGCTTATTAAATACCCAGCTGATCAACAGTCTAAACCATATTGTCAGTGGAGCTGACATAGTGAGATAGTAATGCAGTTTGATGTCTATTTTTCTTTAGACTCTATTCAGTCAACTCGACCTCGGAAGAGAAATTAAGCATCAGCACTGAACAGGAATATTGAATATAAATGAAGCGAATGAATAGTGCTCACCATGGTTCAGAGGGGAATCCAGTGTTGGGTTCAGGCCCCACTTCAGAGACTTGGGCTGGAATTGCCCAGCACCCACCTCACCTCCCCACTCACCCCCCCCCCCCCCCCCCCCCCCCCCACCTCCTCACTCCCCAGTGGTAGGTTTTCCAGTGGCTTGGGCAGCCCACCATTGGATCTTCCAGTTCTGCCAAAGTCTACAGTGCTTTGTATGGTTTGCCCACCCCGCCACCAGGTGGGGTTGCCTCTGGCGAAACCGGAAGATCCCACCAACAGGGAGGGCTGGTGAATCCCTCCCTTACTCATTGAATCTTTATTGGTGCTTTGCTGCAGCACTGAGGGAGTGCTGCACTGTCAGAGGTGTCAGCTTTCAGATAAAGTGCTGAACTGACCGTCTGCCTTCTCAGGTGGACGCTAAACATTCCATGACACAAATTTGAAGAAGAGTGTGGGAGCTTTCCCCAGCTTTCTGGCCAATACCTGCAAGCAATATCAGTGAAAGATGTATTGTCTAGATATTAGCACAGTACTGTCTGTGGGATCTTGCTGGGTACAAATTGGCATCTCCATTTCTTCTATCACAGCAGTAAAAGGATTTAATTGGCTGTAAGATGCTTTAGGGTGCCCTGAGCCAACAAAGATGGTGTATAAATACAAGACTTGGGCGACACAGTGGTTAGCACTGCTGCCTCACAGTGCCAGGGATCTGGGTTTGATTCCCGGCATGGGTCACTGTGTGGAGTTTGCACATTCTCCTCGTGTCTGTGTGGGTCTCCTCCAGGTGCTCCGGTTTCCTCCCACAGTCCAAAGATATGCAGGTTAGATGCATTGGCCATGCTAAATTCTCCCTCAGTGTACCCAAACAGGCACCGGGTTGTGGCGACTCGGGTATTTTCACAGGAACTTCATTGCAATGTTAATGAAACGCTACTTGTGACTAATAAATAAACTTTAACTTTCTTTATAAAGATGAAATTTCTCCTTGGAGGGAATCATCCTCACACCCTGCTTGAGTATGGAATATAATGTCTCTGTGTCCTAAAAAAACATTACACAACACTGCTTTCACTGTCAGCTGTGAGCTATGAACTCTTACAATGGCACATCAAAGCTAATTGTTCACCTTTCCCTTTCTCTCTCATCTACACACAGACTTGACTGCATAATAAAATGTAAAAAGCTTTTCGCATCTCTGAAGTCTTGAAAGTCCATCTCCTTTAGTTGCCAACAAAATAAAAGTAAATATACTCCCTCCACCAGCAACCCTCACATTATCGCAAGGAGCTCATCAATAGAACATTTTGGTCCTGACGTCTCCGATTCCAGTTCCATTTTTAATCACCCTAAATCCATTACAATGGATGAGACCTGCAAAGGAAATGGAATTCAGGCCTTCACCCTGTATTATTATGAATGTTGTTGCCTCCTTTGTTCCCCTGAGGTTAATGCCATCTTCCCGTTTAATCACAACCCATTGTCTTCTCTGAAAACATTGTCTGCATTGCAGATAAAAGCTGAGGTAAGTTCAACATCTCACACAGGCAGAGCACTAAGTAAACTTCATACCAAGAACATACCAAGCTCCCAACTCCGCACTAACCCATTCAGAGCCAGGAGAAATGTGAATTTTAAGCTTGCAGTTTATTCACCTTTGAGAAATTGTGCACAGACTTTAATCTTCCCCTTTAGTTTTTTTTTCACTGACTGATTACTGGGGTACAGCTCCACAGGCTCCAATACAGTAGTGGGCAACCTATGGCAGGGGGCCACATGCAGCCCATCTGGGTTCTGAGTGCGGCTCAAGAAACATTTTGTTGACCCACGTGCAGAGTTGCCACATTCCACCCGTTTCCATCAATGTAGCATGGTTGGTTTCATTGGTCAGAACATTGAATACAGGAGTTGGGACGTCTTGTTGAAGTTGTACAAGACAATGGTAAGGCCACATTGGAATGCTGTGTACAGTTCTGGTCACCCTATTATAGAAAGGATATTATTAAACTAGAAAGAGTGCAGAAAAGATTTACTAGGATGCTACCGGGACTTGATCGTTTGAGTTATAAGGAGAGGCTGGATAGACTGGGGACTTCTTTCTCTGGAGCATAGAAAGCTGAGGGGTTATCTTATAGAGGTCTGTAAAATAACGAGGGGCACAGATCAGCTAGACAGTCAATATCTTTTCCCAAGGGTGGGGGAGTCTAAAACTAGAGGGCATAGGTTTAAAGTGAGAGGGGAGAGATACAAAAGTGTCCAAAGGGGCAATTTTTTAACACACAGGATGGTGAGTGTCTGGAACAAGCTGCCAGAGGTAGTAGTAGAGGCGGTATAATTTTATCTTTTAAAAAGCATTTAGACAGTTACATGTGTAAGATGTGTATAGTAGGATATGGGCCAAATGCGGGCACTTGGGACTAGCTTAGGGGTTTAAAAAAAAAGGACGGCATGGACAAGTTGGGCCGAAAGGCCTGTTTCCAGGCTGTAAACCTCTATGACTATGACTCTAGTTCTTTTCCTACCCATACAACTGAAGTGATACACACGTGAAACAAGGCCAAGTGAGGAGTGTGCTGATTGCTCACAACATTGACTGTGAGAGCCGTGTGCTCCCTGTGTCCCAAGTGTAAATACTTCTTTCGGTTTTACCACTTAAAAGTTGATGACAATTCTATTAATATATGAATGATTAGCATTTTCTATAACTTATTATGAAATATTAGATGTATTCAACCTTATTCAAGGATTAAAGTTAGTGAACATGCCCGATTTCAATCTTGCGGCCCACTCAGATGAAGGAGGGCCACATGCGGCCCACTCACCAGCCTAGGTTGCCCATCACTGCAGTAAAATATCACATAGTTGTCATTCACATGTGCCTGAGGCAGTGACATGAGGCTAAATGACTGCAGGAACATCAAAGTTACATTCAATCCTTTCCTGCATCAATATCCACATGGGTCCTTCCAGCTGGCATTGCCCATTGCCCAACAGATCACGAACCCACTCAGGTCAACCTATAACACAGGTTACGCTGAGAGACTTTGCCGTCTCACCTCTCTCACACTCCTCAACCACCTCATACACCGGCTCTACAGCAAACGCCGCATCCTGGAAACCAAGATAGAGTCCATATTCTCAACTTACGCTCAGGACGCAGACCAGCTGCGAAACTCTGCCAAGCAGATGAGACAAAGGAACTACGCCATCTTCATGCACACCAAGAACAGGAAACTTGAGAAACTCGGCATCACCACCAGCAGCAACCAAGCCTCCCCCGGTACCACAGTAGAAAACAGTACCACCGCAGGGAAGTCCATTGTCAACTTATCGGACTACACATTTCAACCAGGTGAAATCGAAGTTCTCAGCCGAGGGCTCAATTTCTGCCCCAGCACCAAAGTAGACCCCATCAGTCTCGCAGCAGACCAGCATCTCCACATCTTGCCCATAGCAACCAGGGAACTTCCTGATGCAGCAACCACCACCTGTCTTTGTATAGCACCTTTATTTAAAGTAGTAAAGCAACCCAGTACACTTCAGAACCAAACAAAATGTGACAGAGAGTAAAATGAGGAGATACTAAAGGAGATGATCTAATGCTTGATTGAAGGGGCAGGTTTTTTAATGAGGTGCAGTAGGTAGAAAAGTGAATAGGTTCAGGGAGGGAATTCCAGAGTTTGGGGCCTAGACAGCTGGAGGCATGGATGCCAATGTTGAGTGGTTAAAATCAGGGATGCTCAAAAGGCCAGAATTATAGGAGTGCAGCTTTCTCAGAGAGTTGGGGAGGGGGTGGGAGGAGATTACCGAGATAGGTCATGAGGGATTTGAGAACAAGGATGAGAATTTGAAAGTCATACAGTGGCTCACCTCGGGGTCAATGTGGGTCAACAAGCTCAGGGTGAGAGGGGAATGGAACTTGCTGGCAGTCAGAATTCAGGCAGCAGAGGTTTTGGTAGGCTCAAATTTATGAAGGGTAGTATTTGGGACCCCGGTGGAATATCAAGACTGGAGATCATAGAAATCGTAGAAACCCTACAGTGCAGGAAGAAGCTATTTGGCCCATCGAGTCTGCACCGACCACAATGACTGTGGGAGGAAACCGGAGCACCTGGAGGAAACCCACGCAGACACGAGGAGAATGTGCAAACTCCACACAGACTGTGACCCGAGCCGGGAATCGAACCCGGGGCCCTGGAGCTGTGAAGCAGCAGTGCTAACCACTGTGCTACCGTGCCGCCCATAACTCTCACCTATTCTTCAAACTTGCATATCTTTGCTGAGGCGGGGCACAGTTGGACAATGTGACAGGGGTGAAATAGAGGTGAAGTGGAAAATGGCTGCCTGGCACATAAACAGTCACCTGGGAAAGACATTAAACAGGCACTGACTTTTAGTACAGACAGCTACTTGAAATTAAAACATGAAGGACAGACAGTTATTTAAAGGTAAACATGCAGGAATCAGATCCTGCTAGAAGCCAGCCAGGGCCTGAGGCACTTTTTAGGACAATAAGGACTGATAAAGAGGTTAGCCACAAACGGGAACGGGAATACATAAATGCAGGAAAACCAATTACTGTATGAATAGACCGAAACTAAGTCATTGATAGGGAAAATGTACCCATTCTATGAAACAATACGATGTTAAAAGCCAATGTCTGTATATGTCTGGCTGTAATGATGTGTTAAACTGTCAATCCTACTCAGCTATAATGATGTGTTAAATGGCTAATGTCTGGGCTATCCATTGTCTGAAAAGTATAAAAATGAACCACTCCTATTGTATCATTGAGAGAAGGTAGCTGCCTAGTGTACTGCGGAGTGCCAGTGCCTTTTCTCCACGAAGCTTCGTTAAATAGAACTGTATTTTGAAACCTCCAAGTCTGACACCGAAGTGGCAATTTTCCCACAACAATTGGCGTAGTCAGCTAGGATCCTATTGCTGGTAAGCTGGTAAGCGCCGATCGATTGGCCACGATCGGAAAGTCGGGGTAGAGATCACTGAATCTGTAAGAGTCAGACAAGGTCAAGAATACAGTTTGAAAGGGGTTAAACATAAGGGGTAATTGTAGTAATAAGTATTGTTGTATATGATATAGTGATAAGTACTAACTGCTGATCGTGATAAGTAACTGTTGCTTGTGCTGACCGACAAAGAGGACAATGTAGTGCCTGTCTCAAAACCCTGCCTTAGACCGGATGTTAAGAGGGGAAATCCCCCACGCGATGGTCAGGAATTGAAGTGGGCAAAGAGACACCAAGGGCACTTAGGATTGTGAAGCACAAGTGGCAGAGGTCAGTTAACATCAAACTCTGTAGTGGCGAACAAACGCAGAGTTGCCGTCTGATTGCATGAAAGTTTGTAAAGTGGGTACTGGACTGTCAACTGATCAACTCTGACCTAAACCGGACTCTGGTGGAGAAACACATTGCCGAGGTGGTAATAGTGGAAGCCGTGAGTATAAATTGAAACCCTGAGACGGTAGAGAAACACGGTGCTAGAGTAGTAATATTGGCCGGGGGTAGTGAAGTCCCGACGGTAGAGAGCGCACTTTACTAGGGAGTAATCATGGCCGTACGGTGCCTAAAACACGTTGCCAAGGTGGCAATAGTGACCGGGGGTAGTGAAGTCTGCGAAATGGCAGATAATGAAGTAAAGAGAGGATCTGCAGGTTCTCTCATTGAAGTGTACATGACAGACAGGCAAGCATTAATAAAGAGGATGCAAAAGGATGGCTGGGATACTTCTCAGACCTCTGAGCAGCAGAGAAAGTGGATAGATAAAGAAAAGAGAAACAAGACAAAGAAGATAGGAGTATTGTTAATACATCAGTTAGCTGGTCTAATTGAGCAAGTAGTCGCCTCTACTAAAAAGTGGAGTGAAGATAAAGAAAAGATTAGAGAATTAAAATCCCGAGGTGAGGGAACTGGAGAAACAAAGCCAGGTATTAGAAGAAAAGCAATGGAGAGGGGAAACTGTTCCTCTACCTCCTTATGAGTCTACACAACAGGGACCAACTGCTCCTCCAGAGGAGTGGGAAGCGCTAGAACACAACTTGGCACCAGTAACCCAAGGGGGAACAAAGGTGCAGCCAAACGCAAATTATAAACCCTTCACCCCAGGTGAGAGACAGCAAATAATGGCCTCCCTGGGTAAAGTACAACCTAGAAACGCAAACACTAAATTCTGGGAAGAATTAGACACAATCTGGGTAGGACACCAATTACACCTGAGAGACATACACCAGCTGGTCAGGGCAGCCTGTCCAGTGGATTAGTGGAGGCAGGTAGCAGGTGGACCCGCCGGTGCTCCAGCACAGGATTATAGTGGGGGACGGTGGACACATGCAGTCGTCCTAACATCGGAGATAGATGCCAACAGGCACCCTTCACCCAGTTTAAAGCAGAGATTCAGAGGGTATTAGGGAATGTTCCCACTAACTGGAGCAGAATTATCACAACAAAACAGTTAAAAGGGGAAGGAGCTTCTGAATACGGGGAACGGTTGTTCCAGGTATATCAAGAGTGCTCAGGACAAGGGAATGTTTTAGTAGAGGCGACTATTTGTTCAATTAGACCAGCTAACTGATGTATTAACATCAAGCGCGTTCATCCAAGCTTTTAAGGATGCACTCTCTAGCGCTCACCAGGTCATCCTAAAAATGGGAGTGATTATGTCCCAAGATTACGATGAATTGGGAGAGTGGGCTAGCGACGTACCGGGAAAAAAGAAATCCCAGGCAAGAACAAGGCTAGAAAGAGTAGCAGCCTACAGTAACGGGAATGGAACAAAGTCTTAGCTGACTTGCCACAATTGTGGCCGGCAAGGACACTTTGCGAGGGATTGCGGGACTCCATGGAAAGGGAACAGATTTGGGAACAGTGGGAAACATTACAGCCACTGTAATATATTTATTACGTATTTGGACACACAGAAGCACTGTGTTGGAATAAGCATGGGAGACCCCCGACCCGATCCATGACCACAGCAGAACCGGAGGAACCACAGGACCTCCGGGGTCAGCAAGATTGACAGTCTGCAGCCCCCATTCACAAGGGTAAGAAGGAGGGAAGGATTTATGTGTCAGCACTAGTAGGGGGCAGGCAATGTGAGATGCTGGTGGACAACAGGAGCATCCATATCTGTCACCGACCTACCCTTACCCACTACAAATAAAATGATTTACCTGACCGGGATAGGAGGGAACAAAACACCCGCCTAGCTGAGCGAGACCACGTGAGTAGAAATAAATAATCCATATATACCAATGAGGTTTTATGTGTGCAAAAATAATGGGGGTACAATAATGGGAAATGATCTGATGAAAGAATATGAGATTCTGATAGACTGTGAAAAGGGAGAATTAATCTGGCCAAGACCGGACGGTCGGAAAACTAGAATAGGGAAACTTACAAGTCACCTCGAAACTATTAGGGTGGCCACAGTCACCACCAGAAATTGGAAATTAGAAACAGCAGGGTTCGGAGCCATCTGTGCCTCCGTCCCCGGAGTATGGGCGAAAACAAAGTTAGATACCAGTTTGATTAAAACGGACCCAATAAAGGTACCGGGACCAGAGCATAAGCCACATCGACAATATCCAATCAAACCAGAGGCAGAGAAAGCTGTAGTGGAGATAGTTAAAGGGTTAGTGGAAAGGGGGATTCTGAGAGAAACCACAAGCACCACTAACTCCCCAACCTGGCCAGTGAGCAAGCCTGACGGAAGCTATAGGCTCACGATAGATTACACCGGACTCAATAAAGTCACGTCCAAATTGCACCCCATTGTAGCAAGTCCTTCGACAATCCTGAATGGACTGCCACAGGAGCATAAAATATTCACAGTATTGGACATAGCCAACGGATTCTGGTCCTTACCATTGGATTCCGAATCCCAAAACAAATTCACCTTTACAGTGGGAGACAAACAGTACACTTGGACTCGTTTACCACAGGGATTCCACAACAGCCCCGCTATATTCCATCGAGTAATGAGTGACATCCTGAACAGGGTAGAACTGCCAGAGGGTAGTACGATCCTACAATACGTAGACGATATTCTGATAGCTTCGGAGCCCAAGTCAGGACATCAAGAAGCCTTACATTTAGTACTGAATGAATTAAAAACCGCAGAGTAAAGGTGAGCCCCAAAAAGGCACAAATCGGGAAAACACAGGTCCTATACCTGGGACACCTTATATCCCAAGGACTTAAAGAAATGCCAACGGACCGAAAGAAGGCGGTACAACAAATGCCGCGACCCGTCACCGTAAGAGGGATCAGAAAGGTGCTAGGACTATTCAACTATAGCCGGAGTTTCATCCCAGGGTTCGCCAAATTAGCAGAACCCATACAAAGACTAGTCAAAGGGGGAAAACCAGCTTTAGATCCCGTAGAATGGGGATCCAAGCAGGAAGAGGCTTAAAATAAACTAAAAACAGAACTGATATCAGCCCCTGGACTAGGATTCTAATAAGGACTTCCATATCCATTGTAGCAATGAGGGAGGGTTCTATTCCACAGTGATAACACAGGACCATGGCGACAGAAAGAGATTCATAGGGTAGTCACCGGACTGCCAAGGTGCATAGCCACCTTGGATTGTGCCGCCTGGGCCATAAAGGTTAGCGAGCCAGTAATCATGACCGGGAATATAATCCTTCACACCAAACACACCTTGGTGGAAATGTTGAACACGGGAAAACTAAGGTCAGTCTCAAACATGAGAAGGGCTAAGTGGGAAGCTGTCCTCCTATCACCAAGCGAGTCCATGATAATAAGGGATACAGGGAATAACCCAGCAGAAGGGATTTTAGATGAAGGAGAGCCACACAATTGTGACGATATAGATATGAACGAAGGAGAGGGTAGGATAAAGGATATACCCTTAATAACAGCTGAGGAGACCCTTTTTGTAAGATGGGTCACGCAAATATGTGGAAGGATCACCCCGGACAGGGTGGGCAGTAGTGAATGACAAATTAGAGACTGTAAGGTCAGGAAGGAGTGACGGAGGTCTATCCGCGCAAGTGGCAGAACTAGTGGCACTCACACAGGCACTAGAGTTATCTGAAGGTAAAACAGTGAACATCTATACAGATAGTCGCTATGCATTCGGAGTCATACATGACTACATGACAGCATGGGAAGAAGAGGGTTCATAACCATGAGAGGGACCCCTATTAAGCACCAGCAAAGAATTGAGGCATTATTGAGAGCTAGGGAGAAACCTAGAGAAGCCGCAGTAATCAAAATTAAAGTGCACCAGAAAGAACCAGGAAGAGATAACCTGGATGTGGTGAAACATTGTTGGGTACCACCAGGAGTGCTGAGCCATGGTCTGGCCAGTACTATGAGTCTGTAGATATGTTACTGTTGGGGTTGGGGTTGGGCTGTTCTACCTGGTAATATAGTCCTATGGTACACCCCAGTTGGCTCCGCCTCCTGGGAGAGGTATAAAGGTCACTGCTCTGCCTGGTGACCCTTTAGTCTGGGATTGTATATTGTATATAGTAGCTCTGTTATTGTTGGCAATAAAAGCCTTTATTTCCCGGGTACATCCTGCCTCCCGTGTGATTTATCGCGCATCAATTTTATTGCCAACAAGTAAATTCTTTTTTTTTGAAAAAAAAACAAAAGAAAACATGGAGCAAATGCTTAAACCCGAACGGCTTACGTTGGACCCACGTGCGGTGGGAGCATCGAACACTTTCGACCACTGGTTGAAGTGTTTCCAAGATTACCTCGACGCCTCCACAGTGGTCACCACCGACGCCAACAGACTCCGGGTCCTCCACGCGAGGGTAAGCGACGCTGTATACTTAGCGATCCGTGAGGCCCCCGACTACAAAGGGGCCCTCGAGCTTCTCAAAAAGCGATACAACAAACTGCCGAATGAGATCCATGCTCGACACCTTCTAGCCACTCGACGGCAGCAGCCCAGCAAAACGACGGAACAGTACGCGTGCGAACTTCAGCAGCTAGCCAGAGCCTGCAACTGCAAGTCAGTGTCGGCAGCCCAGTACATGAGCGACTTAGTTCGAGATGCGTTCGTGGCGGGAATCGGCTCGTCGTACATCCGCCTTCGGCTGTTGGAGCAAGGTAACCTCGATCTCACTAAAACCATAGAGTTAGCTGACGCTCTAGAAACGGCCTCCAAAAGTCTGGAGATGTACCCCGACGACCGCGTGGAGACATTGTGGCAGGGGCAGCCGCAGACTCCACTTTATTCAGCGGGACCGAAAAACTACGCGATTGCGTTTCCAGCCTCGGACCTGACGACGGCAGCAGCTCCAGGTGGCCCGCGGTGTTACTTCTGTGGGGGGGTGAAACACCCTCGGCAGCGATGTCCAGCTAAAGCGGTGTTGTGCTCCGCCTGCGGCAAGAAGGGACATTATTCCAAAGTATGCCGGACCAAACCTCCATCCAAAAACAGCAGTGCGGCGTGTGACTCCCCGGAGCCGGCCTCCTTGTCTTCTGCGTCTTCAAGGTCTTCTACCACGTGCGATTCCAGGACGTCGCCATTCCGAACGGCGGAGTCGCAAGACTCGTGCGACCTGCAGGGGCCGCAGGTTTTGGCGCAATCGTCCACGTGCAACCTATGGGGGCAGCCATTTTGGTCGGCACCGACCGCGAATGACCAGCAGGGGTCGTCATCAACCATCTCAGCTGCCTGCAGTTGCACCCACGAACCAACGGTGGCGTCGATCATCCTGGACCAGGCCAAGCCTCACAGACTCGACAAGTCCATGATGGACATACAGGTAAACAGACGCCAGATTTATTGTTTGTTTGACAGCGGGAGCACGGAGAGCTTCATTCACCCTGACACCGTGAAGCGGTGTGGTCTCCAGATTCGGACTGTCAAGCAGACAATTTCGATGGCGTCAAGGTCCCAGTCTGTCACCGTGCTAGGGAGCTGCGTGGTCAATCTGACGGTGCAGGGCACGGTTTACGAGAACTTCAGGCTCCTTGTGTTACCGCACCTTTGCGCGCCGATGCTCCTAGGACTAGATTTTATGGTCCACCTGAAGAGTGTAATCCTGCAGTACGATGGGCCACTCCCTCCGCTTTCAGTGGGAGACCCGCAGCCTCTAAATTGCACAACGCGCTCCACATGTAGTCTCTCAACGCTCAGGATTACCACACCCTCCCTATTCCAGAATCTCGTGCCAGGCTGCAAGCCCATCGCAACAAAGAGCAGGCGTTACAGCGCTGAGGATCGGATCTTCATTCGATCTGAAGTTCAGCGGCTCCTCAAGGAAGGGATCATTCAACCTAGCGCTAGTCCTTGGAGAGCGCAAGTCGTGGTGGTTAAGATTGGAAACAAACCCCGGATGGTCATAGACTATAGTTAGACCATTAACAGATACACGCAGCTGGATGCGTATCCCCTCCCGCGCATATCTGACATGGTCAACCAGATTGCGCAGTACCGGGTGTTCTCCACCATCGACTTAAAATCTGCTTATCACCAGCTCCCCATTCGCCCAGAGGACCGACAATAGACGGCCTTTGAGGCGGATGGTCGCCTGTACCATTTTTTAAGGGTTCCTTTTGGTGTCACGAATGGGGTCTCGGTCTTCCAGCGTGCTATGGACCGAATGGTGGACCAGAACGGGCTGCGGGCGACCTTCCCGTACCTGGATAACGTCGCCATCTGCGGCCATGACCAGCAGGACCACGATGCCAACCTTCTTAGATTCTTACGCACTGCATCTCACCTGAATCTGACCTACAACAGGGGGACGTGTGTATTTCGCACGCGCCGCCTAGCTATCCTCGTATACGTGGTGGGAAACGGGGTCCTTGGCCCTGATCCAGACCGTATGCGTCCCCTCCTCGAACTCCCCCTGCCCACTAGCATCAAAGCACTGAGAAGATGTTTAGGCTTCTTCTCATACTATGCACAGTGGGTTCCCAATTACGCGGACAAAGCCCGTCCGCTCATCAAGTCTACCTCCTTTCCCCTAACAACAGAGGCTCGCTTAGCCTTTGCAAGAATAAAAGCCGACATCGCGAAAGCCACGATGCACGCTATCGATGAGTCCATCCCCTTCCAGGTGGAGAGTGATGCATCTGATTTCGCCCTGGCCGCCACACTTAACCAGGCGGGCAGGCCGGTCGCCTTTTTCTCTCGCACCCTCCAAGGCCCTGAAATTCGACATTCGGCGGTGGAAAAGGAGGCCCAGGCCATTGTGGAGGCCATTCGGCATTGGCGCCATTACTTGGCGGGAAAACGGTTCACTCTGCTCACGGACCAGCGGTCCGTGGCGTTCATGTTCAACAACACATTACGGGGTAAGATCAAGAATGATAAAATCTTGAGGTGGAGAATCGAACTCTCCACCTACAATTATGATATCATGTACCGTCCAGGGAAGCTCAACGAGCCCTCGGATGCCCTGTCGCATGGAACATGTGCTCGTGTGCAGGAGAATCGATTACAGGCTCTCCACAATGACCTCTGCCATCCGGGGGTCACTCGGCTCTTCCACTTCATAAAGGCCCGGAATCTACCCTACTCGGTGGAGGATGTCAGGTCCATAACCAGAAGCTGCCGGGTATGCGCGGAATGCAAACCGCACTTCTACCAACCTGACAGGGCACACCTCATTAAAGCCACTCGTCCCTACGAAAGACTGAGTTTGGACTTTAAGGGCCCCCTTCCCTCGACAGATCGGATCATTCCCTGTTCTGATATGAGCGCTGCCATGGTTATCAAGGCATTTCGTGATCATTTCACCCTCTTTGGTTATCCCTGTTATATCCACAGCGATAGGGGCTCGTCGTTCATGAGCGACGACTTGAGGCAATACCTGCTCTCATATGGGATTGCCTCTAGTAGAACCACAAGCTACAACCCAAGGGGTAACAGACAGGTTGAACGAGAGAATGCTACAGTCTGGAAGGCTGTCTTACTGGCGTTGAGGTCTAAAGGTCTTCCAGTCTCCCGTTGGCAAGAGGTACTCCCTGATGCGCTCCACTCCATACGCTCACTCCTGTGTACGGCAACCAACGCTACTCCTCATGAGAGAATGTTTTCATTCCCTAGGAAGTCTTCCTCTGGGACCTCATTACCGTCTTGTTTGACGTACTCAGGACCTGTCCTCCTGTGGCGGCATGTTAGGACCCGCAAGTCCGACCCTTTGGTTGAACAGGTCCATCTCCTCCACGCCAACCCTCAGTATGCCTACATGGCATATCCTGACGGGCGAGAGGACACGGTCTCGATTCGAGATCTGGCGCCAGCAGGGGGCTTGGAAACCCCTGTCACTCCCACACCCCCAGTTAGGGACCCCCCAACCATTATCTCCCCTTCTGACACGCCGCGGGCAGTATCGGGACCACCACTTAACCCTCTTACCCCCGTGTACAGCTTGCCTGAGTCCAGGAGATGGTCGCCACTTCAAGGCGTGCCCGAGTTCAGCGGATTGTCACCACCTCGTGGTCTACCGGCCCGTGAGGAATGGAGGAGTCGCTGGACACCGCCTTGGAGAGAACGTCGCCGCGATTGCCTGAACCGGTGTCATCGCCGGTGTTGAGGAGGTCACAACGACGGTGCGGTTCCCCCAGACCGTTTGAACTTATAGACAGATGAACAATTGTTCTGTGTTTTGTACCCCGCCGGCGTTTGTTTTCAAAGGAGGGGTGAATGTGGTGAACCATTGTTGGTTACCACCAGGAGTGCTGAGCCATGGTCTGGCCAGTACTATGAGTCTGTAGATATGTTACTGTTGGGGTTAGGGCTGGGCTGTTCTACCTGTTAATATAGTCCTATGGTACACCCCAGTTGGCTCCGCCTCCTGGGAGAGGTATAAAGGTCACTGCTCTGCCTGGTGATCCTTTAGCCTGGGATTGTATATTGTATATAGTAGCTCTGTTATTGTTGGCAATAAAAGCCTTTATTTCCCGGGTACATCCTGCCTCCTGTGTGATTTTTCGCACATCACTGGACTAGTTAAATTTCAAAGGGAACCAAGCCGCAGACAGGGACAGGAGACAATTGGCGAGCTGCCAATAGCAGCAACAGAACAGACAGGAGACGAAATAGATATTCGGGACTTACATGAGGATACCTCAAAAGAGGAAAAGGAGAAAAGGGAAGCACAGGGAGCAGTCAAAGGGACTGATAACATTTGGAGACAGGAAGATAAGGTAATAGGACTAGAGTGCATGCAAAACACCGTATTGGAACTACACCATGGACTCTCGCATCTGGGTAGAGAGGCCATGATAACTAATATAGGAAAGGAATAGTGGTGGAAAGGAATGGGAAGAGACATAGCCCGACACTGTCATCGATGTGTGATGTGCACACAATACAACCCTGGTAGACCCATAAAAATTAAGATGGGACACCAGCCGAGACCAAAGGGACCCTGGAAACATCTGCAAATAGATTTCACAGGGCCACTCCCACAATCCCATGGCAAAACGTATTGTCTGGTTATTATAGACCAGTTCACCAGGTGGGTAGAAGCTACAAATTGTACTGCTTCCCCACGGTGGCTAGGATATTGGCAGAAGAGGTAATCCCTAAATGGGGAGTACCCCTACAAATCGATTCGGACCAAGGGACGTACTTCACTGGAAAGGTGATAAAAACAGTATGCCAATTAATGGGGATAAAACAAAAATTTCACATCCCTTACCACCCACAGAGTTCTGGAATGGTGGAACGTATGAATAGAACACTTAAAAATGCACTAGCTAAAGCCATACAAACATCGGGAAAAATGTGGACAGAGGTATTGCCCACTATACTAATGAGATTAAGAGCTACCACAAACCGGACAACCGGATTAACCCTTTATGAGCTAATGACAGGACGGGCGATGCAATTACCCGAAAGCATCAGAACAGGTGGGACCGATGTAGGTCCACTAAAAGATAAAATCAGGAGATATGTTTTGGAACTAAGCACCCAACTAAAAGAGATGCGCAAATTGGTAAAAGACAATCAGGAAATAACAGACGCAGAGAGAGACCTTGAGATGCTCCCTGACGTCCCAACAGCGGGAAGTCGCATCCTAGTGAAAACACGACCTGACAAACCAGGGTTTACACCAAAATGGAATGGGCCATATGAAGTTATAATTAGTGGAGACACCTGTGCCTGTATAGACATAAGAGGGAAAGGTACATGGAAACATTGGACACAGCTAAAATTACACAAGGGAACAAATAAGTAACTAAATTGATGAACTAACAGAGCTGCTTTCCTCAACACGGGCAAAGACTGCAAGCAAGAACGACTGGCGAGCGTGGGTTAATAGATAATATAACTTGTAAAGATTATATGAATTATAGTGTTAGGTTTGATATTTGATCGTTGCGAATATGTATGTAATCGCGTATGTAACTGTACTACTTTGCGTTGTCGTGACTGTAAATTTAACTGGATTGGAGGATAACTTGTTTTACAAAGCTCACATACATTTATACGGGAATTGAACTGTATGTTACCCGTTAGCACAATCGGTAGAAGCCCTACTTGTAGCCACCCCTGGGTGGACCCCTCATGACTGATATACAGTAGATACATCCTGTAAGGGACAAATTGGCAAATACAAAAGAGGTATACAAGGGAGATGTGTGGGACTTGTAAACCCCACAGATCCTGTGTTCAGGGGATTCCAACAGGTGGGAGGAAAAGCTTGTTCAGGTACTGCAAGCTATCCGCTTTGTTTTACGGGGCAGTGATGGGGATGTGCCTATGCCTTGGTCCCTAAGAATGATTCTTGCGTACAGACGCAATGTGTCCGTCAACATTGTCGGGTTAATAAGGGACAGTTTACTTGCACTTATGATGAACTGAAATGTCTGAATATACCCGCGGGAAGACAGCTTATTTGTGGACAATGCAATGGAACTCACGTAAGCTCAGCCAAATGGACATACCCATTTGATACTTACCAGGTGGTAGGATCAAACGGGGAGTCAAGTAAACCGAACAATTGGCAATATGAACAAACTCATAATCAAGACACTAAATGCTACTGGGATAAGAAGGGATATGTGTTCATCTTCAATGGTACTTACACGACAGAAACACCAAACCTCCCAAACTTTTTTGCAGTAGGGACAATAGGACAACTGACTGTTCCATGCCCTCAGAAGGGGCATATTCGGAGGAGAATAGTAACTCGAGTTATCAGCAAAGAATTCTGCGCTGATTGGGAAGCCCCGGGCACAATGGGATCCTCACTGGGATATCCGTTCCTTGGACCCTTATCTCTGGGAGGGGCAGCAGGAGTGATTAGTGCAAAAAATAGGAATCATATTGTTTGTGGACTCATAGTCCTGGGAAACAGCACTTCAAAAGCACTGGAAGCTGTTAACCAAGAAATGGCTGAACTGAGGTTATATGCACAGCAGACACGATATGCAGTGGACTGTCAGTTAGCACAACAAGGGGGAGTGTGTACAATTATAGGCAATAAATGCATAACCCATGTCACAGACGAGTCTTATAACATTACACAAGTCATCAACAACATCAGAGAACAACTTGATAGCTTCAGACAGGGATCAAAAAAAGGAAGTAACTGGCTGGAATGGCTAGTGGGGGGTCATAAGAACATAAGAAATAGGAGCAGGAGTAGGCCATCTAGCCCCTCGAGCCTGCCCCGCCATTCAATAAGATCATGGCTGATCTGATAGTGGTTTAGTTCCACTTACCCGCCCGCTCCCCATAACCCTTAATTCCCTTATTGATCAGAAATCTGTCTACCTGTGACTTAAACATATTTAACGAGGTAGCCTCCACTGCTGCAATGGGCAGAGAATTCCAGAGATTCACTACCCTCTGAGAGAAGAAGTTCCTCCTCAACTCTGTTCTAAACTGATTCCCCCTTATTTTGAGGCTGTGTCCTCTAGTTCTTGTTTCCTTTATAAGTGGAAAGAATCTCTCTGCCTCAACCCTCTCGAGCCCCTTCATTATCTTATATGTCTCTATAAGATCTCCCCTCAGCCTTCTAAACTCCAATGAGTACAGGCCCAACAGTGTCCTAGGAATCTTACTTATTACATGGATTGGTCATACTCATTTCAATTGTAATTGTCTGTTGTCTAATTGTTGGATGCCTAAAAGTCTGCTGCAAGATTATGGTGACAAGAATTGTGCCAGGAGCCAGTGTATCCATCGAGGAAGAACCCATGATGAAGATCCCCGAAGACATCAGGAGAAACGAAGAAGGAAAGAAGAAGATTGAATTATATATATGAATGTATAATTGTTGGTCTGGGGATTACTAAAGTCATAATCCTGACCAAAAGTGGGGAGTGAAGTGGGAAAAACATAAAGATGGATACATAACACATAAAATGGCTGCCTGGCACATAAACAGTCACCTGGGAAAGAGACATTAAACAGGCACTGACTTTTAGGGCAGGCCGCTACTTGAAATTAAAACATGAAGGACAGACAGTTATTTAAAGTTAAACATGCAGGAATCAGATCCTGCAGGAAGCCAGCCAGGGCTTGAGGCACTCTTTAGGATAAGGACAGATCTAGGACAATAAGGACTGATAAAGAGGTTAGCCACAAACAGGAACGGGAATACATAAATGCAGGAAAACCAGTTACTGTATGAATAGACCGAAACTAAGTCATTGATAGAGAAAATGTACCCATTCTATGAAACAATGCGATGTTAAAAGCCACTGTCTGTATATGTCTGGCTGTAACGATGTGTTAAACTATCAATCCTACTCAGCTATAACGATGTGTTAAATGGCTAATGTCCAGGCTATCCATTGTCTGAAAAGTATAAAAATGAACCACTCCTATTCTATCATTGAGAGAAGGTAGCTGCCTAGTGTACTGCGGAGTGCCAGTGCCTTTTCTCCACGAAGCTTCGTCAAATAAAACTGTATTGTTGAAACCTCCAAGTCTGACTCCGAAGTGGCAATTTTCCCACAACAAGAGGGTCTTAGTAAGGGCACAGTGTTGTAGTCAGAAGCTGTTCTTGGAGTCAAATATAACACTAAGTTTTTTGGTTTAGCCTGAAAAAGTTGCCTGAGAGAGGGATGGTGTTGGTAAGGAGGGAAGGAATTTGCTACAGTGTTCAATGGCTTGAGTCTTCCCAATATCGGAGGACATTTCTGTTTATCCAGCATTGCAGCACTATTGCAAATTCAAAGTGGTAAAAAAGTTGAGAGAGGTGCTGGTGAGGTAGAATTGGATGCCATCAGTCTACATGTGAAAACTAACTTTCTGCCGAATGCCCAGCCCTGGGGGAAAGAAATAAGGGACACTTCTCCAGAAGAGAGAGAAAGTTTTGGCAAGAACAGATGACTAGTGGGGGAATGGGTGCTGAGTAGGCTGGAGGAGCAGCGAGGAGTGAGGGGGGGGGGGTGCAGAAACGAGGGGCGAGGGGCTGAGTTGGCTGGAGGACCGGGGATTGGTGTTGCAGAGCACAGGAGATGCCATGCTAGGCCACGGTCTCACGGATTTGCCCAGACCCTCTTGCTGGAACCTCATCAGGCCTGCCTGGAACCCCTCCTACCTGCCTGGATCCCAATTCCCCCCGAAGCCTGTCCAGTGGCTACCTCCCTTCCCCATCCTTCCCTACCATCCATCAGTCTTGCCAGAATGCCCTGGACCTATGTTGAATGGAAATGCCTGGACTCGAACATCAGAATGCCACCACAGCTACCTGACCTGACTTTCGGTATTGGGCCCTCACCCCTCCCACTCTCCAGCCGTGCCACAGTGCTGCCACAGCTGCTGCCGCCAGCATGTGCAGATACTCAGTCACGAGGGAATAGCAACACTGACTGACACTTTCCTTTCTAGAGTTGACCGGCCTTAACAAGTGGGTTACCAGGATTGGTGGCATGGTGGACAGTGAGGAAGGTTATCTCCAATTGCAGTGGGATCTTGATCAATTGGGCCAGTGGGCTGACGAATGGCAGATGGAGTTTAATTTAGACAAATGCGAGGTAATGCATTTTGGTAGATTGAACCAGGGCAGGACTTACTCAGTTAATGGTAGGGCGTTGGGGAGAGTTACAGAACAAAGAGATCTAGGGGTACATGTTCATAGCTCCTTAAAAGTGGAGTCACAGGTGGACCGAGTGGTGAAGAAGGCATTCAGCATGCTTGGTTTCATCAGTCAGAACATTGAATGCAGGAGTTGGGACGTCTTGTTAAAGTTGTACAAGACATTGGTAAGGCCACACTTGGAATACTGTGTGCAATTCTGGTCACCCTATTATAGAAAGGATATTATTAAACTAGAAAGAGTGCAGAAAAGATTTACTAGGATGCTACCTGGACTTAATGGATTGAGTTATAAGGAGAGACTGAATAGACTGGGACTTTTTTCTTTGGAGTGTAGGAGGCTGAGGGGTGACCTTAGAGATCTATAAAATAATGAGGGGCATAGACGAGGTAGATAGTCAATAACTTTTCCCAAAGGTAGGGGAGTCTAAAACTAGAGGGCATAGGTTTAAGGTGAGAGGGGAGAGATACAAAAGTGTCCAGAGGGGCAGTTTTTTTACACAGAGGGTGGTGGTGGTGGTGGTGAGTATCTGGAACAAGCTGCCAGAGGTAATAGTAGAGGTGGGTACAATTTTATCTTTTAAAAAGCATTTAGATAGTTACATGGGTACGATGGGTATAGAGGGATATGGGCCAAATGCGGGCAATTGGGATTGGTTATGGGGTTTTTTTTAAAAAAGGACGGTATGGACAAGTTGGGCCGAAGGGCCTGTTGCCATGCTGTAAACCTCTGTGACTCTATGACTAACTCTAGAGAGGAAAGTGTCAGTCAGTGTTGCTTTTCCCTCGTGACTAAATGCACGTGCTGACTCTGCACTATGTATGTACTGTGCACAGATACTCTGAACAATCAAGTGACATCCCGAGAAAGCCATGCCCAGGACACCGGACTTCAAGCCCAGTCCCGGAACAATCTCAAAAAAACTGGAACAACTAGTCACTCTGACACTGTGCTATGGATGGCGTCACTGAGGAGCAGCAAAACAGAAGAGGCCAAGGGTCAATCCTTGGGAAAGACCAGAGGTAACAGTGTGGGAATAGGAAAAGAAGACATTGATGGTGTGATCGAGAAGAATAGAAGCAGGTGAGAGCAACCCCATCCAGCTGGACGATAGTGGAAAGGTGCTGGAGGAAGAGGGTGTGATCAAACCATGTCAAAGGTCAAGAAGGATGAGGAAGGAAGCATTACCTTTGTCACAGTGACATAGGATGTCATCAGTGACATTGATATGAAATGTATTTGGTACTGTTTCAGGGCAGGAAACCTGATTCGAAGGACTTAAACACAAATTTGTGGGAATGAGGTGCACAGATTTGGGAAGCAACAACACATTCAGAAAATTTGGAAAGAAAGGGAAGATTTGAGATGGGGCAATAGTTTGCCAAGTCAGGCAGTGAGTGTTTTTTTTGAGAAATGAGTGATGATAGCTGATACGAAGGAAAGAAGGACAGTATCTGAGGAGAGAGAAGCATTCAAAATGTCAGGTAACATATGGAGCTGAAAGAGAATTTGGAAAATGGTCGAGTATGCAGGAAGTAGGTCATTTGGGCAAGATGAACTCCAAGAAAGCATGAGGGGAAATTGTACAACAAAGTTTAAATATCAGAGTAAACAAGATTTTAAAAAGCATAGCACATAGATCCTTTAATGGCAGTGCCAGTTGTCAGACATGAAGGCTCTGATCTTACATCCCCAACCTCTCATTACCCCAGTGTATCAGGATCTGGGAGGATTAAATTGTAGTCAGTCGCTTACCCATTCCGATCGTACTATCTTATCACTATGTCCCAATATTTACCTGCTCTCTTCAGCAGGCAAGCAAGACACCAGCAGGAAGGTAAAAACATAATCAACTTCAGGCAATCTAATACCAACACATTTGCTCACCTTGTACAGAATTCTGGATTCAATTATCTGCACCATTTGCCAATCTTTAATTCAAGCTGAAACATTTGCTAATGATTTGAATGTTAATGCTTATCACAGCAAATATCATCAGTTTTCTGCTGGCATAATAGTGAAACAAAGTTTAAATATCAGAGTAAACAAGATTAAAAAACAGAGCGTATAGATGCTTTAATGGCAGTGTCAGTTGTCAGACATTAAGGCCCTGATTATAACCCCCTTCACCACATTAGTGGTGGGGAGGATTGTTGAACTATGAGCGCCACCCTCAGCACTCCTCCATCTGTGCTCGCCTCCTACAGTGTGGTAGCCAGCGTACTCCATGCTGCAAAAGTGATGACCACACTCCACTTCCACTCCTGGTTCATAATTTCACATTATATTGAGAACTACCTGGAAAGTCTCTGGGGTCCATGGACCCCAGTTTGTGAACCATTGAACTACACTATTAATGCCATTGTCAGGATTACAGATCTGGGGATATTCTGTAGGTTAGTATGCTCAATGAATCATAGGAGTTAGGAGTCCCATAAGGTATCACAGAAAGAGGCCAATCAGCCCATCAGGTCTCTGTCAATGTTTTCTGCTCCACATCAGCGAGCCTCCTCCCATTTTATTTTGTCTAGTCCGAGTTAATGCGATTGTATCATTCTGACAAGCTGTTGATTAAAAATAATGTTGAATGCTTCGCAGACACACAGCGCAACTGTAACCTGTACTTGCCTTTGTCCCAAATGGACCAATGTTTCACAGAGCACCAATCGCATTATTGCTTCCAATTTACATTTTCAGGATGTGAGTTAGTCTCCTGTCAGTCCTTTACAAAATGTTTTGACATCATTTCCAGCCTTGTGCATTTGCTGAGCGCGTATATCCCTGACCCAAACCAACTCACTTTGAAAACCATGGCGGCCAAGTGATAGATTCATGATGACCTTGAAAGGAGGGCTAACTTCAAGAATGTTCGATTGATTATCTGCAGAATCTGGCTGGAAATGATAGAAAGCTGAGACAGGATTAACACCAGCTGCCAATGTGTGTATACAGCTTTCTGCTGCCTGACAAACGCTGATATGATACAATATTAGCAACCTCACTCCCCTAATCTGTGTGCACTGCACATTTCCGTCAGCTTTGAGTGACTCAGTCAATCATCTCCGAAATGGATAAGTAACGAGAGAAAAAGTAAAGGATGCTTTCATGTAAAATACTGTTTGAAGGTTTTTTTTAAAAAAAGAGGGGTTTGTGAATTCTCCTAATATTTAACTGTGCCCCCCTCCCCCCGCAATGCACTTGCAGCTCTATGATTAATATGAATGGATAGTGTCACGGACAGAATTTGTGCTTTATTACTGTCTGTGATCAAAGTATTTTAACATGTGAGGTTAATGTGATTTTCCTACACCTCAGAGCGGTTGTCCCAATTTAAATAATTTCCAGCGGCAAGCTTTGGTGAATTTTAAGAATAAAGATGGTTTAGTTATTGTCACACACCTTGCTCTGGAAGTTTTAAAGTGACATTACACATGCGCACAAACACGTGCGCACCATTCACACATACTCCCAAACAGAAAATTGAGACATAGATGAAGAAGAAAATGACACAATTACAACATGTAATGATTTTGGTCTCTTTGAGAAGTTAGATAAAGAAGAGTGTGGCAGGCAAGTAGGGAAATCTTATAGCCCAGTGGGTAGCGTCGCCACCTCTTGGTTCAGTCCCATCTCTGGCCACAGAAGACGTGTTCATAACATGACTGAACAGGTCAATGATCAAAATGTAAATCCTTTCAATGCACCCATGGCAGGCAGTAAGAGCAGGAGAGTTTACTCATGGTTAGCTATCTGTGGAAAGCAATGGCAAACCATTCAGTACCTGACCAATCATGGTGTCCCATACAGTTTCAGGGCATGGTTCCTGAGAGACAAAGAGAAACTATTTTCTCTCATGCTGGACTGCGGAACAAAATTAGAACACTTCCCCCCTCAAAGAAAATATTGCTATTGGGTGTCAATTGATAATTTTGTAATTGAGATTGGTGGATTTTTGTTTGCTAAGAGTATTCGGGCATGAGAACCAAGATGGGTAAATTGAATTAGGATAGAGTTCAGAAATGATCAAACTGAGTTGCAGAACAAGCGCAAAGTGCTGAATGATCTCTTTCTGTTCCTTCTGCTGGGGGCAGCTTTTATAGCTCTAAGGAAAGTCTCAAAGTCCTTCAGACTACATGAAAGTTAAAGAACCAGTCCAATGTAACCTGTCAAATTGATAATGAACATACCAAAATTTAAAGCAGAGAAGTGTGAAGTGATTCATTTTAGTAGGAATGACACATATCTAACATAAAGGATACAATTCTAAAGGGGATGTGGAAACAGATAGACATGTGCATGAACTATTGAAGATGACAGGGCATACTAACAGTGCGGTTAACAAAACATGCAACATCCTAGGCTTTATTAATAGGGGCATAAAATACAAAAGCAAAGGGGTTATGTCAAATCTGCATAAAACACTGTTTGGCCTTTGTTTGCAGTATTGTCTTCAGTTCTGGGCACCACACTTCAGGAAAGACGTGAAGGCATTAGAGAGGGCACAGAAAAGATTCACATGAAGGGTTCCAGGATTGAGAAACTTCAATTATGAAGATAGATTGGAGATGGTGGATAAAAGCAAATTACTGTGGACACTGGAATCTGAAACCAAAAGAGAAAATGCTGGAAAATCTCAGCAGGTCTGGCAGCATCTGTAAGGACCTCCTTTCTCTCCTTACGGATGCTGCCAAACCTGCTGAGATTTCCCAGCATTTTCTCTTTTGGAGATGGCGAGACTGTTTTCCTTGCTGAAGAGAAGGCTGAGAGGAGCTTTGATAGAGGTATTCAAAATCATGAGGTGTCTGGAAAAAGTAGATAGGGTGGAACTGTTCCCATTGGCTGTTCAATCCATTGTTCAATCCATTGGATTGAGAACGAGTGGGTACACATTTAAAGGAACTGGTAAAAAAGCAATGGCACCACGAGGAAATATTTTTTATGCAGCAGGTAGTTAAGATCTGGAATGAACTGCCTGAGTGAGTTAGATTCAACTGAGGTATTTGAGAGGGAGTTAGATTGTTATCCGAAAAGGAAGAATATGCAAGGTTACGGGGAGACAGTGGTGGATTGACATTATAGCTAAATTACTCCTTCAGAAAGCCAGCACAGACACAATAGACTGAATGGCTTCCTTCTGCAAAATACCCTTGTCTTATCCGAGTATCATGATGTGGAGATGCCGGCGTTGGACTGGGGTAAACACAGTAAGAAGTTTAACAACACCAGGTTATCCCAGTATCAGCCTTGGCTAACTCATGGCTCTTGTTCTTCTGCATCAGAAGGTTGTGAATTCAAGACTGACTCAATAAAACAGGCTGCAGTTCCAGTGTAGCACTAAGGAAGTGTTGCACTATCAGCTGTTTTTCAGATAAAGATGCTAAACTTGGGTGGAAAAGAAGATCTTTTAACACAATTTATGGAACAGCCGCACTGTTTGAGCCAACATTTGTCCCTCATAAACAGTGAATCTTGTTTACCCCAGTATTGTGTATGCATGTTTGGTGTGAAGAAATTAGCTTCTATACTGCCTTATGTTAGATCAATAACTACACATCAACTAATTGGCTAGAAAAGATTGTGGAAAGTCCTGAGTCCATGAACTGGGCTATGTAGGCATAAATCCTTTATCTCTATTTTCATGGTCCGATGTTCCCTGATTGGGGCAGATCCCTCCTACAGGGAACCAGATCGGATTATTTAATACTCCCTGCATCAGGGATAACGTGAGACTCCAGCATCCTCCAAAAAATTACCAACATACTGAATATATTAGGCTTATAAATAGCCACAATAAAAGATTCTGAGAATTTTGTTGAAATATTGCTGATCCCGTCAATAATACAGACTCACGGAATGCAATGGATAAATACCCTGAAGGTGGAGCTCATTTTGTTCCACACAGTGTACCCCAGGTACCCAAAGATGGTAACACTGGGTATGCTCATTGTGCCTCATTCCTTAGAACATTTATTTACCAGTCATTTTGTCCACTTTGTGTCAATTTTATCTACCGATAAGATGTGAGGTGTTGGACGCATATAGTACAGAACCCCACTGTAACAATGATTTACTGGGGGACAAGGGGGAGGATTAATTTCCTTTAGAATATGTAGAGAGGTTAAAGCCGCTGAAAGTGAACTGAAATCTCAAAGGTTTGCCGAGCATGGGATGTGATTTTAATTTTGCTCTCTCTTTTCTGAGACAATTGGACAAAACCACTTCAATGTTAAAAAGGCAATCCACAGATGAGATCACTTGATAACAGAGTGCCCAAGAGGACATTTTACAAAAGTAAGAATTGCCCTTCTCCCCACCATCCCACCATCATTTCTGGTTTTTGCAATTTTCTGATTGCATGCAACTATTGCACGAGGCAACAATGATGCTCATCCATATTTATACAGAAGCAAAATACTGTGGATGCTGGAATCTGAAACAAAAACAGAAAATGCTGGAAAATCTCAGCAGGTCTGACAGCATCTGTGGAGAGAGAGCCAATGTTTTGGTTCTGGAGGATAGGGTTAAAATTGGCATTGAAGTGTAGAAGTTAATCTCAAAGGAAGAGACATGGTCTACACCTGATGTGTCTCTCAACAAAGTCAAAGGGGAAGGGATATGGAAAGGGATTCTGCACAATCCTAACCCTAACCCTTAAAGAACTCCTGAGATAGATATGAACACAAGGTATCTGCTGCACATCCCAATCTAACCCTAACTTGAACCAGAGTCAAAACACTATCATGGTGCTTTGTGTCACACACAATGAGATTAATTTCAAGCATTTCCTGTGTCACACAACAGACTACATAGCTGAGAATGGAAAGCACAGTGAAGGAGAGACACTTCCAGGAGCCACGCTGAACCAATAGTTGGTAAACGTGCTTATGGCTTTTGTTATTTTGATATCCAGAAGCCACAGAATATATGATGTGGTGTTTTTGGGATACAAATGATATCCCACCTTATAGAAGTGACCCTAAATAATCAATCATCAGTTTACATTGAATACATTCTGCATGTGTCTTCTTCAGTAAAGGGCTATGTCGGATTATGGAAATAATTGCGCTCTGACATTGGCTAGCTGTAATTAGTGTACAAACCAATATTACTCGGCAATGTTTGGCTAACATAAAGCAAAGCTCAATTGAAGGCACATGTTTTGCAAGCAAGGTATGGAGAACAAACTGATATCACTAATGTAATTCAAAGCCGAGTATTTGAACTTTGCAATTTACACAAAGCAGCACTGAGATTTGAAGGTGAAAATAGAGGACAGCAATTATCCATTCTGACAGTCAGTAACAGAAGCCAATATATGAAGCTGCTATATGTTTATTATGTTTTTTCCAGGAATAATCTATTGGGAGGTTTTGTGATCGTTACAGAATCTCACCCTGAGCTGGTGCAAAACTGAATCTCAACAAATAGCATAATTGGAAAGCAAATAAACACAACTTTAGAGAATCCCAATGGTTAAAACCCTTTTGACAGATGTTAAATGCATCTTAGAAATCCAAACTTCTAACAAAATAACATTATGTTCCAATATCTATGACCGACTATATTGTGCGTTGATCTTTTGATTTTCCCAGTTGATCTTTGTTAACCTCAAATGATTATAGCTTGGGTTTTCTCTTTAATGTAGTTTAACATAAAATCCCTACAGTGCAGAATGAGGCTCCTCAGCCCATTGGGTCTGCACCGACTCTCCAACAGAGCATCCCACTCGGGTCCTATCCCCGTAATCCCACATCTTCAGACACTAAATGCAATTTAGCATGGCCAGTCAACCTAGCCAGCATATCTTTGGACTGTCAAAGAAAACTGGAGCACTTGGAGGAATCCCAAGCAGACAGAGAGAGAATGTGCAAACTCCACACAGACAGTCACCCAAGGCCAGAATTTAACCTGGGTCTCTGGCACTATGAGGCATCAGTGTTTCCACTGTGCCGCCCACGTTAACCTTTCCTACTCACTCATAAAATATCTGTTTTCTTGCTCCAACTGGGAAAGTCTACTGTTCAACTGGTAAACATTCACTCCCTCTAACGTTGGTGACACAGGGTGGCAGCTGTATGTACAGTCTGCAGGAAGCACTGCATCAGCTCACCAAGGTTTCTTTAACAACACCTTCCAACCAACAACTTCTACCACCCTGAAAAGCAAAGGCAGCAGAAGTACAGGAACATCACTACCTGCATGTACTCCTCCAAGTCGCAAACCATCTTTACTTGAAACAATATCACCATTGCTTTGTTGTCATTGGGAATTCCCTCCCTAACAGAACTGTGGATGTTTCTACACCAGTGGATTGCAGCAGTTCTGGATAAAGTTCCTTTACCATGTCATCAAAGGCAATTAGGGATGGACAGGGAATGCTGGCCTGAACAATGATGACCACAACACAAGAATAAATATTAAAGGCGCGATGAGTATTTGAAGAAAATATTAGATCCTGCAAGGAAATGAGCGACTAATAGTACATTAATGCCAAAATTCTTCAACTCCTGTTCTTACCTTCACTCCTCACCTGTTCTTTTTATTTTTAGTTATGTATTTATTCTACCACTGGATGTCTCCCCGTATGTACTACATCTATCAGGTTACTTTAAGCTTTGCTTTGTAGCTCCAAGCTTATCCTTATCGGTTGCTGGTTTCCTGATTAACGAGGTGCTGGCAGGGAATGACTGGACATCCGATAACATCAGGTATTCTCAACATGTTGCCTTCCTTGTGAAGATTCTCTACGCTCGTCTGATCATTTCCAAATTAACTGTGCCCTTCAGTCGGTTTTTGTCACCCGCACATTCCTCATCTCATGCAAGGCTAAGCTAGCAGAACAAAAAGAGAAGAGAGCTGATCTCATCGAATACACTGACCACAAAACAAACTATCCTGGCTGCAAATTTAAATCTGCAATTTATCTTATAGGTACCAATTATAAAGTAGGAGTCCAGAATAATGGCTGCAGATTCCTTACAGTAGTTAACAGTCAGAGACATTACAGCACAGAAGGAAGCCATTTGGTCCATCAAATCCATGCTGGCTCTCTGTAGAGTAATCCAGGCAGTCCCATTTCCCCCAGCTCCCGCATCCTTGTAGCTTTATTTCCCACAAGTTCACATCCCATTTCCTTTTGAAATGATTGATTGCCTACTCTTCCACTACACTCATAGGCAGCGAGTCTCAGCTCATTATCACTCGCTGCATGAAGAGGTTCCTCCTTCTATCCCCCTGCATCATATGTATGAGGAAGTTGGTCAAATAGTCTTTGATTAAGTTTTCCAATGAGAGTTTAAGATGTATGACATCAACATTCAGAATGACAAATTGAAACTTAGCTGGGCTCTGTTAGCAAGGGCAAAGAGAGATGTTCCCTCCATCAAGTACGTTGTCCAAGCTCTGCAGTCAAAGATCCACTCCCTAAACAGGAAGGGCCCCATATTCAGGTAACAGTAAACCCCTCTCAATTCCTGCTTCCTTTTTGTATGAAGTGACAAAGTCCTGAGTTTCCCCTCATTACGCCACTCATATGTGGCCTCCCACTCGATTAATTCATTATTGGAAGAGCAGAGAGAAGTTTGGTAAATAATTATCCTCAACAATGTCACCGAACTAGTTACTGATCATATTTACTTGTGAAATCCTATTGTGTATACACGAGTTACTACACTTCCCTGCCTCATGTCAAAAGTAATTAATTGAAAGTGAAGTGAAGCTATCGGATAACCTAATAACAGGATATGGTGCTACAATGCTTTTCTTGTACAGCAGACTTGAAGCCACTAGGTCCAGCAAATATGATGTGGGGAGGGGCTATTGACTGTGGAAACCCTGTTTCATGGCCAATAAGCATCGCTAGACAAACAGCCAGACACAAGTAAAATTCTGTCAGAATTTCAACTTTTTTATTCGATTTGTGGATACAGCCTGAGCAGAATCTCAAAAACACAGATAACTAATATAATCATGTGCTGTAGAATTGCAACATTAAAGGTACACTTAAAGATCTATGTGCTCACACTAGTCCAGTTCAGTTTCTGATCAATGGTAATCCCCAGGATGTTGGTAATGGGGGATTCAGTGATGGTAATGCCATTGAATGTCAAAAGGAGATGGTTTTTGAAGATGGCACTTGTGTGGCATGAATGTTATTTGCCACTTATCATTCTAAGCCTGAATGTTGCCCAGATCTTGCTGCATATGTGCACAGACTGCTTCAGTATCTGAGGAATCATGAATGGTGCTGAACATTGTGCAAACACCAGCAAACATCCCCACTTCTGATCTTATGATGAAGCAAATGTTATTGATAAGGCAGCTGAAGATGATTGGGCCTAGAACACTACCCTGAGGAACTCCTGCAGTGATGTCCTGAGGCTATAATGAATGGCCTCGAACAACTATGTGGTGAACCATAGATGGTTACCACTATGGGTACTGAACCATAGATGGTTAGCACTTTGGGTACTTGTACATATGTTACTGTTATTACTGTTGGGGTTAGGGTTGGGGTGTTCTACCTGTTGGTATTGTTCTGTGGTACACTCCGGTTGGCTCCGCCTACCTGTAGGAGTATAAAGGTCAGTGCACTGCTTGGTGACCCTTTAGTCTGGGATTGTATTGTTATGCAGTATGCTCCATTCTTGCTACTAATAAAAGCCTTTATTTCCCGGGTACGATTCAGCCTCCCGAGTGATTTAATCGCGCATCAATTTTATTAGTAACAATTTTGGTTGAAAAAAAAACCATGGAGCAAATGTTAAAACCCGATCGGCTTACCTTAGATCCGCGTGCAGCTGGAGCGTCGAACACTTTTGACCATTGGTTGAAGTGTTTCCAAGACTATATCGATGCCTCAACAGCCATCCAAAATGACGCCGATAGATTGCGGGTCCTCCACGCAAGGGTAAGTGACACTGTATATTCAACAATCCGCGAAGCCCAAGACTACAAAGGGGCCATCGAACTACTTAAGAAACTGTACAACAAACCGCCAAACGAGATTCATGCTCGATACCTACTAGCCACTCGACGGCGGCAGCCCGGCGAAACAACGGGACAGTACCTGCGCGAACTTCAGCAGCTAGCCAGAGCCTGCAATTGCAAGCCAGTGTCGGCGACCCAGTATACTAACGATTTGATCCGAGATGCGTTCGTGGCGGGAATCGGCTCATCCTATATTCGCCTGCGGCTGCTAGAGCAAGGTAACTTAGACCTAGCTAAGATGGTGGAATTGGCTGATGCGATGGAAACGGCCTCCAGAAGTCTAGAAACTTACCCCACCGACCACGTGGGAACATCGTGGCAAGTACGGCCATCGACTCAACTCTACCCAGCGGCTCCGAGGAACTGTGCGATCATGCTCTCAATCTCAGACCTGACGGCGGCGGCGGCGGCTCCGGGAGGCCCGCAGTGCTATTTCTGTGGGTTGGCAAAACACCCTCGTCAGCGTTGTCCGGCCAGAACGGTATTTTGCTCCACGTGTGGGAAGAAAGGGCACTATGCTAAAGTGTGCAGAGCTAAACCGCCCTCGAAGCCAAGCAGTGCGGCGTGTGATTCTCCAGAATCTGTCTCCTTGTCTCCGGCTTCATCGAGGTCTTCCACCACGTGCGATTCACGAGCGCCGCCATTCCTGAAGACGACGACGCAAGACACGTGCGACCTGCGAATGCCACCACTTTCAACGCCATCGACCACGTGCGATCCATGGGCGCAGCCATTTTGGTCGGCACCAACCGCAGACGACCAGCAGGGGTCATCATCATCAACGATCTCAGCTGCCTGCAGTTGCACTCAAGACTCAACGGTGGCGTCAATCATCCTGGACAAGGCCAAGCCTCACAGACTCGACAAGTCCATGATGGGCATAGAGGTAAATGGACGCCTAATACATTGTCTGTTTGACAGCGGGAGCACAGAGAGTTTCATTCATCCTGACACCGTGAAACGGTGCGGTCTCCGAGTACAGACTGTCAGACAGACAATTTCTATGGCGTCGAGGTCCCGATCTGTTACCGTTCTTGGGAGCTGCATGGTAAACCTAACGGTGCGGGGCACAGTTTATGAGAACTTCAGACTCCTCGTGCGACCGCACCTTAGCACTCCGATACTACTGGGACTAGACTTTATGGTCCACCTGCGGAGTGTGACCCTGCAGTACGATGGGCCACTCCCTCCACTTTCAGTGGGAGAACTGCAGCCTCCAAATTGCCCAGCGCGCTCCACGTGCAGTCTCTCGACACTCAGAATCACCCCGCCATCTTTATTTGAGAATCTCGCGCCAGGCTGCAAGCCCATCGCAACTAAGAGCAGGCGTTACAGCGCTGAGGAACGGATCTTTATTCGATCTGAGGTGCAGCGGCTCCTCAGGGAAGGGATCATTCAACCTAGCACTAGCCCACATGGAGAGCACAAGTCGTGGTGGTTAAAACTGGAGACAAGCCCCGGATGGTCATAGACTATAGTCAGACCATTAATAGATACACGCAGCTGGACGCGTATCCTCTCCCGCGCATATCTGACATGGTCAACCAGATTGCGCAGTACCGGGTGTTCTCCACCATTGACTTGAAGTCAGCTTATCACCAGCTCCCCAGTCGCCCAGAGGACCGAAAATATACGGCCTTTGAGGCGGATGGTCGTCTCTACCATTTCTTAAGGGTCCCCTTTGGCGTCACGAATGGGGTCTCGGTCTTCCAGCGTGCAATGGACCAAATGGTGGACCAAAACGGGTTACGGGCTACCTTCCCGTACCTGGACAACGTCACTATCTGCGGCCATGACCAGCAGGACCACGATGCCAACCTCCTAAAGTTTTTACGCACCGCGTCTCGCCTGAATCTGACCTATAACAGGGAGAAGTGTGTATTTAGCAAGCGCCGCCTAGCAATTCTCGGATACGTGGTGGAAAACGGGGTCCTTGGACCTGATCCAGACCGTATGCGTCCCTTCCTTGAACTTCCCCTACCCACTAGCATCAAAGCACTGAGAAGATGCTTAGGCTTCTTTTCGTATTACGCACAGTGGGTTCCCAATTATGCGGACAAAGCCCGTCCGCTCATAAAGTCTACCTCTTTTCCCCTGGCAGCAGAGGCTCGCTTAGCCTTTGAAGGGATAAAAGCTGACATCGCGAAAGCCACGATGCACGCTGTCGATGAGTCCATCCCCTTCCAGGCGGAGAGTGATGCATCTGATTTCGCCCTGGCCGCCACACTTAACCAGGCGGGCAGGCCCGTCGCCTTTTTCTCTCGCACCCTCCAAGGCCCTGAAATTTGGCACTCCGCTGTGGAAAAAGAGGCTCAGGCCATTGTGGAGGCCGTCCGGCATTGCTGCCATTACTGGGCGGGAAAACGATTCACCCTGCTCACGGACCAGCAGTCCGTGGCGTTCATGTTCAACAACACGTTAAGGGGTAAGATCAAAAATGATAAAATCTTGAGGTGGAGAATCGAACTCTCCACCTACAACTATGATATCATGTACCGTCCGGGGAAGCTCAATGAGCCCTCAGATGCCCTGTCGCGTGGAACATGTGCCAGTGTGCAGGAGGACCGGCTACAGGCACTCCACAATGATCTCTGCCATCCGGGGATCACCCGGCTCTTCCATTTTGTAAAGGCCCGGAATCTACCCTACTCAGTAGAGGATGTCAGGTCGATAACTCGAAGCTGCCAGGTATGTGCTGAATGCAAGCCGCACTTCTACCGACCTGACAGGGCACACCTCATTAAAGCCACTTGCCCTTTTGAAAGACTGAGTGTTGATTTCAAGGGCCCCCTTCCTTCGACAGATTGGAATGTGTACTTCCTCAACGTGATTGACGAGTACTCCCGATTCCCTTTTGCCATTCCCTGTTCAGACATGACCGCTGCCACGGTTATCAAAGCATTGCGGGATCTTTTCACCCTATTTGGTTACCCCAGTTATATCCACAGTGATAGGGGTTCGTCGTTTATGAGTGACGACTTAAGGCAATACCTGCTCTCAAAAGGGATTGCCTCAAGTAGAACTGCGAGTTACAACCCCAGGGGTAACGGGCAGGTCGAAAGAGAAAATGCTACAGTCTGGAAGGCTGTCTTACTGGCGTTGAGGTCTAAGGGTCTTCCAGTCTCCAGTTGGCAAGAGGTACTTTCTGATGCGCTCCATTCAATCCGGTCCCTCCTGTGTACGGCAACCAACGCTACCCCACATGAGCGGATGTTTACCTTCCCTAGGAAGTCTTCCTCTGGGACCTCACTGCCGTCTTGGTTGACGTACTCAGGACCTGTCCTCCTGCGGCGGCATTTTAGGACCCGCAAGTCCGACCCTTTGGTTGAACAGGTCCATCTCCTCTACACCAACCCTCAGTATGCCTATGTAGCATATCCTGCAGGGCGAGAGGACACGGTCTCTATTCGAGATCTGGCGCCTGCAGGGGACCTGGAAACCCCCGTCGCTCTCGCACCCCTGGTTAGGGACCCGTTGACCTTTATCTCCCCTCCTGACACGGCGCGGGCAGTATCTGGACCACCACTTAATCCTCTTACTCCCATGTACAGCTTGCCTGAGTCCAGGAGATTGTCGCCACCTCGTAGTCCACCTGTCCGTGAGGAACTGGAGGAGTCACTAGACACCGCTTTGGAGAGAGGGTCATCACGGCACCAGAACCGGCGCTACCGCCAGTGTTGAGGAGGTCGCAGAGACGGTGCGGCCCTCCGATACGACTGAACTTGTGAATATATGGACAGTTCGTACTGTTTTTTTGCCCCACCGGCCTTTGTTTTTAAAGGAGGGGTGAATGTGGTGAACCATAGATGGTTACCACTATGGGTACTAAACCATAGATGGTTAGCACTATGGGTACTTGTACATATGTTACTGTTATTACTGTTGGGGTTAGGGTTGGGGTGTTCTACCTGTTGGTATTGTTCTGTGGTACACTCCGGTTGACTCCGCCTACCTGTAGGAGTATAAAGGTCACTGCACTGCCTGGTGACCCTTTAGTCTGGGATTGTATTGTTATGCAGTGTGCTCCATTCTTGTTACTAATAAAAGCCTTTATTTCCCGGGTACGATTCAGCCTCCCGAGTGATTTAATCGCGCATCAAACTACAACCACCTTCCTTTGTATGAGGTCTGATTCCAACCAGCAGAGTGTTTGCCCCCTGATTCCAATTGATATCAATTTTGCTGGCATTCCTTGATGCTCTAGTCAATTACTGCCTTGATGCCAAGGGCAGTCACTTTCACTTCACCTCTGGAGTTCAGCTGTTTTGTCTATGTTAGAACCAAGGATGTAATGAGGTCAGGAGCTGACTGACCATGGTGGAACCCAATTCAGTGTCAGTGAGCAGGTTATTGCTGAGTAAGTGTCGCTTGATAGCACTGTTGATGACCCCTTCCACCACTTTACTGATGATCGAGAGTAGACTGATGTAGTGGTAATTGGACAGGTTGGATTTTTCCTGTTTGTGTACAGGACATATCTGGGCGAATCCCCACACTCATAGAATCCCTACAGTACAGAAGGAGGCCATTCGGCCCATCGAGTCTGTGCCGACCAAGGGGAGAAAGTGCAAACTCCACAGACAGCGACCCGAGGCCGGAATTGAACCTGGGTCCCTGGCGCTATGAGGCAGCAGTGCTAACCACTAACCACATGTTCTGAGGCTATGATGAATGGCCTCCAATAACTACAACAATCTTTGTGTGAGGTATGATTCCAACCAGCATGGGGTTTGCTCCCTGATTCCAATTGATATCAATTTTGCTAGCATTCCTTGATGCTCCAGTCAATTACTGCCTTGATGTGGTAAGCAGTGCTAACCACTGTGCCACATTGCTGAGTAGATGCCAGTATTGTAGCTGTACTGGAACTGCTTGACCAGGGGTGCAGGAAGTCCTGGAACACAAGTCTTCAGTACTATTTCCAGAATATTGTCAGGGCCCATAGCCTTTGCGGTATCCAACGTATTCAGCCATTTCCTAATATCATATGGAATGAATTCAGTTAGCTGAAGACTGGCATCTGTGATGCATGGGGACTTCAGGAGGAGGCCAAGATGGATCATCCATTTGATACTTCTGGCTGAAATGGTTCAAAGTTCTTCAGCCTTATCTTTTGCACTGATGTTCTGGGTTCCTCCATTATTGAGGATGGGGATATTTATGAAGCCTCCTCTTCCAGTGAGTTGCTTAATTGTCCACCACCATTCACCACTGGATGTGGCAGGACTGCGAAGTTTAGATCTGATCCCTTGGTTATGGAATAATTTAGCTCTGTCTATTGCTAATTGCTGCCTAAGCTGTTTGATATGCAAGTAGTCCTGTGTGGTAGCTTCACAAGATTGCCACCTTAAGATTGCAGGAGGACATGTCTGGTATTGCTCCTGGAATGTCCTCCTGCAGTCTTTATTGAACCAAGGTTGATCCCCTGGCTTGGCGGTAATCGTAGAGTGTAGGATATGCCAGGCCATGAGGTTACAGATTGCAGTTGAGTATAATTCTGCTGCTGCTGATGGCCCACAGCACATCATGGATGCTCTGTTTGAACTGCTAGGTCAGTTCTGCATCAATCCCATTTAGCATGGTGGTAGTGCCACACAACACACCTTTTAGAGATGGGACATTGTCTCCACGAGTACTGTGCCCTGCAAGAGTCCTACATAAGTCAGCGGAGTGCTTGTAAAACAAAGTGGTTCGAAAAGCTGACTAATCCTATCACAGCACCTACCCAAACCCACCCCAATTCCCAGCACATGTTATGATGGTCCCTGGAGTTTTAAAAGCCAATTTGTTTTTATTTTGTTTCACAGGATGTAGGCATCACTGGCCAGGACAGCATTTGCGGCCCATCAATCTCACCAATACTATTCATGGACAAATGCATCTGTAACATGTTGATTGGTGAAGGCAAGGTCAAGCAGAGGTTTCCCCCTCTTACTGGTTCTATCATAACCTGGCACTCACAGACTGGAGAAGTTACAATGCATTATCCAATAATTTGAACTGCTGGTATTTCCACAAAATGTCAGCACAGCATAACAGGAAACTGTTGGAAAAAATTATAAGGGATAGGATTTATAGTTATTTGGAGAGTAATGAATTGATAGGTGATAGTCAGCATGGTTTTGTGGCAGGTAGGTCGTGCCTTACTAACCTTATTGAGTTTTTTGAGAAAGTGACCAAGGAGGTGGATGGGGGCAAGGCAGTGGACGTGGTATATATGGATTTTAGTAAGGCGTTTGATAAGGTTCACCATGGTAGGCTTCTGCAGAAAATGCAGATGTATGGGATTGGGGGTGATCTAGGAAATTGGATCAGGAATTGGCTAGCGGATAGGAAACAGAGGGTGGTGGTTGATAGTAAATATTCATCATGGAGTGCGGTTACAAGTGGTGTACCTCAGGGATCTGTTTTGGGGCCACTGCTGTTTGTAATATTTATTAATGATCTGGATGAGGGTATAGTTGGGTGGATTAGCAAATTTGCTGATGACACCAAAGTCGGTGGTGTGGTAGACAGTGAGGAAGGGTGTCGTAGTTTGCAGGAAGACTTAGACAGGTTGCAAAGTTGGGCCGAGAGGTGGCGGATGGAGTTTAATGCGGAGAAGTGTGAGGTAATTCACTTTGGTAGGAATAACAGATGTGTTGAGTATAGGGCTAACGGGAGGACTTTGAATAGTGTGGAGGAGCAGAGGGATCTAGGTGTATGTGTGCATAGATCCCTGAAAGTTGGGAATCAAGTAGATAAGGTTGTTAAGAAGGCATATGGTGTCTTGGCGTTTATTGGTAGGGGGATTGAATTTAGGAGTCGTAGCGTTATGTTGCAACTGTACACAACTCTGGTGCGGCCGCACTTGGAGTACTGTGTGCAGTTCTGGTCCCCACATTACAGGAAGGATGTGGAGGCTTTGGAGAGGGTGCAGAGGAGGTTTACCAGGATGTTGCCTGGTATGGAGGGGAGATCCTATGAGGAGAGGCTGAGGGATTTGGGATTGTTTTCGCTGGAAAGGCGGCGGCTAAGAGGGGATCTTATTGAAACATATAAGATGATTAGAGGTTTAGATAGGGTGGATAGTGATAGCCTTTTTCCTCTGATGGAGAAATCCAGCACGAGGGGGCATGGCTTTAAATTGAGGGGGGGTAGTTATAGAACCGATGTCAGGGGTAGGTTCTTTACCCAGAGGGTGGTGAGGGATTGGAATGCCCTGCCAGCATCAGTAGTAAATGCGCCTAGTTTGGGGGCGTTTAAGAGATCCGTAGATAGGTTCATGGACGAAAAGAAATTGGTTTAGGTTGGAGGGTCACAGTTTTTTTTTTAACTGGTCGGTGCAACATCGTGGGCCGAAGGGCCTGTTCTGCGCTGTAATGTTCTATGTTCTATGTTCTATGTTCTATGTTCTACTTGTCATCTGGTAACCTTAGGCACTTGCATTCCATCATGAAAGATAGCACCCAAGATAACAGCATATTATCACATACCACATATTGTCAAATCAATCCAATCTCGCACACTATGTACTCTTTCCAGTTTTAGCAGTTATTAGTCTGATAGGTTATGTTCCTCAGAAAGTAACCTAGGCCCAAGCATTTGGAGTTGCTTCATCAATGACCTTCCTTCCATCATATGGTCAGTTGTGGGAATGTTTGCTGAAGATCGTACAATGTTCAACACAATTCATAATTCCTCAGAATCTTAGAAACCCTACAGCTCAGAAAGAGGCCATTTGGCCCATCGAGTCTGCACCAACCACAATCCCACCCAGGCCCTACCCCCATATCCCTACATATTTACCCACTAATCCCTCTAACCTACGCATCTCAGGACACTAAGGGGCAATTTTAGCAAGGCCAATCAACCTAACCCGCACATCTTTGGACTGTGGGAGGAAACCGGAGCACCCGGAGGAAACCCACGCAGACATGAGGAGAATGTGCAAACTCCACACAGACAGTGACCCAAGCCGGGAATCGAGCCCAGGTCCCTGGAGCTGTGAAGCAGCAGTGCTAACCACTGTGCTACCATGCCGCCCAGATACTGAAGCAGTCCATATCCAAATGCAGCAAGACCTGGACAATATCCATGCTTGGGCTGAAAGTAACATTTGCATCACACAAGTGCCAGGCTATGACTATCTCTGACAAGAGAGAATCTAACCATCGCCCCTTGACATTCAATTACATTACCATCGCTGTATTCCCCACTATCAACATCCTGGGGGCTACCGTTAACCAGAAACTGAACTAGATGAGCCATATAAATACTGAGACTAAAGAGCAAGTCAGAGACTCAGAATCCTGTGGTGAATAACTCACCCCCTGACTCCCCAAATTAAATACACCATCTACAGGGCACAAGTCAGGAGTGTGACGGAAAACTCTCTTCTTGCCTGGATGAGTGCAGTTCGAACAAGAAGCTTGACATCATCAAGGAAAAGAAGCCTGGTTGGCTGGCACCCCTTCCACAAATATTCAGGCTGAAAACCTCCGTCCTTGTTCGCAGCTGGGATTTTCCGGTGCTACTGAAAGTGAATGGAGTTTTGGCTGGAACACCAAATTTTCCATTCTCGCTTGCAGCAGGGCATTCAGGGATGAAATCAGAGAATCACACCCTCACTTTCTCTATCACCAATTCACAGTAGCAGCCATGCATACCATCTGCAAGATGACCTGCAGGAACTCACCAAGGTTCCTTGGGCAACACTTTCCGAACACATGACTACTGTCAACTAGAAGGACAAGGGCAGCAGATGCACACCACCACCTGCAAGTTCCTTCCAAGACACATACTATCCTGACTTGGAACTATTATCACCATTCTTTCACCATCGCTGGCTCAAAATCCTGGAACTCCCTCCCTGAGGGTGTACCTACACTACATGAATTGCGGTGGTTTAAGAAGGCAGCTCATTACCACTTTCTCAATGGGCAACTAGGGATAGGCAGTAAATGCTAGCCTAGTCAGCAACACCCACATCCCCTGAATGAATTTAAAAAATAAGGCCTCTCTAATAAAATAATTTGTTCAAAACAATTTTTTATCAGTAACCCCCACAGCTTGCCTCCTGATCTTGCAGAATCTTACTAGCTGTTCTGTCTGGAGACAATACACATCTCTTTAACCTGTGTTTAATGTTCCCTCCACCCACTTTATCTTTAAGACCTGGCTGGCTGTAGAGATTTGCATTCTAATTAGTATTCTGTAACTTGATGTTGTGTCTCTGTGCACTGTTGGAGAACAGATTTTCACTCCATCTGACGAAGGGGCAGCGCTCCGAAAGCTTATGGTATTTGCTACCAAATAAACCTGTTGGACTTTAACCTGGTGTTGTGAGACTTCTTACTGTGCATATGAGATAGACAACATTGGCCAAGTCGCATGAGTATGTGCTGTGTATCTGGTGGATGGTGTTCTCACGTGAGATGATGGCATCTGTGTCGATGATCCGGCATGCCTTGCAGAGGTTGCTGTGACAGCGTTGTGTGGTGTCGTGGTCACTGATACCACAGTGTGTGTGAAAAATGAGTGAAAGCATAAAAAAAAGCCTAAAACTTCACTCAGATCCAGAACTATAACCAGAATTACAAGCATGAATTACACAAAGAGCATTTTGAATGGGAAACGGACAGTTTATTCTGATTAGCAAGTCCAGCGTTAGACATTCATTACTTGTGTCACTTGTGAGTCATTAAGCCATCCTCACAAGTGTAATCAACATGCGTCACACCATTTCCTCTTCTTATGATGAACATCAAAGCACAAACAGAAATTAAAACAAAAAAAAAGCCCTAAATGAATGTGTCTCATAAATTAACACCAAAATGGTTTGTGAGACCAAAGGGACATGATACCATTGATCCATTGATAATTGAAATCACACAAACTTCTTTGTTCATTAGGAACAATCATTCATAGTTGAGATCATGCACCAATGCTGGGAACACTCTGGAACCCCACATCCAGTCCCAATGGACATGTTTTGCTCAATTTGGTATGAAACACTTGTTGCCACACAGGGTGTGTGAGGAAACCCTGAGGAAGATGGAAAACTCAGCAGATCTGGCAGCATCTGTGCAGAGAGAAACAATGTTAATGTTTCAGGTCAAGGATCTTTCTTTTCAACTGAAGTGAGATTGAAATACAATTTTAAACAAGTGAAAGGTGAAAGGAAAGAGGAAGAACAAAATGGAAGGTCTGTGATAGGATAGACGGTGGGAGACATAAACTGACAATGGTACAAGAGGCAGGAGGAACTCCAGTAGTTGTAGTAAAGAAACAAAAGGGCTGATGATGCAACATTCCACAATAGCATTTCTGATATGCCTTCCTTTTCCTTCAACTGAGAGTTCGCTGTGGTTCCCCTCCCCCATGGTTGACAGGGCCCTTAACTGTGTCCGACCCATTTCCCACACTTCTGCACTCATCCCTTCCCCTCCCTTCCAGATCCATAGGGGTTTCCTTTGTCTTCACTTTCCATCCACCAGCTTTCATCCGCAAATGATCATCCTCCATTATTCCTGCCACTTCCAGCGTTATGTCTTGCCACCAAACACATCTTCCCCTCCCTCTCCTGTCAGCATTCCTAAGGGGCTCCATGACTGCCAGGTCCAATCCCCTTTCATCCCCAACATCTCATCCCCTTCCTCTGCCATCTTAGCAGGTGGAACACCTGCCCCTTTCCCTCCTCTCTCCTCATTAACCATGACCCTGAACATTCCTTCCAGCTGGAGCAGTGATTTATTGTACTTCTTTCAATTTAATCCACTGTATTCACTCCTTACAATGCAGCCTCCCCTACATTGGGGACACCAAATGCAGATCGGATGTCTATTTTGCAGAACACATCCGCACAGTCCCAGCACCCATTTCAATTCTCCACATTGCTTTCACACGCATTTTTGTCCTCGGCCTGCTCTAATGTTCCAAAATCCACCTAACCTGCACATCTTTGGACTGTGGGAGGAAAGCAGAGCACCCGGAGGAAACCCATGCAGATTATGGGGAGAACATGCAAACTCCACACAGCCAGTCACCCAAGGCTGGAATTGAACCTGGGTTCTTGGTGCTGTGAGGAAGCAGTGCTAACCATCGTGCAGTCCAGTTTGAGGCTGATTTGAGAAATCCACACTGATTAGTATTTATTCGATGATGTGACATTCTCATACCCACATACCCAGGTTTAAATGATTAAGCACCATGGATCCAAGAGAAGGACATTCAGCCCCTTCAGCCAGTTCACCATTCAATTAAATCATGCCTAACCTGAATCTCAATTCCAAATAAACAGTTTTGTTCTGTAATAAACTTATTGAACAGAAGTCTATCTATCTCAGCTTTGACATTTTCAATGTGACTCCAGCCTCAGCAGCTTTTTGGGGGAGAGAGTTCTAGATTTCCACAGTCCCTTGTTTGAAGAAGTGCTGCCTGACATTACCCCTGCATGATCTGGCTCTAATTTTAAGGTTGTGTTCCTTTATCTGGACTTCTCAAAGAAAGGAAATTCTCTCCATCTACCCAAGCATATCATTTAATAGTCCTGTAGACCTCAGTTAGAACTGTGGGAGCATCTTCCCCATGTAGACTACAGAGTAACTGGGAACAACAATAAATTCACACCTTTTGAAGTCACCTGCATTCTAAAAAGCAGTAAGAAATATTTGCGCAAGCAATAACATAGCGCCAGTGATCATTCAGCAATAGCTTGGTAATGATCAGTAGCCCGATTGAATGCTCTCTTATAATCATGGTAGGATTGCAAAGAATTACAAAGTATTTACAGGCTAGAGACAGGCTATTTGTCCCAGCAGGTTTGTACTCTGCACAAGCCTCCCCTCATCCAAAATCATCTAATTCTATTAACATGTTTATCTAACTTCCCTTAAATACATCAATGTTATTCAGCTCAACCTACTCCTTCCGGTAGCAAGATCCAAATTCTCACCAGGCTCCAGGTAAGAAATATTTTCCAGAATTCTCTACTGAATTTATTAGTGGCGATCTTATATTTATGGCCTTGCCCACAAGAGGAATCATCCACTCTGTCAACTCTATTGTAGTGGGATGGCCTTAAAAGGGAGGGGGGAGAGGGAGGGATCGGGGAGGGGGGGTGTTTCCCAAGGGCCACATGTTCGGCAAGGACCCTATGGATTGTCCCAGTGGGAAGCTGAGCCAATCAGCAGGAGGGCACATATCATGGGGTCGAGGAGGAGCTCGCAGTTGGAGCCAGGGAGTCGAGCAGAGCAGTTGCATTGTAATTTAGCTTGACCTTATTGTAGATATATCTATTTATTCTGTTGGCAATAAAGCCTTTTATTGTTATAGCTGCATTGAGTCGCCCTCGATCTATTATACTTAACAACCCCTTTTATAATTTTAGAGACCTCTATCAGGTCAGCCCTCAGTTCTGAAGAAGTAATTTTGGGCTCAAAATATTAGTTCTGTCTTTATTTCTGTAATAACTTTTATTTGCCAGTTAGAAAAATAACAACTGAAACCTGTATTTACATACTTCTATTAATACAGAGGCTTACAACCTCACTGCTGCTAGTCACCCCCACCCCACCCCCCCTACTCCCATCCCCCGCTACATGGGCTTGCAGAGACTTGCCCGATTCAGTAAACTGGCCTTCTCTTCACTTTAAACAGTTTGCCTTTGACTGCATGGTAGGTTGTTGCATCAGGTTAAATCTCACGGGATCCAGGGTGAGGTGGCCAAATGGATACAAAATTGGCTTTATTGACAGAAGACAGAGGGTGGTTGTAGAGAGTTGTTTTACAAACTGGAGGCCTGTGACCAGCGGTGTGCCTCAGGGATCGGTGCTGGGTCCACTGTTATTTGTCATTTAAATTAATGATTTGGATGAGAATTTAGGAGGCACGGTTAGTAAGTTTGCAGATGACACCAAGATTGGTGACACAGTGAACAGTGAGAAGGTTATTTAGGATTGCAATGGGATCTTGATCAATTGGGCCAGTGGGCTGACGAATGGCAGATGGAGTTCAATTTAGATAAATGCGAGGTGATGCATTTTGGTAGATTGAACCAGGGCAGGACTTACTCAGTTAATTGTAGGGCATTGGGGAGAGTCATAGAACAAAGAAATCTAGGGATATAGGTTCATAGCGCCTTGAAAGTGGAGTCACAGGTGGACAGAGTGGTGAAGAAGGCATTCGGCAAGCTTGGTTTCATTGGTCAGAACACTGAATACAGGAGTTGGGACGTCCTGTTGAAGTTGTACAAGACATTGATAAGGCCACACTTGGAATACTGTGTACAGTTCTGGTCACCCTGTTATAGAAAGGATATTATTAAACTGGAAAGAGTGCAGAAAAGATTTATTAGCATGCTACCGGGACTTGATGGTTTGAGTTATAAGGAGAGGCTGGATAGACTGGGACTTCTTTCTCTGGAGTGTAGGAGGCTTAGGGATGATCTTATAGAGGTCTATAAAATAGTGAGGGGCATAGATCAGCTAGATAGTCAATATCTTTTCCCAAAGGTAGGGGAGTCTAAAACTAGAGGGCATACGTTTAAGGTGAGAGGGGAGAGATACATAAGTGTCCAGAGTGGCCATTTTTTCACACAGAGGGTGGTGAGTGTCTGGAACCAACTGCCAGAGGTAGTAGTAGAGGCGGGTGCAATTTTGTCTTTGAAAAAGCATTTAGCCAGTTACATGGGTAAGATAGGTATAGAGGGATATGTGTCAAATGCGGGCAATTGGGACTTAGCTTAGGGGTTTAAAAAAGGGGTGGCATGGACAAGTTGGGCCAAAGGGCCTGTTTCCATGCTGTAAAGCTCTATGACTCTTGTGATTGACAATAGAGCGAGAGGTAACAAGGAAACATCTTTTTACACAGTGAGCTGTTGTGAAGTGGATTGCACAGCCTGACAGGGCAATGGTAGCAGATTCAATGGTAACTCATCGTAGAATATTGCATAAATACTTGAAGGGAAGAGACTTACAAGATAATGGGCAAAAAACAGGGGAGTGGGGTCAATTGGGTAATTCTACTAAAGATGCTGGCAGAGATACGATGGGCCAAATGGCTTTCTACAATTCACTGAATCAATGAAAAGACCGATGAATTTAATGCCTAAGCGAGCTTTACACCAAACCACTTGCATTTACATTTTCTCTGATCGTTTACATTGATTTGAGGATTAATTCATCCCAAGTCTCTGCTGACAAGACTGGCCATGCTTCCTGGTTTAAATGCAAAGATTCCTCTGGTTCAGGAAGGTCTATCAAATTGAGTTCATTTTCATAGGAACGAGTTGGCACCTTAAAAGTTTTTCCACACCAATGTATATTTAATTCATTAAGAAATGGATTCATGTACCCAACAAAATTATTAATTAAATCAGTCCAGCCCAGTCTAGTGAGCGGCATGGTGGCAGAGCGGTTATCCCTGCTGCCTCACAGTGCCAGGTAGCTGGGTTCGATTTCAGCCTTCGGTGACTGTGTGGAGTTTGCACAATCTCCCTGTGTCTGTGTTGGTTTCCTCTGGGTGCTCAGCTTTCCTCCCACAGTTCAAATATGTGTAGGTTAGGTGGGTTAGCCTAACAGTTAAATGCGTGGGGTTACGGGGAGAGAACAGCAGGGTGGGCCTGGGTAAGATGCTCTTTTAGAAAGTCAGTGCAGACTTGATGGCCCGAATGGCCTTCTTCTGCACTGTAGGAATTCTATGGATTTTTGAAAATGATTTTCAGTGCTCTGAATTCAACTCACTCACAGTCAGGAGAGTGGTATCAAAAATGATTACGTTTGATAATCTCATTTTTAGCCATATTAATAATGCTGCATCAAGTTGCCAGTCTTAAATGCGACATTACATTTCTTTAATGGCTAAAACTGCCACAATTACATTCGCTAGCACTTGCCCAATTGTTTCATAGATGATTTAGGTTTGTGATTATTCAAATTAATTTCAGTGGAAATCTAACGAGTGCAAATCCAAGCATATTTTGGGCATAGCTTCCTGATTCTGCCCTGTTTTATTTAAATTTGTAACAGATAAGAACATTAAAGACTGAACCTTAACCATGAACTCATATGACAAGCAAATTATCTTCAACGAGAACTAAATAATACTATTAGCATGGCTAAAATACGAGTAATTTACTATAGAACACAGATTGCAGCTGGAAATCAGACTGTGGAAGGTGCACTTGCTTCTCATCTGCATTTCCTTTGGGCTGAAGGACATGGCAATGGGATTTCTCATTTCCAGCAACAAAGAGTGCAGATGTTTGCTTATATCAGTCAGGAGTAGTAATGAGTAAACATGGACAGAAACCAGACAATCCAAGAGTTCTGGCTCCCTCTCTTGGACATGGCTCTGTCTGTGCATCGCTCCAATAAAGTCTTTTCCAATTTCCATAGAGGAGAATGCAAAACCATTTTGGAAAGGAGTTGAGGGGTCAGCAGTGGACAGCCCAGGCTCAGCTGCAGAGATGATGACAACTCTAATTCCGTTCAAATGATTTAGTCGCAAACCAAGCTCCAAAGGCAACAGGCAAACTTCAGTGTGTCTGGGTCGGGGAATAAATCCACCAGGGTTACTGCTGACAAGTGGTTTCTGCTGCAAAGTCAATCTGTGGGGACAAGACCACTCTTGGCTGTATTCCTTCCCCCAACAGTTCCCACGAGCAATCAGTCTGTTGGCATTGAGTTGTGGATTGGGTAGGAACTGGAAAAACATTGTGAAAGATTGTACATGAAAAAGTAACTTTTGGGGGACTGTAGGAAAATAGAATCTTGTTGCCCACAATGAGGCTTCTTTTCAAGAACCAACGTCATGAAATTATGAGGAACCCATAAAAGATGTCCAATTCGATCTGGAGTTTGGTTGTTTTCAAGTGCCCCTGGTCAGTCGTCTAAAGCAGATCCTGAAAGATCATACACAGTGGAACATGAGCCAGAACACTGCAATCTAAGTGCAAACTCCATCAGAAGGTGCCCTTTTAAAAATATTTAACAGAGTTATTCCCATGACACAAGATTAGTAGTTCCTGATTCCTCAGTCTCCCTTTCACCCCACATTGTTTCTTAACCCCTTCTCCACACAGCGACTTATCCATTTTCTTCAATGGGCAGCGTTAGTAACTGAAATAAATGAAGGCCCACTTTTGATCCCTGTCACAGGCTCTGTGCACTACAATGAGTTCAAATCCCAAAGACGGGCCTAAAGAAATATCAGCCTCTTATTCCCTTTGCATATTTCAGACTTTCTGTGGTTGATGTTAAAGATTTAAGTCGTTGCGTGCTTGCCTTAAAAGTCAGTCACATGATTTGATGATGATATCAATAAGGCTTTGCAGAGGCCACTGTTTTAGTTTCAGTTTGTACAGGCAGCGCTCTTAGGATAAATCTGTTGTTAGTTAGTTTGAATCTGCGTGTGCAAACCACATCTTTTTTTAATTTAAAACCCACAACCCCTAATATAGTTAGGACATTACAATTTACAGCATCCAAGATCATTGGCAGACTGGACTATCCGCTGACCCCTGCAATGACACTTTGGACAACATCTGGTTTTCACTATACTTTAAATGGTCAGTTAGGATCAGTGTCTGCACTGCGACGGGTGTGGCAAGCCATTCAAACATCCATTGATTTTGGCAGGCAGAAGGTCTCACTGGCAGGAGGGGGCCAAAATATTCCAGCTCCAGCAAATACCAAGGGAGTCACCTTTGAATTTTCACAGCCTCTTCCTGGAGAAGGTACCTGCCATCCGGTCAGCATTTCCCATGAGTAAAGTTCAGGAACTCAACCTGTGATTGATGGATAGGCGAATCGATGAACAGGAATCTTATACACACCTTTCATGGCCTCAGGACCTCAGCAATTATCAGCCAATGAAATTCTTTTGAAGTAGAGGGCCTGATTCTCCCATCGCGATCTGCAACTTTTCTGGAGGGTCGGGCCAGGAGATGCACGTGTCGGTCATTTCACAGGTTCCCCGTGAGCTTTTATGACCCGCGCGCATCTCCCAACCGGAGAAAAATGGCACCACCAAGAATGCGCAGAAAACTGGCGGCTGCTGATTTGCATGACTTTACATACCTTAGCACACCATTATCGGGATTGACACGACAATCTCCGCTCACGTCTGCGTCTCCCACCTCTTTGGCGTGATGTCACTTTGGTGCGAATCAGAGTAGGTATATAAAAGTCTCAACCTGGCATGGCAGCCTTGAACTGGCATGAGGGGGTAAGTGCTGCTAGCGGGACATGGGGGATGTTGCAGGTCCTGGGGATGTCTGGTGGCCTTCCTCCTGCTGTCTTCAGGTGTTGGCCCATGGACCAGTGATATCTGGGGCAGGGGCGGGGGGGAGTTCTATTTTCTCACAGCTCTCTGGGTGAAGTTCCATGAAGGAGTCCCGCTCACCCTTCCCCTCCAGGGCAGCACTGTAGCTCAGTGTGGGAGCTCCATCAAGGATTCCACTACTCCCTGCACATGGGGAATTCCAGCGATGGAAGCGAAGCCAAGAACCCAGGCCTCCTGCTGTGCACGGCCCACATCGAAATTGATGAACTGCCCTGCCCGGGCATACAGGGCATCTGTGACCTGTCACGCACATCCGTGTACGGAGGCCTGGGAGATCCCAGCTAGGAAGCCACTGGGAGCCTGGAATGATCCGGAGGCATAGAAATTCAGGACAGCCGTCACCTCCACATCCACAGGGAGCGGGTGACCGCCCTCCCCTGTGTCCAAATTGTCTGCGACCATCAAATGACGATCATGCAGGTCGATGCATGCCATCCAGGGAGTGTCCATGACAGCTTTGTGCTCAGGCAGTCGGACATCCCTGGTCTCCTTGAAAACCAGCCCAGGCTCCCGGGATGGCTACTGGATGACAAGGGTACCCGCTAAAGTCATGGCTGATGACGCCTGTGCGGAGGCCCGAGACCGAGGCAGAGACCCGCAACAACGAGGCCCATGCAACCACCCGGTCCATTGTAGAGCATTGCATCAGCCTGCTGAAGATGCGGTTCCGCTGCTTGGACCGCTCTGGGGGGGCCCTCCAGTATGACCCTATGCGTGCTTCACACATCATCATCGTTTGCTGCGCTTTTCACAACATTGCCCAGCAGCGGGGAGACCAGCTGGAGCAGGAGGAGGAGGAGGAGCGGCGAGCGGGTGAGGTGGATGTCCCACCATATGAAGAGCTGTAGGAAAGAGGGCGGGCGGCAATGGCAGATGTCCAGCAGGGAAGGGCAGCGAGGGACGCCTTGATTGCAGCCCGCTTCGCCTAGCTGATGCTGTGCAGTGAGGGGCTGCAACCACCACACATCCACCACACCCCAGGAGCAAGTGCAGCCGCTATTCCCCCTCCAAACCAACCTGGGCCCTCAAACGACCCCAGCTTCTGTCATCCCACCACCCTATCCCCCAGAAACATCCAAATCTGTTCATGTGCCTGGACTGGCAATGGTTGCAAGTCATGGTTGAAGGCTGGAGGATGATGATGACTCGCTGTTGTGCACACTGGGATACTGCCCCTGGTGCCACTCAAGTCTGATCCTACCTGTTCTCCGAATGCACGCTGCCATCCTGGCCCACGTAGCTGTAAGGGTTGGGGACATATGTTTTTTGGCCAATTAAGGTGGGGGGGGGCGGGGCGTGGAGGGTGGGGGGGCGAGGGGGGTGTGCACCAAGGGTCTGGTGGATGTTGGGGAAGGAGGGCAGGCACTCTATAACATGTGGCTGAGTCTGCAAGGCTCAACAGACAGCACCTCTATGTTTGGGAATCGAGAACACTCAGCTCTGTGCGGGGGTGGTGGGGAGTGGGAAAGAGAGACACATTAGTCACAGCTGTGAGGTGCAATTAACAGTTTATTGTGTTCTTAACATTATTGATTAATAAACTCTTACTGCTGGTGACCTTCACCCGTGAACTACAACTTTCTTACTTTGTGAGGTCTACTGTTGCTACGCCAGGATGCACATCGGAGGTGGAGGCGTCCAGCTGTGATGCACAGCCCATTGCCTGTGATGCCCTTGGCAGACATCCCCTGGGTGGCCGGGACTTGGAGGGCCCCAGCTGACTTGCGGATGGCACTTTTTTGTGCCACTCTGTTCATTTCGCTGGCCCTGAGATGCCCCGGTGTGAGGAAGGGGGGAATTGGAAGATCTTGGGATGTCCGGTATCTCCTGGGTGGAAGGCCCCGGCCAGGGCTCAAGCACTTCCTCCTCCCTTGGAGTGCCCAGAGGCCCCGAGGACACTCATGGGACGCCAGGGTAACTGGACCGAGCTCCAGAAGCTCCGGCATCACCTGGCTCTGCCAGTCCTGGAGGCCCAGATGCATCTGCCCTATGATGTGTGATTCCTCAGCCCTGGCCCTCTGAGTCTGGGCCAAGCTCTGCAGCCTCTCCCCTCCAGTATTCTGTGAGTGAGCGAGGCTCTGGAGCCCCTCAGCAATAGCCCTCTGAGCCTGGGCTAAGTTGTCGAGGCTCACAGCCATGGCCTGCTGTGTCTCTCGAATGCCAGCGAGAGTCCCAGCCATGGCCAGCAGTGTCTCCCACATGCCCCCGACACCCATGGCCATCGAACGCTGTGCCTCCTGGATACTGGAAACACAATCACCCATGGCCCGTTGTGTCTCCCGGATGGCCCGGGCCCTGTCACCCATGAGGACAGACCCCTGAGCCAGACTTTCCACTGTGGTCGCCACCCTTGCAGTGTTGGCCTGATTTACACGCTGTTTTTGCACCACCTCCTGCAACAGCACTCTGGACTCCCCTAAATAGCCTTGCAGTCGCAGCACGGTTGCTGACAACCCTTCCACAACTTCCCGGGTTTCCTGATGCATCTCCACCAGCCTTGGGAGGAACACACCCCAAGGCCCGGCAGCTGGCTTGGGGACAGCTGAATCCTGCCCTCCGGTAGCCCGCCGTGTGCCCGAGCCTTCAGATGTGCCCGCCTCCACCCAACGTGCATCAGTGTCTGTGATGTGCTCACCAGTTCGTGACCCAGAAGCCTCAACACTAAAGGTATCCACCGTGGTGATAGTCTCTGTGTTCATGTGTTGTGTGGTACATGCCAGTGCCACTTCAGTGGTGCTGCCCTCAGAGGATTCCTCAGTGCCTCCCTCCGAGGTGTCATCCAGGGGGTCATGGGCAGTTTGCTTCAGAGCAGCAGGGGCGGAGGCAACACCCAAAGGGCCGGGTTCCTCTGGGTCCAGAGCTGCAATAAAGAACACACATTAGGGGAAGGGAGGCAAACCATTCTATGCAGCATCGCACTTACTTCGAGGAGGACCTAGGTTGATGGTGCGCTTCTGCTCACTTGCATGCTAGATGCCGACCTGGCTGTCGGTGACCAATCAAGAAGGCCCATCTCCCCCTGCCAGCTCCATGGCACGCTCCTCGATGCTGATCAGCTGCCACAGGTCAGGCACACCACCACCAGACTGTGTCGTCTCACGTACATTGCGAATGTCCTTTTCCTGTGGGAACATAAGGTGGATAGCAAGCATTAATATATTGCAGTGCGTGGCGCATGCCTGTGTCTCTGGCGTTGTGCTGGCCATTTCAGGGAAAGCGGTCACCACTGAAGGGTACTCGGTGAGGGGAAGGCATTAGATTCTGTTCCTAGGGGAAGGGTAACTTGTTGCATGCCCTTCAGGTGTCTATGCAGGGTTTGAGATCCGAGCCAAGCATACGTGGGGTTCCAAGTGGGATGCTCACTCACCCTTGCTGCTCAAAGAAGGTCGTACATTTTTTCTGACATTGCCGTCTAGAGCATGGTGTCAGGCTCCTGGCATTCACTACTACTGCCACCTCCTCCAACAATGCCATGGCGGATGCCCCCTTGGGTGAGGGCCCTGGCCGGGCAAGATCCACTCATGCCTCTCTTCCACGGCATCTAGCAGGTGCTCCTGGTTGACCTCTGTGAATCTGGGTGCAGGTTTGCGCGCAGACATCTTTGTGGTGTGACTGGCTGTGTGTCCATTCCTGCAGCTTATATACAGCTCTGGCTTATTAGGGGAGCCATGATGTGGAGATGCCAGCGTTGGACTGGGGTGAACACAGTAAGAAGTCTCACAACACCAGGTTAAAGTCCAACGGGTTTATTTGGTAGCAAATACCATAAGCTTTCGGAGCGCTGCTCCTTCGTCAGATGGAGTGGAAATGTGCTCTCAAACAGTGCACAGACACAGAAATCAAGTTACAGAATACTAATTAGAATGCGAATCCCTACAGCCAGCCAGGTCTTAAAGGTACAGACAATGTGGGTGGAGGGAGCATTCAACACAGGTTAAAGAGATGTGTATTGTCTCCAGACAGAACAGCTAGTGAGATTCTGCAAGTCCAGGGGGCAAGCTGTGGGGGTTACTGATAATGTGACATAAATCCAACATCCCGGTTTAGGCCGTCCTCATGTGTGCGGAACTTGGCTATCAGTTTCTGCTCAGCGACTCTGCGCTGTCGTGTGTCGTGAAGGCCGCCTTGGAGAACGCTTACCTGAAGATCCAAGGCTGAATGCCCGTGACTGCTGAAGTGTACCCCCACAGGAAGAGAACAGTCTTGCCTGGTGATTGTCGAGCGGTGTTCATCCATCCGTTGTCGTAGCGTCTGCATGGTTTCCCCAATGTACCATGCCTCGGGACATCCTTTCCTGCAGCGTATCAGGTAGACAATGTTGGCCGAGTTGCAAGAGTAGGTACCGTGTACCTGGTAGATGGTGTTCTCACGTGACTTGATGGCATCCGTGTCGATGATCCGGCACGTCTTGCAGAGGTTGCTGTGGCAGGGTTGTGTGGTGTCGTGGTCACTGTTCTCCCGAAGGCTGGGTAGTTTGCTGCGGACAATGGTCTGTTTGAGGTTGCGTGGTTGTTTGAAGGCAAGAAGTGGGGGTGTGGGGATGGCCTTGGTGAGATGTTCGTCTTCATCAATGACATGTTGAAGGCTCCGGAGGAGATGCCGTAGCTTCTCCGCTCCAGGAAAGTACTGGACGACGAAGGGTACTCTGTCCACCGTGTCCCGTGTTTGTCTTCTGAGGAGGTCGGTGCGGTTTTTCGCTGTGGCGCGTCGGAACTGTTGATCGATGAGTCGAGCGCCATATCCTGTTCTTATGAGGGCATCTTTCAGCGTCTGGAGGTGTCTGTTGCAATCCTCCTCATCCGAGCAGATCCTGTGTATTCGGAGGGCTTGTCCGTAGGGGATGGCTTCTTTAACGTGTTTAGGGTGGAAGCTGGAGAAGTGGAGCATCATGAGGTTATCCGTGGGCTTGCGGTACTTATTAGGGGAGTGCAGGTGCAGTGAGTGTGGCCACTCAAGGGCCCGTTGGCAACAAATACCTGTGAGAAATTTTGAAGGCTACATTCAGTTGAGTGTCATGCATCCCTCAGGGTGCTGATTGGCTGCCATTCAATAGGCTGCTGTGTCCAGGGAGGGTGCAATATTCAAGGCTCCCACTCAAGAGAGGGAATGATCGCAAGCTGGGGTTGTGCATGTCAGCATAACGCAAGTTCTCTGTAGGGCAGAAGTGAGAACTGTACGTTCAAGGGACGGAGGGATTGGGTACCCGCATTATCCGGAACCATGCGGGGGCACCCCATGTCTGTGTGTGGGGGGGAGACGGGAAGGGGGCCACCGATGTCTGTGTGGGGGTGTGGGGGCCAGCGATGTCTGTGGGGGGTGTGGGGGCCAGTGATGAGGCCAGCGATGTCTGTGGGGGTTGGATGGCAGTGATCTGGATGCTGGGAGGTCTTTTCAGTGATCTCCCAGTGTTGTGCACATGGGTTCCCGCTCATCCTGCCAATTTCAGGCTCTTTGGCATGAATAGGCCCCGCTCTTGAGCTTTTAATGATATTCATGATTGTGACCTCTGCATTGCACAGAGTGGGGATATTCGGGTCTGAAATTGCACTGAAAAAAAAGTCGTGATCTAGAACAGTTTTCCCACCAATTCAGCACTTTTGGGAGAATCGTCCCCATAGTTACTGGTGTCATGCAGCCAATTTGTGCACAGCAAGATCCCATATACAGCAATGAGAATTAACGGTTTGCCTGTCTTTGTAATGTTAATTGAGGGATAATTATTGGCCCGGACATCAGGAGCGTCGCTGTTGGTGTGAGTGGAAGATCCCACTGGCAGGAATGGTCAGAAAATCCTGCCTATCATCTCTAACAGTGCATCACTTCCAGAGTACTGAATAGAGTCTCAGCTTAGAACATAGCTGACTAATCGCGCAAAATGGTGCTTTCGATGTGGCACTTTTTAAGGGTTTATTTTTTAAAACGGTGGGAATGACAAGTATGCCAAAATCTGCAATGCAGATGCAATCTCAAGATTGCTCCCTGGTAATAGCGTCTTCACAATCTCCATTCAAACAGTAACGCTTGTCAATAGTAATCACCTGTTCAACAACAGATATCCTCCAAATACAGATTCAATTGCTCACCTCCATTTCACATTGAAAGTAAATGCTGTGTGTGTGTGTGTCTCAGAAAGGAAGGGGTGTGAATAGACTTTGTGTGTGTGTGTACCTGAGAAAGGAAGAGGTATGAATGGGCTTTGTGTGTGTGTGTACCTGAGAAAGGAAGAGGTATGAATGGGCTTTGTGTGTGTGTGTACCTCAGAAAGGAAGGGATCAGAATAGACTGTGTGTGTATACCTCAAAGGAAGGGGCGTGAATGGGCTTTGTGTGTGTGTGTGTGTGTGTATTCCTCAGAAAGGAAGGGGGGTGAGTAGGCTTTGTGTGTGTACCTGAGAAAGGAAGAGGTGTGAATGGGCTTTGTGTGTGTGTGTACCGCAGAAAGGAAGGGGGTTGAATAGGGAAGGCACATTGCACCTCAAAGTTGCCTTCCTGCTGCTTAGAGTACCAAATACTGCCTGATGACAGTGCCACATCGTTATGTCAAACATTAGCAAATCTTATCTGTTAACTTTTTATGCTACACCTCCCCCAAAATATGCTATCTTCTTTCTAACAACAATATTAAACTATGCCTTATAACTTTTACATAACATTGTCTTAAAACTATTTACATTACTGCCTCCTACTGCAACCCGCACATTGCCCCACCCACCCCCAGGCCCTCAGCTATAAATTGAGTCTCTGGAGAGCCTTCATCACTCTCCCCAAGCATGTGGTGTCTGCTCCACTGGGTGCGAGATCTGAGCGAAGGTTCTCGGGTGTGACAACACCTCCTGAAGTATCTGGGCTATTTTGGCAGTTTTTGGATCACACCTTGTGGTGGTTGAAACTCTAAGGTCTGGCAGGTGGGTGATGAGGGCTTGTCTGTTTCATTAAAGAGTAAGAAGTCTCACAACACCAGGTTAAAGTCCAACAGGTTTATTTGGTAGCACAAGCTTTCAGAGTGTCGCTCCTTCTTCAGGTGTGAGGAGTTGTGTTCACAAACAGGCCATATACAGACACAAACTCAATTTACAAGATAATGGTTGGAATGCGAGTCTTTACAGGTAATCAAGTCTTAAAGGCACAGACAATGTGAGTGAAGAGAGGGCCAAGCACAGGTTAAAGAGATGTGTATTGTCTCCAGCCAGGACAGTTAGTGAGATTTTGCAAGCCCAGGCGAGTCGTGGGGGTTACAGATAGTGTGACATGAACCCAAGATCCCGGTTGAGGCCGTCCTCATGTGTGCGGAACTCGGCTATCAGTTTCTGCTCAGTGATTCTGTGTTGTTGTGTGTTGTGAAGGCCGCCTTGGAGAACGCTTACCCGAAGATTAGAGGCTGAATGCCCGTGACCATTGAAGTGTTCCCCGACTGGAAGAGAACACTCCTGCCTGGTGATTGTTGAGCGGTGTTCATTCATCTGTTGTCGTAGTGTCTGCATGGTCTCCCCAATGTATCATGCCTCGGGACATCCCTTCCTGCAGCATATCAGGTAGCCAACGTTGCCCGAGTCGCAAGAGTAGGTACCGTGTACCTGGTGGATGGTGTTCTCATGTGAGATGATGGCATCTGTGTCGATGATCCGGCACATCTTGTAGAGGTTGCTGTGGCAGGGTTGTGTGGTGTCGTGGTCACTGTTCTCCTGAAGGCTGGGTAGTTTGCTGCGGACAATGGTCTATTTGAGGTTGTGTGATTGTTTGAAGGCAAGAAGTGGGGGTGTGGGATGGCCTTGACAAGATGTTCGTCTTCATCGATGACATGTTGAAGGCTCTGGAGAAGATGTCATAGTTTCTCCGCTCCGGGGAAGTACTGGACGACGAAGGGTACTCTATCCACCGTGTCCTGTGTTTGTCTTCTGAGGTGGTCAGTGCGGTTTTTCGCTGTGGCGCGTGGAAACTGTCGATCGATGAGTCGAGCGCCATATCCTGTTCTTATGAGGGTGTCTTTCAGCGTCTGTAGGTGTCTGTTGCGATCCTCCTCATCTCACCAGATTCTGTGTATATGGAGGGCTTGTCCATAGGGGTTGGCTTCTTTAAAATGTTTCGGGTGAAAGCTGGAGAAGTGGAGCATCGTGAGGTTATCCGTGGACTTGCGGTACAGTGAAGTGCAAAGGTGACCGCCCTTGATGGAGATGCACGTGTCCAAGAAAGTAACCGATTCCGGAGAGTAGACCATGGTGAGTCTGATAGTGGGATGGAACTTGTTGATGTCATCATAGAGTTGTTTCAGTGATTGTTCACCATGAGTCCAAAGGAAGAAAATGTCATCGATGTGCCGAGTGCATAGCGTCGGTTGAAGGTCCTGTGTGGTGAAGAGGTCTTGTTCGAACCTGTGCATGAAGATGTTGGCATATTGAGGTGCAAATTTGGTCCCCATGGCAGTTCCATGTGTCTGGATGAAGAACTGGTTGTTGAAGGTGAAGATGTGGTCCAGGATGAAGCAGATGAGTTTGTAGGATTACATCTGGAGATTGGCAGTTGTCAGTGTTGAGTAGCTTCCACCCTAAACATGTTAAAGAAGCCATCCCCTATGGACAAGGCCTCCGTATACACAGGATCTGCTCGGATGAGGAGGATCGCAACAGACACCTACAGATGCTGAAAGACGCCCTCATAAGAACAGGATATGGCGCTCGACTCATCGATCGACAGTTCCGACGCACCACAGCAAAAACCGCACCGACCTCCTCAGAAGACAAACACGGGACACGGTGGACAGAGTACCCTTCGTCATCCAGTACTTCCCTGGAGCGGAGAAACTATGACATCTTCTCCGGAGCCTTCAACATGTCATCGATGAAGATGAAGGTCTACCTGATACGCTGCAGGAAAGGACGTCCCGAGGCATGATACATTGGGGAGACCGTGCAGACACTACGACAACAGATGAATGAACACCGCTCGACAATCACCAGGCAAGAGTGTTCTCTTCCAGTCAGGGAACACTTCAGCGGTCACAGGCATTCAGCCTCTGATCTTCGGGTAAGTGTTCTCCAAGGCGGCCTTCACGACACACGACAATACAGAATCTCTGAGCAGAAACTGATAGCCAAGTTCTGCACACATGAGGATGGCCTCAACCGGGATGTTGGGTTCATGTCACACTATCTGTAACCCCCACGACTTGCCTGGGCTTACAAAATCTCACTAATTGTCCTGGCTGGAGACAATACACATCTCTTTAACCTGTGCTTGGCCCTCTCTTCACTCACATTATCTGTACCTTTAAGACTTGATTACCTGTAAAAACTCACATTCCAACCATTATCTTGTAAATTGAGTCTGTATATGGCCTGTTTGTGAACACAACTCCTCACTCACCTGAAGAAGGAGCGACACCTCGAAAGCTTGTGCTACCAGATAAACCTGTTGGACTTTAACCTGGTGTTGTGAGACTTCTTACTGTGCTTACGCCAGTCCAATACCAGCATCTCCACATCATTAGAGAGTGCCAGACTGCATCTGGACCAAATACGGGTAAGGGAGCTTTATGCCAATGAGAATGCGGCCTTTGGTTTTTGGTCCCAGATCCAGACTCACTGGTCCAGCACCAAAGGTTTTGTACTATTCACATTCTTTTTCTCAAAGGTTCAATTCCTTTGCTCTCATCTTATTATATTCAGCAGGAGTGAGATGAGGCTGAAGATTTTTGTGGAATAGGGGAGCTTACGTTTTTAAGTTCAGCCAGAGAAAATCCATTGGCCAGGGGTGTGTTGAAGGCCAATCTGAATTCTTACACATCAGATCCTCATTGGTCCAGCCTGCTCTCTTAGCCTCCTTAGTGGAGTTGATGAAGATCCAATTAACAGTGAATAGATGAAAATGATCATTTGCAAATTGTGGCCCATTATCTGAATTTTTGTCCAGGCACCCAGGGGTGTAAAAGAAGGGGTATAGTGTCTTGATGACAAGCTCTGCTGTGGTTGTATGAAGCCAGGTTATCTCTATCCATTGACAATAGTAATCAAGAACCATGAGGCACATCTTGCTGAGGAGTTTAGACAGTTACATGGATGGGATGGCTATCGAGGGATATGGGCCAAATGCAGGAAATTGGGACTAGCTTAATGGTTAAAAAAAAATGGGGCGGCATGGACAAGTTGGGCCGAAGGGCCTGTTTCCATTCTGTAAACCTCTATGACTCTTAAGTCAAAGAAGTCGAGGTCTAACTTCTTCCGCAGGCAGGGAGGAAGGTCAGATGGTGCCAAGGGTTCCACTAGTGTTAGTGTGTTATTTTGGGAGGTGTGACAGGACAGGACAAAATCCTGGCACATTTGTGACATACCCAGCCACCACATCAACTGCAGGCCTCTCGCTCTGCATTTAGCAATGTCTACAAGACCTCTGTGGAAGTTGTGAAAAATATCTTGTTACAGGGAGTGTGGAATGACCAAATGATGGTCATAAACCAGGAAGTTGCCCACAATGGTCAAATGGGCCTGTTGCTCATCATCTCTGCAGACAAGAAAGTTGCTGAGGCTGTACTTAGGCCACTCTTGAAGACAGAACTCCCGCACTTGATGACATTCAGCATCCTGTTTTTGGGCACTTTGGACACCCTGGAGTTTTGCAGTGGATATGGGGAGGAGACCCATCACAGTCGAGAAAAATGTTCCTACTACGGACAACAGTGTGGAATTGAGGGTAACAGCATGGTCAAGCAGGGCTCTGGAAAGAGCTTTGTCTCTGGTTTGTGACTTGTCTGGGACATAGATGACTCTATATTGGTATCACATCACCCAGAAGCGAAATTGCTGAATATGGATAGGCATTTTAACACATCTGTGGAAATGAGGAAAGGTATGAGGGGGTAGTAATCTACTTCCACTTGGAAGGACAGCCCCAAATGGTATTCAGAAAAGCGCTTCTTTCTCAATCATGGCATACTTATGTTCAGCTGCCTGTCTACTCCCTACAGTACCGAGTTCATGGCTGCCTGATGTCAGTGCTACATTGTCATCTGTCATATTTGTCATATTAGCATATCCCTTCTGTTAACCCTCAGCCACAATGGTCGAAAAGGCTCAAGGATTGGAATGACCACCCCCCCCCCCCCTCCCCCCAACTCCTATTTTCTATTTTACTAAGAACAGTGGAGTTTCATCCAACGTCCTGGCCAATATTAACCCCTTCAATCAACATTTCCAAAACAGCCATTGCCTTATTGTTATATGTAGACGGGGGAAACCTGTTTCCCTGGGCAAAGAGTTCAAATACCAGGGGATATAGATTCAAGATAAGTGGCAAAAGGATTCGAATGGACATGAGGAAAAATTTCTTTCCACACAGGTGGGAGTCTGGAATTCACTGCCTGAGTTGGTGATGGAAGCAGAAACCTTAAACTCATTAAAAAGTACCTGGGTCGGCACCATAAGTGCTGTAAGCTGCAGGGCTCTGGGGCGCCGTGTGCAGGAAGATGGGATTAGAAAGGACACTTGGGTGTCTTTGGGTCAGCCTGGACAAGATGGGCCAAATGGCCCCCTTCTGTGCTGTACCATTTCTACAAATGTGGGCAAATTAGTTTCTGTGTTTCTTACATTGAAACAGTTGACTACACTTCCAAAACACTTCATTGGCTGTAAAATGTGGGACTATCTGAGGTTTTTGAAAGGCACAGCAAGGCTTTCATAATGTGGTACTTTATAGGCTCAGGAAACTGCCTTTGATTGCTGTATTTCCACTCTGTGTTTTAGCTCCTTTGGAGCGATTTGTTCTAAGTATGAATGCATCCAAAGAAATAGTGTGTACTGTAATTATGGATACTCTCAGAGTGTCACAAATGGCAGATTTTACAACATAATCACCCATGAGTGTCTCAGCAGATCATAGAGACAAGGAGCAAATGGAAAACCTGTTAGCCATGAAATTAGAATATTAATTAAGGGACTCAACCGATGATAGTGACCGAGGCTTACAGACAGAAATGGACACAAGCAATAACAGACAGTGGTTACACTCTGCAGTGATTTTGCACAGTGTGAGTAGAAAGCTTACAAAGCTGAAGCATGTCTGCTGTACATTAATGTCTGTTTTATTCCAATGTGTACCAGCAAAACTCAAAATAGGCCACTGACATTTTGTAGAATACATTACAAATGAGAAAATGGTACAAAATAGATGAAAAGGAGATACCTGAAAGGTTGACAGTACTGAAAGTAGTCACTGTGTCCGGATGGGGTAAATATTTAGTTAATGATGCAAGTAAGGGTAAACATTGAACAGGTTCTGGCCACACAATCTTCCAAATCTCTTGGATATGAGCGTCACGTTAGAAGACAGGAAATATTCTAAAAGGTAGAGAGGGATAAACCAGGCAGTAACAGGCCAGTCAGTGTGCTGTTGGCGATGGGGAAACTTTCAGAAAGAATGGAGGAAATTTAACCACCCCTTCCCCCCGCCCCCCCCCCCCCCCACCCCCCCCCCCCCCCCCCCCCCCCCCACCCACCCCCCACAGTGGAAATGGGTGATTTGGTAGGCTGTGATGTTAAAATGTTGAAAATCTGAATGCAGATCGCCGCACCTACAACCCACCCATTTCTGGTTTTAAAGGAGGAGAGATATTGCGTGGGCAACAAGCCTACCCAGGAGGCCGTGTCATAATGTAATAGTTATACCGAGGCTGCATACCATACATTTCATCATAGTTTTAAATCTAACCCTAGCCAGATGATTTTTCGGGCTTTGGGAATCTCAATAACTAGGGTGGCACGGTGGTTAGCACTGCTGCCTCACAGCACAAGGGACCCAGGTTCGATTCGTGACTTGGGTCACTGTCTGTGTGGAGTCTGCACGTTTCCCCCATGTCTGCGTGGGTTTCCTCCGGGTGCTCTGGTTTCCTCTCACAGTCTGAAAGACATGCTGATTAGGTGCACTGGCCATGCTAAATTCTCCCTCAGTGTACCCGAACAGGCGCCGGAGTATGGTGACCAGGGGATTTTCACAGTAACTTCATTGCAGTGTTAATGTAAGCCTACTTGTGACACTAATAAATAAAGTGTAACTAAACGGGAATGAGGATTTGCAGCAAAGGTGCCTTTTCACTTATCTGCTCTATCCAGCTTAGCGACTTCACCTCCATGTTCAAATGCTGCCCCCTTTCCCTTCCGATCTCCTTCACGAGACCTTCGATCTGCCTCTGACCACTGACACCCCTTATCCTGGCTCCCAGTGTTGCCTGGCTCCATAGTCCAATCACCCACTGCTCCAATCTCCCCCATCTTCCCCAGCTCTGGCTGGCTGACTGGGAACAATAATTAAAACGTTGATGAAGGAAATTCAAGAGACCCACTCTTCCAGATTTTCTGACCTCAAGCCAGCATCCCCTACTCCCACCCCATCTTCGATTTAAGGGGAGACATGTTGGCACAATGGTTAGCTCTGCTGCCTCACAGCACCAGGGAACCAGGTTCAATTCCAGCCTTGGGTGACTGTCTGTGTGGAGTTTACATGTTCTCCCTGAATGGGTTTCCTCCCACAGTCCAAAGCTGTGTAGTTTAGGTGGATTAACCATGGTAAATGCGTCGGGTTATGAGGATGGAGATCGGGGAGGATGGTAGTCCTGAGTAATGCTCTTTTGGAGAGCTGGTGCCAACACGATGGACCAAATGGCTGCCTCCTGCACTGTAGGGATCCTATGGTTCTATCCAGGCCAATATTCCAGGAAAAGGTGAATACTGTCGAATAAATGATTGTACGGATTTGTCAATGAGTTTTGACTAATTTGACCATGTCCTTATGAATGGACGGTATGGGTTGATGAGGGTAGGGTAGTTGATGTTGCGTATATGGACTTTCAAAAGTATTCATCAAATAATAAACTTATTATTAAAATTAAAGTCCATGGGATTAATGGCGTTGTGACAGTATGGATACAAATTGTGCTAAAAGAGATAGAAAGCAGTGAGTAGTGGAGAACTTTTGTTCTCCAGACACTCGGGGCAGGATTTTCTGGCCGCGCTCGTCCCAAAACCAGGGAATCCTGCCCGAGGTCAATGGACCTTGCATGGTCCACCCCTCGCATGCTATGATTCCTGTGGCAGGCGGGGTGAGACAGTGGTGTCCCCAGGAGCACTGTGCTTCTTGAGAAATGTTAATGACCCCAACATCCACTTACATCATTCTGAAACTTACAGATTAAACAAGACTCAGAAATGTAGCAAACAATGAGATGGATGGTAAGAAACTTCAGGAAAAGATAACTGGGAAGGCAAAATGGGAAAATGGGCAGAAGTCTAATGCAGTGAAATGTCAAGTGGTCAACTCTGGTGGGAGGAATGAGGAGAGAAAACATGAAGCAATTGTTACAATCTTAAAGCAGATGCAGGAACACAGATCTGGCGGAGAGTGCACACATTGTTTGGCAGGACAGTTGAAAAGGCTGTTTAGAAATAAAGAGGTCGGTGGATTCATTGATAGAAGAATAGAGTACAAAGTCTTCTTAATAAATAAATGCAAAGTAGTATGGATGCTAGAAATCTGAAATACAAACAGAAAAATGCTAGATAAACTCAACTGGTCTGACAACATCGGTGGAGACCAGAAACAGAGTCAACATTTCGAGTCCACATAACTCCTCTTCAGTGCCTTCTTCTACAAAGTCTCCTTAGTTGTCTGTGTTGCACAATTGAATTTCTAGCTAATGGCTGAAGCAAATAGGATTCAAGTCCCACATGCAGAGTTGAGTTTAGCTAGTCGCAATACTGGCCGGGACAAAATTTATAAATATAAGAAACTGTCTGTAGTAATTCGGCTAGATACCAGTTTCCTGTCACCAAAGATCTTTTATTGTGTACCAGAGAAAGGCCACATTCACAGCTTACAGCTCAACAGTCTACACCTTGGACCTATAACACTGCTCTAGATTAAGCAGCTGGTTTATAAATTTCTGCTGACCATGTCTCATTGGGTGAGTCTGCACTCACTCATTAAGGAAGCTCATATTCTACGAAATCCATGGGTCTATCTATCGATGATTCCCTGTGTCGTTCGTGGCCATCATAACATCCCTCCCTCCCTTAGGTCCGCACCTCCCCCAGCACTCCCACTATGAGTAGATCCTTTTTGCTGCTTAGAGATTAGTCTGAGGCCTGTCAAAGACAGGATTGGGTCATGAGATGTAAACTGAACAGGGAATCTCCATTTCCGGAGGGAGCATCGCAGAGTTACCGATGTGAGTATCTCCTCAGGTTCTGCTTCAGCCCCGTGGCTCGCTCCTTCAGCTTCCATCTCTGAGTTGGTACCTTCTCTATCTTGAGGGACTAACGTGGAGTCAGCTTCGAGCTTAGGGCTGACACCAGAAGTGGCCATCTTCATGGCTGGTAATGAGACTGGCATGGGCAGCGACTCCCTGGCTCTGAGATGGTCGAAGTGTTTCTTTAAGGTTTTACTCTGGACTTTGACCTTGTAAGATACTGGCCCTGTTTTCTCCATGACAATCCCAGGAACCCAAAGTTTCTCACCTGAACCAGATCACCTATTGTGAGAGTTCTTTCTGTCCTTGTAGATTCAAAATTTCTTTTCTGGTTTTCTTGTTAGGATTCCATCCTCCCTGCCAAGTTTGGGAATAGTAGGCTTAGTCTGGTACAAAGATGTCACCTCATTAACAGCTCTGCTGGGGAAATACCTGTTCTTATGTGTGGTGTGGTCCTATAATTGATCAAAAATTGTGCCAGTTTGGTCTCCATGGATGCCGCCAGTTTCCATCCCATCTTTCCACTGATGTGGCAGCACCAATCCAACCCTGTATGGGAAGAGTCATAAGTGAACATAAGTTCATTCTAAGGGTCAAAATGGGCCAGTCGGTTAGATGACAATAGCTAACGTTTAATTTTAGAAAAAGCCTCTGCCTGCGGAGTTTCCTAGGACCATCTCTGGTATTTTTATAGCAGGGTATGCAAGGGGGGCAGCATGGAAGCCAGGTTCAGGATAAATTTTCCATAATAATTTACTGATCCCAGAAAGGATTTCAACTCCATGGTGTTCCTTGGAGTTGGTGCTTCCTTGATTGCCTTTACCTTATCCTCTACTGGATATAACCCTTGCCATAGTCAGCAGACAAAATAGGTTAATTCATTCACTTGAAAGACACATTTCTCTGGATGCTCTGGTTTTCTCCCATAGTCTAAAGATGTGCAGGTTAGGTGGATTGGCCATGCTAAATTGCTTCTTAGTGTCCCACAATGTGTAGATTAGATGGATTAGCCATGGAAATATGGAAGGTTGGGGGATAGGGCAGGGGAGAAGGCCTGGTTAAGATATTCTGTCAGAGAGTTGGTGGGCCAAATGGCCTCTTCTGCACTGTAAGGATCCTATGATTCTATGATCCACTGGAAATTCAACTACAAGAAGCCTCACAGCTTACTGAGACATTTAGTTCAACTAAAATCACCAACTCATCCATGAAAGAGAGACTGAGAAAATCATACTATATAACCATATTGTTTTGTTTCTTCATCTTATCTAATATTTGTGTGAGCAATAGTGTGTGTAGGTCGAGTAAAGTAAGATGTCACTTGTTTTAAACCTGAGGGCATGAGTGGGATAATAAATAACTCTCCTTATTTTTAAACTCAAAAAAGCTTGCTGCTGGAATTAGTTAAATTAGGACAATCACTCTTGCGGGGGGTTTTCAAGATCAGGACACATTTGAAAAGAAGTGGTGTAACTTCAAAGAAGCATACCCTGAAGCACCTAAGCAAGTCATTGGATTGAGGCAAAAGAAGGACAAGAAATGGTTAGCAACAGAGACATGGAAGAAGATTGAAGAAGATGAAGACTTAAGGAAAAGCTGCTGAATGTTGAGTCACTCAGGCTGACTGAACAAGTCGAAGAACAAAATAAGACCAAAGGTAAAGAAGAATGCTAGAAGAGACAAGAGAGCTTTTATTGAGGAATTGGAGAGAGAGGCAGAACAGGCTGCAGAAAGGGGAGAACTGAACATAGTATATAAGATCTTAAACAGGTCTATGGACAAAACACTGATCGCATCATGTCAGTCAAGGACAAACAAGGAAATGTGATGACAACAGAGAGCGGGCAAGCTGCAGGATGAGTTCAGGACTTTGAAAAGGCTCTTATCCAGCCTGAGCTGTGGGTGGGGGGGGGGGGGGGGGGGGGAGGGGGGCGGGGTGGGGTGGGGGGAGGGCGGGGCGGGGGGAAGCGATGGTGGTCCCCACGTCTGCGTGGGTTTCCTCCAGGTGCTCCGGTTTCTTCACACAGTCCAAAGATGTGCAGGTTAGGTGGATTGAGCATGCTGTTTTGCCTCTTCATCTCCCAAGATATATAGCTTCGGGGAATTAGCGGGGTAAATATATGTGGTTATAGGGATAGAGCCTGGGTAAGATGCTCTGTTGGAAAGTCAGTGAAGACTCAATGGACGGAATGGCCTCCTTCTGCACTGTAGGGATTCCATGATTATATGACTATATGCCTGTTTTGCTCTGTTTAGTGATCTGAGTATCTATATCCCAATCTCTTTGTCCTCTGCCATGCTTATTTTCTAAGGCGTATTTGACCTCTTTCTCCCTCTTATCAAAATGTACCTGTCTATATGCAGCCTTTCTCTTCAAGAAAATCCCCAAGAAGACATGAAAAAAATAAAGCAATTAAAAAGGGTTGCAACATGCATCCGAGCTAAAATAAAAACCACTGATATCTAAGTGAATAGAACTTCATGGCACAACAAATATAACTTTCATACTCCTGAAATGACTGCTTAAATTGTAATGACAGAATACTGCTGGTATTTACTAAAGATATATGGAGCACGAATCACAGCATGAATTGGAAAAACAGTCCATGACAGATCATTAGCTATCAGCTTGAATCATAGAGGCAAAGCATGATCTTTCCTTTGGTACAATCCCATTTCTATAATAGGCATACATGAAAAACTAACAGCGTAACCCTGAGCTCCTTATGTCTCCCTGGGCAAATCTATGCACATAAGAAAGCAGGAGCCTTCATACACACGTTGTTGTGTGTTGTTTGATTGCACAGATTAAAGGCAAACTTTAAGCAGCAGGGTCTTTCTGTGAGATACAGGGCTAAGAGCAGGAGTGCCCATTTTCTCCTACATTCAACTGAAAAACAGAATTACATTGAATTTTACATTCTCTCTACATACATCTTCTCTACACTGATCTTTTGTTTATTCATTTGTGGAGTGTGGACATCACTGGCTAGGCCAGCATTTAGTGCCCACCCCTAATTGCCCTTGAGAAGGTGGTGGTGGTGAGTTGCTTTCTTGAACCTTTGCAGTCCCTGAAGTGTAGTTACACTCACAGTGCTGTTAGGGAGTGAGTTCCAGGATTTTGACCCAGCGACGATGAAGGAATAGCAATATATTTCCAAGTCTGGATGATGACTGACTTGGAGGGGAACCTCTTCATGATTAGAAAGATGTTTGTTGCCCCTCAGACTTCCCCAACCCATTCAGTCAAGTAAATAATTTTGTCATTCCACTCATTGCACCCATGTCCTTTATTATAAAATGAAAGATGGTTTAATGCATACACGGGGCAGGAAACTCCTCAGATTTCTCCCAGTCTATCTCTGCCAACATTATTTCACCAGATTGGCGTTTTACATTCCCGTTGGTCCCAATGAACTTTGTGAACCAAAACTCTAAATTGCCAAAACTCAAATTGAACCCACCAACGCTGCTAGGAAACTTCTATTCCATTTCTCAGTGTGTAATGGCCAGACAAACATGAAAGTGGGTCCCAGTGGTTAAATATCGAAAAACCTTGTGTTGTTTTCAGTATCCACTTGAATCAATTATGATAAGCAACTGAGCAAACACAGTGCACAAAACCTAATTTCAGTTTGGCTGCAATATGACCTGTAGAGATTTTTATGTGAATCAATAACTAATTAGAGAAGGAACATAGATAGTGGAGCTTACCGAAAAAGGTCACTGATGATCCAATTTCCTCCTCAGGAGTCTATCATCACTTGAAAACGTGGTAATAGACAATGCAAGAACATTAGCTGAGTACATGAAGGGCAGCTCATGATCACTGAGATTTATTCACCTTAAAGACTTTTATTTCATTGGGAATATGGACAATAAGCGTGGCATTTATTGCCCACCTCTAGTTGCCCTTGAGAAGGTGATAGCGTGCCTTCTTCATGAGCCACTGCAATCTGTGTGCTGATGGTGCTGCTATGGTGGTATTGGTTTGTGTATTCCAGGAAACTGTGTCAGAGAAGATGAAAGAGCAGCAATTTATGACCAAGTCAGAACAGAGAAATTGCGGGATGGAGAAGTTCAGGGTTTAAACTATCCTGTAGTTATCATGCCTTGTACAATACTCATTCACTAACACACATCTCTCCATTCAACTATTCATGCATGCACAGGATCACCACACACACGCACACACACACTCCCTCACACACACACTTCCTCACACACACACACTCCCTCGCGCGCACACATAAACACACACAGACCACAAAACACACTTAGAGCCACATACACTCACACACACAATCACACACACACACCCACCCACATACACACACCACACACATGCACCACACAAACACATTCATAACCACATACATACACTGCACACATACACTCATACACAATCAGACACACACAAATCTTACACACATCCACATGCACACCACACACCCACCCACACCCATCCACATACACACACCACACATGCAAACAGTCTTACCCATACACACACACACACCCTCCACACACACATACTCACACCATATTCACATGCCACTTATGACATTCACATGCCACATATTCATACATGCACACGGTCACACACCATGCACACACACACACACCATCCACACACACATACTCACACCATATTCACATGCCACTTATGACATTCACATGCCACATATTCATACATGCGCACAGTCACACACCATGCAGACACACGTGCACTCACACCATGCACGCACACACACCTGCACGTACACAGACATGCCATGCACGTACTTGCACACATACACGTGCCATGCACAGACCATGCACTCAGACCCACACCATGTGCACACTCACTGCACACACTCACATGGTGTGCACACACAGACACACACCATGCATACACACACACACATGTCATGCACACATGGACACGTCATGTGCGCGCGCACACACACACACACACACACAGGCCATACATGTGAGCACACAAATGCCATGTGCGCATGCACACATATAAGAACATAAGAACTAGGAACAGGAGTAGGCCATTTGGCCCCTCGAGCCTGCTCCGCCATTCAATAAGACCATGGCTGATCTTTTTGTGGACTCAGTTCCAGTTACCCGCCCGCTCACCATAACCCTTAATTCTTTTACTGTTTAAAAATTTATCTATCCTTGCCTTAAAAACATTGAATGAGGCAGCCTCAACTGCTTCACTGGGCAGGGAATTCCACAGATTCACAACCCTTTGTGTGAACAAGTTCCTCTTCAACTCAGTCCTAAATCTGCTTCCCCTTATTTTGAGCCTATGCTCCCGAGTTCTAGTTTCACCCGCCAGTGGAAACAACTTCCCTGCTTCTATCTTATCTATTCCCTTCATAATCTTATATGTTTCTATAAGATCTCCCCTCATTCTTCTGAATTCCAATGAGTATAGCCCCAATCTACTCAGTCTCTTCTCATAAACCAACCCTCTCAACTCCGAAATCAACCTAGTGAATCTCCTCTGCACCCCGTCCAGTGCCAGTATATCTTTTCTCAAGTAAGGAGACCAAAACTGTACACAGTACTCACCAGCCTCACCAGCACCTTATACAGCTGCAACATAACCTCGCTGTTTTTAAACTCCATCCCTTCAGCAATAAAGGACAAAATTCCATTTGCCTTCTTAATTACCTGCTGCACAAGCAAACCAACTCCTTGAGATTCCTGCACAAGGACACCCAGGTCACTCTGCACAGCAGCATGCTGCAATTTTTTACCATTTAAATAATAGTCCATTTTGCTGTTGTTCCTACCAAAATGGATGACCTCACATTTACCAACATTGTACTCCATCTACCAGACCCCCACCCACTCATTAGACTATCTATATCCCTTTGCAGACTTGTATCATGCATACACAAACACACAGACACACCCAGACATATATGCCATGCACGCGCACACACACCATGCACACACGCACACACCATGCATACACGCACGCCACACACTCAAGGCTGAGGTCAATCATAGGTACAGGCTTATCATTATAGGTGTAGTTCAATCAGGTTGCTGCTTCTGACAGTGTTCAGAATATAGAAATTGCTTAATATTCCTGCAGTGTAATCTCTGCCAACTCAACTGGGTGACAGACATTTGTGTATTTGAGGCTCCACAGGAACATGAGTCCCACCTGTTCTGAGGTTGGGTGGATCATTGTGTAAGAAAATCACCCCAGCAGCCATAAACTGGGAGCCAGCAAATGGAGGAGCAGCAGCTGCATCGAGCAATGTACCTGATGCGCGATTAAATCACTCGGGAGGCTGGATCGTACCCGGGAAATAAAGGCTTTTATTAGTAACAAGAATGGAGCAAACTGCTTAACAATACAATCCCAGACTAAAGGGTCACTCGGCAGTGCAGTGACCTTTATACTCCTACAGGTAGGCGGAGCCAACCGGAGTGTACCACAGAACAATACCAACAGGTAGAACACCCCAACCCTAACCCCAACAGTAACAACAGTAACATATGTACAAGTACCCATAGTGATAACCATCTATGGTTCAGTACCCATAGTGGTAACCATCTATGGTTCACCCCTCCTTTAAAAACAAAGGCCGGTGGGGCAAAAAAACAGTACGAACTGTCCATATATTCAAAAGTTCAGTCATATCGGAGGGCCGCACTGTCTCTGCGACCTCCTCAACACTGGCGGTAGCGCCGGTTCTGGTGACCGTGATGACCCTCTCTCCAAGGCGGTGCCCAGTGACTCCTCCAGTTCCTCACGAGGTGGCGACAATCTCCTGGACCCAGGAACGCCCCGAGGTGGCGACAATCTCCTGGACTCAGGCAAGCTGTACACGGGAGTAAGAGGATTAAGTGGTGGTCCCAATACTGCCCGCGCCGTGTCAGGAGGGGAGATAAAGGGCAAGGGGTCCCTAACCAGGGGTGCGGGAGCGACGGGGGTTTCCAGGTCCCCTGCAGGTGCCAGATCTCGAATAGAGACCGTGTCCTCTCGCCCATCAGGATATGCTACATAGGCATATTGAGGGTTGGCGTGGAGGAGATGGACCTGTTCAACCAAAGGGTCGGACTTGCGGGTCCTAACATGCCGCCGCAGGAGGACAGGTCCTGAGTATGTCAACCAAGACGGCAGTGAGGTCCCAGAGGAAGACTTCCTAGGGAAGGTAAACATCCGCTCATGTGGGGTAGCGTTGGTTGCCGTACACAGGAGGGACCGGATTGACTGGAGCGCATCAGAAAGTACCTCTTGCCAACGGGAGACTGAAAGACCCTTAGACCTCAACGCCAGTAAGACAGCCTTCCAGACTGTAGCGTTTTCTCTTTCGACCTGCCCGTTACCCCTGGGGTTGTAACTCGTAGTCCTACTTGAGGCAATCCCTTTAGAGAGCAAGTATTGCCTCAAGTCATCACTCATAAACGACGAACCCCTATCACTGTGGATATAACTGGGGTAACCAAACAGGGTGAAAAGATCCCGCAATGCTTTGATAACCGTGGCAGCGGTCATGTCTGAACAGGGAATGGCAAAAGGGAATCGGGAGTACTCGTCAACCACGTTGAGGAAGTACACATTCCGATCTGTCGAAGGAAGGGGGCCCTTGAAATCAACACTCAGTCTTTCGAAAGGGCGAGTGGCCTTAATGAGGTGTGCCCTGTCAGGTCGGATGAAGTGCGGCTTGCACTCTGCACACACCTGGCAGCTTCGAGTTATCGACCTGACATCCTCTACGGAGTAGGGCAGATTCCGGGCCTTTACAAAATGGAAGAGCCGGGTGATCCCCGGATGGCAGAGATCATTGTGGAGGGCCTGTAGCCGGTCCTCCTGCACACTGACACATGTTCCACGCGACAGGGCATCTGAGGGCTCATTGAGCTTCCCCAGACGGTACATGATATCATAGTTGTAGGTGGAGAGTTCGATTCTCCACCTCAAGATTTTATCATTTTTGATCTTACCCCTTAACGTGGTGTTGAACATGAACGCCACGGACTGCTGGTCCGTGAGCAGGGTGAATCGTTTTCCAGCCAAGTAATGGCGCCAATGCCGGACGGCCTCCACAATGGCCTGAGCCTCTTTTTCCACAGCGGAGTGCCAAATTTCAGGGCCTTGGAGGGTGCGAGAGAAAAAGGCGACGGGCCTGCCCACCTGGTTAAGTGAGGTGGCCAGGGCGAAATCAGATGCATCACTCTCCACCTGGAAGGGGATGGACTCATCGACAGCGTGCATCGTGGCTTTCGCGATGTCAGCTTTTATCCCTTCAAAGGCTAAGCGAGCCTCTGCTGCCAGGGGAAAAGAGGTAGACTTTATGATCGGACGGGCTTTGTCCGCATAATTGGGAACCCACTGTGCGTAATACGAAAAGAAGCCTAAGCATCTTCTCAGTGCTTTGATGCTCGTGGGTAGGGGAAGTTCAAGGAGGGGACGCATACGGTCTGGATCAGGGCCAAGGACCCCGTTTTCCACCACGTATCCGAGAATTGCTAGGCGGCGCTTACTGAATACACACTTCTCCCTGTTATAGGTCAGATTCAGGCGAGACGCAGTGCATAAAAACTTTAGGAGGTTGGCATCGTGGTCCTGCTGGTCATGGCCGCAGATAGTGACGTTGTCCAGGTATGGGAAGGTAGCCCGTAGCCCATTTTGGTCCACCATTCGGTCCATTGCACGCTGGAAGACTGAGATCCCATTCGTGACGCCAAAGGGGACCCTTAAGGAGTGGTAGAGACGACCATCCGCCTCAAAGGCTGTATATTTTCGGTCCTCTGTGCGAATGGGGAGCTGGTGATAGGCTGACTTCAAGTCGATGGTGGAGAACACCCGGTACTGCGCAATCTGGTTGACCACGTCAGATATGCACGGGAGAGGGTACGCGTCCAGCTGCGTGTACCTATTAATGGTCTGACAATAGTCTATGACCATCCGGGGCTTGTCTCCAGTTTTAACCACCACGACTTGTGCTCTCCATGGACTAGTGCTAGGTTGAATGATCCCTTCCCCGAGGAGCAGCTGAACCTCAGATCGAATAAAGATCCGTTCCTCAGCGCTGTAACGCCTGCTCTTAGTTGCGATGGGCTTGCAGCCTGGCACGAGATTCTCAAATAAAGATGGCGGGGTGATTCTGAGTGTCGAGAGACTGCACGTGGAGCGCGCTGGGCAATTTGGAGGCTGCAGTTCTCCCACTGAAAGTGGAGGGAGTGGCCCATCGTACTGCAGGGTCACACTCCTCAGGTGGACCATAAAGTCTAGTCCCAGGAGTATCGGAGCGCAAAAGTGCGGTAACACGAGGAGCCTGAAGTTCTCATAAACTGTGCCCCGCACCGTTAGGTTTACCATGCAGCTCCCAAGAACGGTAACAGATCGGGACCTCGACGCCATAGATATTGTCTGTCTGACAGTCTGTAATCATAGAAATCATAGAAACCCTACAGTGCAGAAGGAGGCCATTCGGCCCATCGAGTCTGCACCGACCACAATCCCACCCAGGCCCTACCCCCACATATTTTACCCGCTAATCCCTCTAACCTATGCATCTCAGGACTCTAAGAGCAATTTTTAACCTGGCCAATCAACCTAACCCGCACATCTTTGGACTGTGGGAGGAAACCGGAGCACCCGGAGGAAACCCACGCAGACACGAGGAGAATGTGCAAACTCCACACAGATTCTCAAATAAAGAGTACTCGGAGACCGCACCGTTTCACGGTGTCAGGATGAATGAAACTCTACGTGCTCCCGCTGTCAAACAGACAATGTATTAGGCGTCCGTTTACCTCTATGCCCATCATGGGCTTGTCGAGTCTGTGAGGCTTGGCCTGGTCCAGGATGATTGACACCATCGTTGAATCTTGAGTGCAACTGCAGGCAGCTGAGATGGTTGATGATGATGACCCCTGCTGGTCGTCTGCGGTCGGTGTCGACCAAAATGGCTGCGCCCATGGATCGCACGTGGTCGATGGCGTTGAAAGTGGCGGCACTCATAGGTCGCACGTGTCTTGCGTCGTCGTCCTCAGGAATGGCGGCGTTCGTGAATCGCACGTGGTGGAAGACCTCGACGAAGCCGGAGACAAGGAGACAAATCCTGGAGAGTCACACGCCGCACTGCTTGGCTTCGAGGGTGGTTTAGCTCGGCACACTTTAGCATAGTGCCCTTTCTTCCCACACACGGAGCAAAATACCATTCTGGCCGGACATCGCTGCCGAGGGTGTTTTGCCAATCCACAGAAATAGCACTGCGGGCCTCCTGGAGCTGCCGCCGTCGTCAGGTCCGAGGTTGAAAGCACGAACGCGCTGTTCCTAGGTGCCGCTGGGTAGAGTTGAGTCGGTGGCTGTACTTGCCACGATGTTCCCACGTGATCGGTGGGGTAAGTTTCAAGACTTCTGGAGGCCGTTTCCATCGCATCAGCCAATTCCACCGTCTTAGCTAGGTCTACGTTACCTTGCTCTAGCAGCCGCAGGCGAATATAGGATGAGCCGATTCCCGCCATGAACGCATCTCGGATCAAGTCGTTAGTATACTGGGTCGCCGACACTGGCTTGCAATTGCAGGCTCTGGCGAGCTGCTGAAGTTCGCGCAGGTACTGTCCCGTTGTTTCGCCGGGCTGCCGCCATCGAGTGGCTAGTAGGTGTCGAGCATGAATCTCGTTTGGCGGTTTGTTGTACAGTTTCTAAAGTAGTTTGATAGCCCCTTTGTAGTCTTCGGCATCGCGGATTGTTGCATACACAGTGTTGCTTACCCTTGCGTGGAGGACCCGCAATCTATCGGCGTCGTTTTGAATGGCTGTTGAGGCGTCGATATAATATTGGAAACACTTCAACCAATGGTCGAAAGTGTTCGATGCTCCAGCTGAACGCGGATCTAAGGTAAGCCGATCGGGTTTTAACATTTGCTCCATGGTTTTTTTTTACCAAAATTTGTTACTAATAAAATTGATGCGCGATTAAATCACTTGGGAGGCTGGATCGTACCCGGGAAATAAAGGCTTTTATTAGTAACAAGAATGGAGCATACTGCATAACAATACAATCCCAGACTAAAGGGTCACTCGGCAGTGCAGTGACCTTTGTACTCCTACAGGTAGGCGGAGCCAACCGGAGTGTACCACAGAACAATACCAACAGGTAGAACACCCCAACCCTAACCCAACAGTAACAACAGTAACATATGTACAAGTACCCATAGTGCTAACCATCTATGGTTCAGTACCCATAGTGGTAACCATCTATGGTTCACCACAGCACCCACATGCAACAAGATGATGCAGAGGAGTTGGATGAGGATCAGGAATATGCCACCTTTCACACAGGGTCTCCAGGCAAAGGGTCAGCTTCCTTATCTCTCACAGCAACAGCATCTCCAAAGGCTGAGGCTCTCAGCCATAGAATCCATAGAGATCATTCAGATCATTGAGTCTGAACTAACTGTCCAAAAGAGCATCTTACCCAGACCCACTCCCCTGCCCTATCTCCATAACCCCAAGCATTTAGCATGGACAATCCACCTTACACACACACCTTTGGACTTTGGGAGGAAACTGGAGTACTAGGAAGAGTCAATTATTAGGTACATAGGTTTAAGTTGCGAGGGGCAAGGTTTAAAGGAGATGTACAAGGCAAGTTTTTTACACAGAGGGTGGTGGGTGCCTGGAACTCACTGCCAGGGGAGGTAGTGGAAGCAGTTACGATAGCGACTTTTAAGGGGCTTCTTGACAAATACATGAATAGGCTGGTAATAGAGGGATATGGTCCCGGGAAAGATAGGGGGTTTTAGTTCAGTCGGGCAGCACGGTTGGTGCAGGGTTGGAGGCCCGAAGGGCCTGTTCCTGTGCTGTAATTTTCTTTGTTCTTTGTTCTAGAGGAAACCCACACAGACATGGGGAGAACATGCATACTCCACACAGGCAGTCACCCAAGGCCAAGATCAAATCCAGGTCCCTGGGTTTTCAAGCTGGGAACAGCACTCTGCCATTTATTGGTACGATTTTGCCCATGGTATATAGCAATAGCAGACTATTATCACACCGCGCGCGTGTGTGTGTGTGTGTGTGTGTGTCTGTGCATATCTGTGTCTGTGCATGTCTGTGTCTATGCATGTCTGTGTCTGTGCATGCCTGTGTGTATCTGTGTGTGTGTGTCTATGTATTTCTTTGTGTATGTGTGTGTGTGTGTGTGTCTGTGTATTTCTTTGTGTGTGTGTGTGTGTGTGTGTGTGTGTGTCTGACTGAGTGTGCGGACGTGCAGGTTCATGTGAATTGGTGAAGACTGATCTCGCTGAAATGCTGAGTGAAGAGAAATGCACTCAGTGAGACAATGCAGAACCAGAATTCTGGAAGTGTTATATGAATGGTAGTTGTAGTTATTTTATCATTCACTGTGAGCAAGCATCTGATCTCTATTAGAAGATAGAGATAGTGCTGTTGTAAAATGGTAAATCTGTTAACTAATGAATTTTTGTGGTCATTATTTGGTACTGAAATATGGGCTGGGGTTTTCCCACCATTAACGCCAGCAGGATTAGCATTAGAATCAGCATTAGTAGAGAAATGGTTTTGGAGAAATTGATGGGATTGACGGTAGATAAATCTCTAGGTCCTGATAATCTTCATCCCAGAGTACTTAAGGAAGTGACCCCGGAAATAGTAGATCCATTGGTGGTTATTTTCCAAAATTCTTTGGACTTTGGGATAGTTCCTACAGATTGGAGGTAGCTAATGTAAACTCACTATTCACAAAGGGAGATAGAGAGAAAACAGGGAACTATAGACCAGTGAGTCTAATGTCAGTATTGGGAAAGTTACTAGAGTCTATTAGCAAGGATTTTATAACTCAGCATTTGGAAAGCAGTGGCATAATCAGTCAAAGTTAGCATGGATTTACAAAAGGGAAATCACGCTTGACGAATCTATTGGAATTTTTTGAGGATGTAACTAGCAGAGTTGACCAAGGAGAACCAATGGATGTGGTTCATTTAGACTTTCAGAGGGCTTTCGACAAAGTCTCACAGAACAAACTACTATGTAAAGTTAAGGCACATGGGATTGCAAGTAATGTCTTGAGATGGGTAGAAAACTGGTTAGCAGGTAGGAAACAAAGAGTTGGCATAAATGGGTCTTTTTCTGATTGGCAGTCAGTGACTAGTAGGATTCCGCAGGGATCTGTGCCAGGACCCCAACTGTTCACATTATACATTAATGATTTAGAAGAGGGAACTTATCTCCAAATTTGCAGATGGTACAAAGTTGGGTGGGAGGGTAAACTGTGAGGAGAATGCAGAGATGATTCAGCATGATTTGGACAGGCTGAGTATGTAGGCATCTGCATGGCAGATGCAGTATAATGTGGATAAATGTGAGGTTATCCACTTTGGTAGCAATAATAGGAAGACAGATTATTACTTTAATGGGTGTAAATTGAGAGGGGGAATACTCGGTGAGACCTTGGTGTCCTTGTGCATCAGTTGCTGAAAGTAAGCACGCAGGTACAGCAGGCAGTAAAGAAGGCAAATGATATGTTGGCCTTCATAGCGAGAGGATTTGAGTATAGGATAGGAATGTTTTGCTGTAATTGTAAAGGACATTGGTGAGACCACACCCGGAGTATTGAGTGCAGTTTTGTGTCCTCATCTGAGGAAGGATGTCCTTGCTATAGAGGGAATACAATGAAGATTTACCAGGCTGATTCCTGGGATAGCAGGTCTGTCCTCTGAGGAAAGATTAAATCGATTAGGATTATATTCACTGGAGTTTTGAAGAGTGAGAGGGGATCTCCTAGAAACTTATAAAATTCTACCAGGGTTAAACAGCATAGATTCAGAAAGAATGTTCCCAATGGTGGGGGAGTCCAGAGCTAGGAGTCATAGTTTGAGGATAAGGGGTAAACCTTTTAGAACTGAGAGGAGAAGTTTCGTCACCCAGAAGGTGGTGAATGTGTGGAATTCACTACCACGGAACATAGTTGAGGCAAAAACGTTGTCTGATTTCAAGAAGAAATTAGATATAGCTCGTAGCGCTAAAGGAATCAAGGGATATGGGGGAAGGGGGGGATCAGGATATTGAATTCGATGATCAGCCATGATCAAAATGAACAGTGGAGCAGGCTCGAAGGGCTAAATGGCCTACTCCTACTTCTAGTTTCTATGAATGGAGATTTGGCTGAGCACCAAATTCTTTGTCCTTGCTTGCAGCAGCGGTAGGGCATGAACAGCCAGAGAATCACAAGAAATGATACTTTTCACTATATATAATACTTGTGACAATAATAAACCAAACCAAATCAAATCAAATTCCAGCCATGATAATGTTCTGAGGAAGTGTTGATATCCACTTTATACTGGAAAATGAACAATGTTGTTGACTTTCCCAATGGCCCCAAGATCTAAAACAGAGAAACTTAGTTAACTCTCTGAAAAAGAACATTAAACACTCAAAACATTAATGCTATTTCTCTCTCCACAGAATCTGCCAGACCTGCTGAGTTTTTCCAGCATTTTCTGTTTTTATTTCTGATTATTTGAATTAATTTACCTCTGGCAGTCTGATACTTTCACATAAATGCAATACAACAATATCAAGAAGTGAAGAGCATACTCAGTAGAGTGCGTGGATGCGATTTTCCTGGCCTGCTGCACTGTTCAAGGAGCACAGCAGGCCTGGAAATGTAAGCAGGAAGGCTGCAACGGGATTCGCAAGCAGCTTCCAGTCGATTGCGACTTTCCTGAGCCATTTTTTATGGTGTATTCAGCATCGCACCGAAAAACAGCATGAGTATGAATTCCATATTGAAATTCAAATTTAAATTTCATTAGCGGGCCATGGACTATATCGCCCGGGCTCACTAATGTTTCCCACCCTGCCGGGGGAAGGTTCCCACCAGCGGGGATTAAAGCTGGTCTCTATCAACGGGAGCCGGTGGTGGTTTGATTTGATTTTGATTTGATTTATTATTGTCACATGTATTAACATAGTGAAAAGTATTGTTTCTTGCTCGCTATACAGACAGAGCATACCGTACATAGAGAAGGAAAGGAGAGAGTGCAGAATATTGTGTTACAGTCATAGCTAGGGTGTAAAGAAAGATCAACTTAATGCAAGGTAGGTCCATTCAAAAGTCCAATGGCAGCAGGGAAGAAGCTGTTCTTGAGTTGATTGGTACGTGACCTCAGAGTTTTGGCTCTTTTTTCTGACAAAAGAAGATGGAAGAGAAAATGTCCGGGGTGCATGGGGTCCTTAATTAAGCTGTCTGCTTTTCCGAGGCAGCGGGAAATGTAGACAGAGTCAATGGATGGGAGGCTGGTTTGCGTGATGGGCTGGCCTTCATTCATTACCCTTTGTAGTTTCTTGCAGTCTTGGGCAGAGCAAGAGCCATACCAAGCTGTGACACAACCAGAAAGAGTGCTTTCTATGGTGCATCTGTGATGGCCATGCTGGTGGCGGCAAAGGCCATCGAGGACAACCAGGTGATCGGGGATAGAGGGGATTGCCCCTTGGGCAGTCAGCAGCTGGGGCACTGGGGGGCAATTGGTGATGTATGGTGGGGTACCACTGCACACACTGCATTAAAGATCGGTGGAGGTGGGGAGGGGTAATCATGGCTGGCCATGGGTCGGGCTGGCCATGGGGGGGAAGGTGCAATCAGGGCTGGCTGGCCAAGTGGGGGTGATGTTGCGATTGGGGGTTTCAAGGATATCATCGCAAGGCTGGCGATCAGGAGAGGGAGGGGAGTTGGGGATGCCATTAGAAGGCCAGGGATCAGGAGGCTGACAAAGTGGGGGGTGGGGGGGGGGGGGGGGGAATCAGTCCGCAAGTACAGTGGCCCACTCAGAGCTCTGATGCCAGTCTCTTGGGCGGAATAAGGCCCACCCCTACCGGCGTGAATCCCCCCACGGACTCTATGAAGTACAGAGTGCTGGAAATTCAACTAACTAAGTGTACCCAAAGAACAGGTGGGAAAATCTCCCCTTTTCCCGCCCATTGGGCACTTAGTTTTTTTGGGAGAAATTCACCTCATATCTCCGCCACGCTGTGTTAACTCAAATTTATTGCAATTACCCAACTTTTTCTTGAGTGTTTTCCCAGGCTTATCAATTCTCTGTGGCTACAAAGCTAAAAGGATTTTGACTATTCGGGTGGAATTTTACGAGATTGATTCTAAGTGTCCAGCTAGCGTGAAAATGGTAGAGTTCCTGATCTATTTTATGGGTGGGTTTTCACACCCAATCTTACATACTTAGTCATTGAAAAAATTATGCAGACTGTTCCTCGCTGCTGCAGGCAGTGGGCTGGGCTTAGTTTGGCAGCCAGCCTGTAGAGGGAGCTACTGCACATGTGTTGACCTCTGATGCTACACATGAGTAATTGCAACAGCAGGGATCTGACAGGCAGAGAAAGCTATCAGGCCCCTGCTGCTGCTGAAACTCTCCCCCTGCTGCCACGGGGGCCCACAGCTGATCACAAGCCCCATAACATATGGACATGTAGCCCCGACCATTCCCCCACCGCCCAGACTGATCATGCCCCTCTTCCCCCAATCCAATTACATCTGCAGAGTGGCAGCGTGCCCCTGATCCGATCGCATCTGCAGAGCGCACGCAGCCCTCCCCCATTCAGACTGCCCCTTCAAGCCCTGCCCCAGGTGCCAGGCTGGCAATGCCAAGGTGGCACTGCCAGCCTGGCACAGCCCAAGGGGCACACCCCTTGCCCTCAATCTCCCCAGGGAGCCTCAGTGGCCTACAATTACACCAGCGAGGCCAACTTGACTGTTCCCCGTTCATGGAGAGCAAGTGTTTTCCTCACCGGAGAGAACCTCCCCCGTCGAGGCCACAAAGGCAAGTGAGCCCAGACGATCGAGCACCAGGCTCAGTAAACAGATGCAAGTAAGTATATAAATGTATTTAAATAAATTATTCAGCCTCTTGCCCATTTCCGGCGAGAGGCTGACCGTGCCGGAACTCCGGCTCTCATAAAATGATGAGAAATCAGGAGTGAACCTGATTTCTTGGCTCTCGCACGATTCTACTGGCTTGCTCTGCCCATCGATGCATGGTCTTGGTTTTTGATATATTGCTTTCTGACTAACAGACTAACTAACAGTGGCGAAACCATTACTCACACCCACCTTCTGTGCTGGAGGTAACAAGGACAGGAGAGCAATCTTAATGCTAAATATATTATATTCCTGAGTTCTGGTGATAATTTCTAATTTCAGGAAAACCAATGAACACAATGTAACGGGAAAGTTAAAAATCTCTCACACTTGTTTGTTATTCACAAACTCTTGCCTTTTGATAAACTTTCTTTTTCGACCAAGTTCTCTTTCATTACACAGTTATTTTCCTATGAATCATGCCGACATCTTCTCAAGTTTCCCTTGCTGTCTTTAGAATCTTGATTTTTTTTATTCTCTTGATGTTTCTTGAAGGTTTTGCCCCTCACCACTGCCCTGCTGCTCCCAGCCTAATAATGAAACAGGTTCTTCGGGGACTGTTTAACGACAGGTTTTGTAGAAGTGCTATCATTCACTCGAGATTGTTAAAGTATTATCTGCACTCAATACTAAAATCAGAGGTTCTTGAGAAACCGAAGGCTGATGGTATCAATATTTTCCTAAAATTATAATGGTGTAAAGAACATGGGCAGAATTTTCCATTTTTGTTTTAAAGTGCTAGCTCAGGAGAGAAAATCAGTTTTCAGCTCGCTGTCTGCATTGCTGGCTTTTCTCACCACCCTTTCCAGCACTTTTTGGGGATCATGATGCTGTTGTTAAAGGGTATCCCAATCTCCAGCACTAAAAATAAAAACAAAAATGCCCCGCCAGGGACACAGATAACACCCCCCCCCCCCTTTCACCATATGGCCACAGGAAACATCCCCACCATGGGCCTCCCCAGAGGAAGCCCCCCAAAAGTACCCTGACACTGGGGGTGGGGCATTGTATCTGGGTACTGCCTGGTCATGTCCCACACCCCGGGGGGGATATACTTAACTGTGCGTCCCCAGCATGGTCTGTTTGCCTGGTTGACATTGTTCCCGACCTGTTGTAAAACTTGTTGATGTGACCTCAAGTCAGCAAGGGGAGATATCCAAATGCAGGGGAATGATGCAGTGGGGAAGCCCACTAATGACGTGTGACGCTACTGTGCCTTTAAGAAATGTGTTTTAATCATGTTTCTCTGCAGTTCTTTTAAAAGGGCCTTTTGTGCTTGTTGCCAACCTGTCTGAGTCGATACCTTTTATTGCTGCTTAAATGATTTAATGGGTTTTTGTTTATTTTTTAATTTGGGCATAATGCACTCTCTTGGAGTTTCTTACCCTTTTGGAATTCTTGTGGGAAGATTGATTGACAGGTCAGGTGGGAAAGTTTTTTTCTCTCCCAAGAGTTCTTTTACTTTCAGTTTTGGCTGCTGGCTAGTTAGAAGGTATTTAGACTTCGTGCTGGAGTTTGTTTGTCTCTCTCCCTGGTATTAGAAATTCTGCTGGCTAGCTGGAAACAGGTTTCCTTACCTTCCTGGAGTGAAAAGTTTGCTGTTGGTGGCTTGCTAGCTGGAAGCCAGCAGTTGCTCTATCTCTACCTCGAGGTCTGCTGGAAGTTACAGGGCTGGGAAGTCAGAGTTTCAATTCTCTATCCAAAGGAGTAATTCACAGCAGGTGCTGCATAGCTCAAAAATCCAGCATCACATGAGCATCCTTGTTTTCTGGCTAAATCTGGGATGGGTTATGTTTGTCAGGAGGCTTGTTTGGTTGGAATGGTGCATTTAGTTGTTAAGGTTTATATAATATCATTGGTTTTTTTCTTGTTTGTAATTGGTAAAAGATATTGCTAATTTTCTTTCTGTATTCTTAAATAAACTTGTTTGAAAAAAGCTCCCTGTTGGGTCCTTTGAATCATAGCCTACCCCAGGGTATTGTCACATCAGCTAGTTTACCCAGGGTATGCCTCTCTCTTGGCAAGGGCTTGTGTCTGAGAATGGGGGTGAAAATCCATTCAGCATGGTATTGGCTGCTGACTAGGATCTTCTGGCTTTTGAACTATGACCTATCAGGTAGCACCGAGCCAGGTTAATCTATAGAACATAGAAAGAAAAACTACAGCATAAACAGGCCCTTCGGCCCACAAGTTGTGCCGAACACATCCCTACCGTCTAGTCCTACCTATAACCCTCCATCCTATTAAGCTCCATGTACTCATCCAGGAATCTCTTAAAAGACCCTATTGAGTTTGCCTCCACCACCACTGACGGCAGCCGATTCCATTCGCCCATCACCCTCTGTGTGAAACACTTACCCCTAACATCTCCCCTGTACCTACCCCCCAGCACCTTAAACCTGTGTCCTCTCGTAGCAGACATTTCCACCCTGGGAAAAAGCCTCTGAGAGTCCACCCGATCTATGCCTCTCAACATCTTATACACCTCTATTAGGTCTCCTCTCATCCTTCGTCTCTCCAAGGAGAAAAGACCGAGCTCCCTCAGCCTATCCTCATAAGGCATGCCACTCAAAACAGGCAACATCCTTGTAAATCTCCTCTGCACCCTTGCAATCTTTTCCACATCCTTCCTATAGTGAGGCGACCAAAACTGAGCACAGTACTCCAAGTGGGGTCTGACGAGGGTCTTATATAGCTGCATCATTATCCCCGGACTCCTAAACTCAATCCCTCGATTGATAAAGGCCAGCACACCATATGCCTTCTTAACCACCTCCTCCACCTGCGGGGCCAATTTCAGAGTCCTATGGACCCGGACCCCAAGGTCCTTCTGATCCTCTACAGTACTAAGAGTCTTTCCCTTTATATTGTACTCCTTCATCCCATTTGACCTACCAAAATGGACCACAACGCATTTATCTGGGTTGAAGTCCATCTGCCACTTGTCCGCCCAGTCTTGCATCCTATCTATGTCCCTCTGTAACTTCTGACATCCCTCCAGACTATCCACAACCCCACCAACCTTCGTGTCGTCGGCAAACTTACCAACCCATCCCTCTGCTTCCTCATCCAGGTCATTTATGAAAATGACAAACAGCAAGGGTCCCAGAACAGATCCCTGGGGCACACCACTGGTGACCGACCTCCATTTAGAAAAAGACCCATCTATACACACTCTCTGCCTCCTTTGGGTAAGCCAGTTCTGGATCCACCGGGCAGCAGCCCCTTGGATCCTATGCCCTCTCACTTTTTCCAGAAGCCTTGCATGGGGGACCTTATCGAACGCCTTGCTAAAATCCATATAAACCACATCTACCGCCTTCCCTTCGTCAATGTGTTTAGTCACATTTTCGAAGAACTCAACCGCTGGCCAGCTCGGGACCTCCCATAAACCAGCACTCAGAAGGATCCAGAGGCCAGGACTTTGCTAGGCCCCTGACCGAGGATGTGCCCCTGGGTCTGCGTCCCAGAGCTGCAAAGGCAGAGTTTCGAACACGAGGAAGGGATGACAGCATCCCTCCTCAGACTGCAAGGCGGACTGGAGGAGTCCCATCGCCTTATGTCTGAGGAGATGACGCGTCGTTTGATGGCAAAGTGGCCAACATTGCAAGGGTGGTGGCCTCAGTGGAGATCTTGTCTCAGGACCTGCACTCCATGGCAGGAGATGTCCACACCATGGCTTAGTTCACGATATCCATGTCTAAGGGCTTTGACTGCATAATGCAGGCACTGGTGGGAATCCATGAGTGTCAGCACTAGAGGACAGTGAGGTTTCTGGATATCACTCCACCTGCCCCGCTATCCCATGGAGGACCATTGAGCCCATCAGGCACCTGAAGGAACGAGGATCGTCAGGGGCACAGTCTGGAGCCTTCCACCCAGAGAACCATGGGGCAGACCAGCCCATCTGACTACCCCTCCATGAGTGACACGCCTCCAGCCCCACACAGCAAGAAGGGCAACACTGCAAAAACACTGCCGCCAGAAAGCAGGCCAGGAACTGTAAGGACCAGGCTCCCAGGGATGGCCGCCAAGGTCATCTCATGCAATAGGGTGTGGAAGTCAACAGGCCTCCTCAAGCTCAGCTGCGGATCCTAGGGAAGCACCAAGATGTAGTGTGAGGGTGAGGAAGGGTAGGAAGTTATAGGCACTTTGTCAGCATGGGTGGAAATATGCACAAGTGTTCACCATTGTATATAGTTCTAGAATAAATATTCACTTTGTTCACCCACAGAGCCTCCACCTTGTCATCTGGTGCTGAAAGCTATCCCTTGCGTACACCCACCGCTTCATCCCCGATGAGTGTGAGAATGTGCTATGTCACTCCCGCACTGAAAAACTGTAGATGCTCAGTTGCAGGCAACCACTCCCAATCCCCAGAAATCCCCTCCACATTCCCATTCATTGAAGGGACATCCCTCCCCTCATCCCAAACCCCGGAAAACCTTCCCACATCCCCATTCATTGAAGGGACATCCCTCCCCTCATCCTAAACCCCAGAAAACCTTCCCACATCCCCATTCATTGAAGCGACATCCCTTCCCTCATCTTAAACCCCTCAAACCGTTCTCACATTCCCATTCATTGAGGATATGTTCCTCCCCCTCCCCCACCCAGTCCCCCCCTCCCCCACTGCCACATCAAGGTTAGAGTATTTCAATAGTGCAACATTACACCTGTGTGCAAAAGGCCAAGGGGCTGTCAGAGAACTTGTCCACCTCAGGTAAAAGCTGAAACTGAAAAACTGAGCCTGTAAGTACCTGATGCTCATCTTAAACTATTTATGAAGCCCACCATGTGCCAGTACATCAGCAAGGAACATTCAGCTCTCTATTAGGCAGGACTCCGACATATCGCTAAGGTTGAGAGGAGCATTGCCCTGTCTTCACAACAAGTCATCATCACTCTCCTGAGAAGTCCTACCAATGGCTTTGGCCCCCTGCCCATGAAGGTGTTGATTGGATGATGCTGGCACTACGTTTCTGGTTTTACCTGACACCCATGGTGGAGAGGGGTTAACACAGGCTACGCCTGCTCATCCCCAAACAGGTGAGCACAGGAATCAACTGACAATATGGTGCCATGCTAGCTCCCCCATTTTCTGGCATACTGCCAGCATAGTCAATCGATGCTAGTTAACCTACTAATTATTTATGGCGTTTTCAGTTTTTTTATTTCAAATAGATGGGGCTTTACTAATTTCAAATGTGTTGTGAGCATTTAAACACTTCTAATCACCTTTAAAGTATGTGGGATTTGACTTTGTAAACTAACTGCAGTGTAAGTGAAACTACAGTTAGATTGATTTTCTGACTTGATATAAACCTTGCCCAATTAATCTTTGGCTGCGAAGTGGCTTAGATGTTCAGCAAGATCCCACCCTGGGTTATACTTGCCCCTCACCGTAAGCTGGAGGATGGACAATCCTGGTCTTCTTATTGTCACTGGTCTTGTTGCCAGCCAGTTATCAGCAGTCACAATAAATGTTTGTGTTGGAGCTGGAGTCTCCACTGATCTGACTGTTGTTATTCAAGATTGATGTGAGCTGCTGCCCAAAGTGTGGAGGCTAGTGACCATTGTGCAACAGATAGTCAATATAGCCAACAGAAAAGTGGAAACCGGTTCTGGATGAACAAGTCCTTGCCAATGTAGTTTTTTTCCAATTGCCAGAGTAATCTGGTTCTCAGTGACGCTGCATTCCTGCACCACTTGGCAGCTCAAGCCAGAGAGCAAATCGGAGTGTTGATGCACAGAAGGAACATTCCTGTTGGAGGTCTACCAGCTCTGTGTCATTGTTAACATGCTCACCTTCAAATCACAACCTCATTTCAGAGATTTGAGCGCATAATCCAGGCTGATACTTTAGTGCAGTACTAGGGAGTGCTAGGGTTTCTCCCTGGTGTCCTGGCTGATGATCATCTTTCAACCAACTTTACTTCATGATTGGCTGTGGCGTTTCCCACAAATGTCATAACAACAACAGCAACACTTCAAAAGTACTTAATTTCAGGAAAAGCACATCTATGTTTATGAAGAATGCGACAAAGCAAATTTTTATTACAATGTACTGAAATAACTCTGTCCATAATACTGGCCATTGAATCTAGGCTAGAATGTTCACACTCATGGCACAGTGGCATCGTGGTTAGCACTGCTGCCTCACAGCACCAGGGACCTGAGTTCAAGTCCAGCCTCGGGTGACTGCCTGTGTGGAGTTTGCACGTTCTCCCCGTGTCTGCATGGGTTTCCTCCGGGTGTGCCGGTTTCCTCCCACAGTCCAAAGTGTGAAGGTTAGGCTGACTGACCATGGTAAATGCACAGCATTACAGGGATGAGGGGAAAGGAGGGAATGGATGGGATGCTGTTTTGGAGAGTCAGTGCAGACTTGATGGGCCAAATTTCTCATTCTGCACTGTACGGAATCTGTTCTATGATCAACATGTCTGATATGAACAATTGGGACTGTAATTACTCTGAATCAGAGCATAATTTTAGACTTAAAGAAGAAAATGTTTCTAGTTTACGTGCTTCTTAATACTTTAAACAGATAAAATCCAGATTCCATCCTGTATTTTTTTGTCTCCATCTATGTCAACTGAAAAGCCCACTTAAAAATTAAGCAGTTAAACATGAGAATTCACCAACCTATGATTTTCAATTGATACATTTCCAGCCAAACTATAGATGACAATCTGACCCGTAATCGGAAAAAATTTCAGGGAATTTGCAATGATTGGAAAATTGCATCAAAAGATGCCTGTAGTGCTGCCTTAATGACAAGGCTGGTGAGACACTGTAAACACCTGATGACTTCAGCTTGAGACAGATGAAACAGAACTGGTTATTAGTAAGATGCAACAATTTTCCATTGGAAAGATCAGGAAGTGCTGTGTATTCACCAACAGAGTCAATAGACTGATACACATTAACAAATAAGTCAGATTTCAGATTGGTTGTGATGCTATAGTAAATGTTCTACCTGAGAATGAATAACCAGGTCTGTCAGATGCTTCCAGTTGCAGGGGTTCAGGATTTTCACTATTCAAGCAGCACAGAGTTACTGGGCAAAAGAATCAATGTCCACAAGTTCAAAAACAGGAAGTGCCAATTTTTGCATGATTTCAAGATAGACGTAGGCTTGTTTGGAGTGTTGAAATGAATCAGTCACTGGGAATGATGTGGAGATGCCGGTGTTGGATTGGGGTGGGTACAGTAAGAAGTCTCACAACACCAGGTTAAAGTCCAACAGGCTTATTTGGAATCACGAGCTTTTGGAATGCTGCTCCTTCATTAGATGAGTCACTGGGAAAATGCTGAAGTATGTCATTAATTATGTCTCAAAATGCATTTAGAAAATTATATGATCAGTATCACGGACAGCTTAAGGAGGAGGGGGGTCAATTTAAACTGCCCTTATTTCCTTGCTCTCTGCCCATTTGTAAACAGAAAGGTGTTTTTTTTATTCTTATTTCCCCATTTATAAATTGTGGTGCATTTTCCCCAACCTTTAACTTTGGAGTGTTCCAATCCTCTGTGAATAACTTGCACAGCAAGCTCGAGGTAAGGTAACATGAAAGAGGTTGGTTTATTTTTAGAAGCATACATGCAAGAGAGGGGTTTCACAAAGTCCACCCCTTTTTCACTCACACAATAAATGGGGAATAAGAAAAAAGGAAGAGGCTTCAGGACACAACCAGGTTTTAGATGCGTCCAGGGTCCAGACTCAGAAGTCAACTGGAATGTTCCTTCTGAGGAGAGCTTGACTGATTGCAGAAGAGAGGTAAATAATGGTAGTAGTGCTAAATAGTGAGGAGGAAAGCCTTAGATGACAGGGCTGGGCAGATGGGCAGAACAGTGGCAAGTGGAATTCAATCCTGAAAATTAATCCTGAAAAGTGTGAGGTCAGTCATTTTGGGAGGACTAACTTGGCAAAGGAATAAACACTGAATGACAGGATGCTAGGAAATACAAAAAACCAGAGAGACCTTGGGGTGCATGTGGAAATGGCTGAGGCCCACCACTGATCCTTACGGCACTTTACTTGTTACAGCCTGCCAACTTGAAAATCCCTACATTCTGCTCCCTCTCTATTAAGCAATCCACAATCCGTAGTCATCAAATACCCACAACTCCATGACCCCTTTTCTTGCATATTAACTTTTTTGTGGCACCTTATCAAATGCATTTTGGAAGATGTTATAATTCAAGTTTTTATTACAGTTACTGAAATAACACTTTCCATAACACTAACCATTGAATCTAGGGGTAGAATCTTCCCTATGACATGCCTGAAATGAACAATTGGAACTGTAACTATTCTGAGTCAGAGCATAATTTTACAATAAAAGAAAAAAAATATTTTTAATGCAAATGGTACGGTTCATGTTCAGATCAAAATATGCTACATCTGCTAAATGATGTGGAGATGCCGGCGTTGGACTGGGGTAAGCACAGTAAGAAATCTCACAACACCAAGTTAAAGTCCAATAGGACATCTACTAAAGATAGGAGGACAGGTAGATGAGGTGGTTAAGAAGGCATATGGTATTCTTGTCTTTATTAACTAAGCCATTGAAGCAGGGAGGTTATGATTGAGCTGTTTAAAATGCTTGTTAGGCCACAACTAGAGTACTGTGCGCAGTTCTGGTCACCCCACAATAGAAAGGATATGATTGCACCAGAGTAAGTGCAGAAGAGATTCCCAGGATGTTGACTGGGCTGGAGCGTTTCAGCTATGAAAAGAAGCTGATTAGGCTGGGGCTGTTTCCTTGGAGCAGAGAAGGCTATGGGAGGACCTGATTGAGGTGCACAAAATTATGAGGTGCATAGATAGGGTGGATAGGAATGAACTTTTCCCCTTAGCAGAGGGGTCAATAACCAGGGAGCATAGATTTAAGTTAAGGGGCAGGAGGCTTATAGGAGATGTGAAGAAAATCCCTTTCACCCAGAGAGTGATGGGCATCTGGAGTTCACTGCATGAAGGGGTGGGAACCCTCACAATATTTAAGAAGTATTTAGATGAGCACCTGACATGCATAGCATATAAGACTATGGGCCAAGTGCTGGACAATGGGATTAGGATAGATAAGTGCTTGATGGGCAGCACAGACAGGATGGACCAAAGGCCCTCTTTCCATGCTGTAAAACTCTATGGGGGCGATTCTCCCAAAAAAGTTCTAAGTGTCAAATTCACGTCAAAACTAGAGTAACTCCCACTGATTTTTTTCGCAGGATTTTCAAAATGAATCTCTCACACTCTGTACAGCACAGAATGTCTCAGAGAGATTCACGCTGAAAATCCAGGGGCGGGGTTTATTCCTGCTGGAGAGGCCAGCAGCATAGCGCTGAGCGGGCCACAGCACATATGCCGACCTGCCAGATTGGAGATCGGCGCATACGCAGTAGTCCCCCCATTGTTGGCCTCCCGATCATTGGCAGGTTGGCAATACCCTGGGGGCACCCCCCTTACCCCAGACCTCCTGGGAGGGGGTGCTTCCATGGCCTCCCTTCACTATAGTGGGGTTGACCGCCAATTCCCTGTTCGTGTGGAGCTGTTGAAACCCCACAGAAGTGAACCACTCTGAGTGGGGAAGGGGAAGACGCGAGCGAGTCTGGAGATTTCAGTCCTGGGCTTGCTAATGGATTTAAACGCGAATTGTAATCGGAACTGACAACTTCGGAAATCCTGTCCTCGGAGGCACACACAGGCTAAATGGCCTCCGCTGAAGTCTCCTGGCCTGTTGCACTGCTCGAGCATCTCCCCCTATGACTACAAGAATGCTTCATCTTTCCAAAGTGTGATTCCACAATGGGAGGAAGCATGTAGAGTGAGTTAGTCAGGAGGCACATGTTCCAAGCTTCCAACAGTTGGGAGGTTTGATGAGAGACATAGATCTTTCCGCTGCCACCAGCTTGATGGTAGGCAGCACAGGCTGTTGCCTAAAGTTCTGTTCACATTGGAGGTCAAACAGTAACTGCCAAAGTTCAATTCCACCTGACAATATTGCAGTGCAGCTTGGGACAATATTGCAGTGCAGCTTGTGTACCTCCTCAATGTTGGACAAAGGATGGCTGGAATCTTGAAGTGTTTCAGGTTAACTAAATGAAGCCCTCTTGTTGAAACCATTATGCTAGAACAGTTAATGCTTTGGCCATTAGCACCATTATGCAGATTAAGACCTGCAAAAGAAAGTTGGCTAGAGCAGACCCATTGTAGGCCATTGTAACTTTGAGGTTGTTGGAAGGCATCATGTGACTTGCTGGAGACATCTTGTCCCCTCAGCAACTATCCATTCTGAAAAGCACAAAAAAATGACTTTACAAAGTAGTCCAGTTAATATTTTTTTTCATGTCTCTACCATAACACCCAGCCAACATCAACATGGTTTCACAAAAAAGAAATCATTCTTGACATATTTATTGGAGTTTTTTATGAATGTAACTACTGGGCAGATAAAGGCAAAGAAGTAGATGTAGCATATTTAGATTTCATAACTAGATTTGATAGGGTGGCACACAAAAGTTGAATGAGGCACTTTCCCCTACATTCTTCCTTCAGATACCATGCCCTAAGAGGGCAGTTGACCATAGATTCCCATTGGTTTGGTCCAAGATTATTCTTGGCAAAGTACGACAGTGGTTGATTGCCTTCTGCAGTGACCGGAAAACTTTCCTGCTCTTAGCACTTGCCATCAGGTGCATTGGAAGTATTTACTGCCAGAGAACCAACCTGTTTGGCTGCATTATGAACACATGTTCAATGGCCACCGAGTCCTAACTCGAACCAGGAGGCCTACCGCTGTGCACAAATCATCCATTTTTCTACATGAATAAGCACAAGGAAAAAAAACACCATTATTTGTTTGTAAAGATACGTTTTGAGCAAATTCTAAAGGCAGAATAATGACCTCCTTTCTTAGAATAATAGAACACTGCAGTGATGAAAGAGTTAATAAAAAAATGCAAGAATCACAGTAAAACAAATCACTTTGGAAATAATAGGTATGACACCATATCCCACAGCAGATAAAGGTTTGGGCAAGAGATAAGATGAAGGTCAGAGAGAAAGTCTGACAGGGCATTGGAAATATGTCTCATGGGTGAAGGAAGGAATACCACAGCAGATTAGATATAATTGAATCAAGAATCTGATCATCTCAGAAGGATGAGCTTCACATCAACCCGTGTCTCGGCAGGATGAGGGGGACAGGTAGGAGGGCGAATTTGTCTCAGAACGCTGTTCCACTGATAACAATTATATCATAAACAGAAGCTGTACTTTTACTCGGCTCAGGCTGATGGATAATATTGAAGAGGATGGATTTTCTCCTCAGGATGATCAATAAGCAGTCTTCTCTCTGATACATGAAAGGCAATTATTCACTCAGCTCTCATTCTGTTACTTGAAAAATGACATTTGGTAGATATTTACACCCTGCCTCATTACCGAGACTTCAATACATGAATGGTAACTGATTCAGAAAGGAGTATGATCTTTCTTAAAGAATAGCACTGCTCGCCTCCAAATAAAGAAATCAGTGTTTTAGTGACTCTTTCCCTTACTGCCTGTGAAAAATGCCAAAATGCTGCAAAATTGGGCTTCCTAGTATTTACAACTCTACAGGAGCCAGTTTGAGAAATGCACATGGAGGTCCACCCCGATCAAGCCTGATATGTTCCATGTTTTGTTGGGTGGGAGACTCGCTGCTTGTACTCTTCATTTCTCTTTTGCTACACACTAACTTGCACTCAGCATGAAATCATTGAACAACAATATCAAATTCTTAGTGCCTAAACCTTACACAAAACAGCAGATGTATTGGAAACAAACGCCCAAAGATACAGCTGCCTCCTCTTCATTGGAGGTCTTGTGGCATTCATGCCTCTCAGCCAGGAACTCGGAGTTCAAGTCCCACTATAGGGTCTGATGGTCAAGGATGGCGAGTTCATAATGCAGCCATACAGGCTAACCATTACAAATCCTTCTGTAAGGGAGTAATCTTACTAGGATTTTTAAACCATTAGACATTAAGGCACTGACAGAACTACCAGCATTGAGTTAATTACTTTAAAACAGAATTATGAGCTAGCAAGAAGGCAGTTTACACATATATATGAAATACAGTAAGAGATTTAAACAAGTGATTATGATTTAAAAAGATGTATGCTGATATTTTGAATGTATTAATGTATTTTTAAGAATTATTGTTTATTTTAGCCAAAGACAGATTGCCTCAAAGTATAATGGTAAAGGGCATGGGGACAGAGCCATGTTCTAAGATAATATTAAAACCTTGGGAATATGCAAGGTTTTATCAATAGAGTATCTAATGGTTAGAACATTTAGAACACTTAATCAGACTTCATGAATAAGGTTTACTCACTGTCCAGATAAGATAGATGCATGCCCAGACATGGAGTCATGTGTTAATCTCATTTGGCAGTGATCCTGGGGGAAACTTATGGGAACGTTTGTTTGAACTTTGAGCTAGCGTCTCTGGTTGCTAAAGAATACAGGAAGTGGAGTCAGCCAGGAAGGAGAAGCTTCCAGATTGTATGGACTAATAAAATGCCATTAGGCCAGAGGGGAAGATGCAATTGGCTGAGGTATATGACAGGTATTATTGTTGATTTATGTATAGTGAAGATGATTGATTTTAAGCTAATGAAAGGCGGGAGTAATTGATAAGAAAATCTATAATTAACTTGTTTTGAATTGTATACATCAGCACTCATTGGAGAGGTCTAGCTGCTCTACCTTGGGAGTTGCCCTGATCCTTTGATGACTTCTCCAAGCGGCCACTGGTCAAAGTAAGTTATATCTTTAAACTGAGAACCTGGCTTTGTGAGTCTTGTCTGAAATTTTGACAGTACCCGGCCACCTCGAAAACCCCACCAACACCTTCCAATGCACGTCAATGGCAGATGGTAAAAGTGGGAGAGGTCATGGTCAGCCTTTTGATGGAATGAATTTTGGAGTCTCCAGCATCACCATCCATTACTGTAGACAACAACATCAGCTTAGAAGTGTATGCTGCCACAGCAACTTAGACTTCCTGCGGCACGGTAGCACAGTGGTTAGCACTGCTGCTTCACAGCTCCAGGATCCCGGGTTCGATTCCCAGCTTGGGTCACTGTCTGTGTGGAGTTTGCACATTCTCCTCGTGTCTGCGTGGGTTTCCTCCGGGTGCTCCGGTTTCCTCCCACAGTCTAAAGATGTGCAGGTTAGGTTGATTGGCCAGGTTAAAAATTGCCCCTTAGAGTCCTGAGATGCATAGGTTAGAGGGATTAGTGGGTAAATATGTGGGGGTAGGGCCTGGGTGGGATTGTGGTCGGTGCAGACTCGATGGGCCGAATGGCCTCCTTCTGCACTGTGGGGTTTCTATGTTTCTATGTAAAAGTGAATGGCAGCACACCTCACCTTCAGTTTCCCTGCACCCACTGAATTCTGAACTCTCACCGAGTTCAATAGGGGCCTGGGTTTGATTCCGGCCTTGTGTGGAGTTTGCATGTTCTCCCTGTGTCTGCGTGGGTTTCCAAAGATGTGCAGGTTAGATGGATTGGCCATGCTAAATTGCCCCTTGGTGTCCAAAGATGTGCAGGTTAAGTGGATTCACCATGGTAAATACATGGGGTTACAGAGATAGGGCGTGGGGGAAGGGCCTGGGTAAGATGCTCTTTCAGAGAGTTGATGCAGACCTGATCGGCCAAATAATCTCCTTCTGCAGTGTAGGGATTCCATGGTTCCAAGTTCCTAATTTTTGCACTCGAGTCACACCACTCTGTGCTTCAGTAGATACTGTTCATGTTTATGGACTCTTTTGACCAGCATCCAAAATACAACTGGTGATTCAGCCTCCTGCTCACAGTAATTAATGTCTATTCAGACATTATTTACAATTGATTGACAGTTAACCGCCGCTAACAGGCAACTTCTGTTAATCAGATTGCATTTTCTTTTATAGTTTTTAAAGTTCTAATTTAAATACAAGTGTTAAACTAAATTACAATTTGAGATATATTCACTAATTCGTACGATTTGCATCATTCATAACAGTACAAAGGCCTGCAATCCTGTCTGATGTCCACCTCCTGATGTGTGCCTGAGGGCTCCGAAGGTGTTTGACTGCATAGAAACCGATGCAGTACTGCCAACCTACAAAGATATTGAATCTGTGACTTAAATTATGCAAACCTTTCTGGAATTCCATCGTGGCTTTGATCATTACAGATTTTGACAAAAAGGATAAATATTGTGTGCGGAGGCTGACACCAATATCACCAATTAAGATCTGGCGTGTGATCCGGCTAACAGTAGATACCCACCAGGGTTCGATTTCCTTCAAAAACCATGGTCTATACTCAGCAGGATTCGCACTCTTCGTGCAAGGACTATCGTATCAGGACCAGTGAGCCTGCGCATGCCAGTGGGAGAGAGACTGCAACCAGAGTGAGAATATCGGGAATTTGGAGCTGAGTGGGAATTCGGTGCTGGGGGGAAAGGGGCGCTCATCTTTGGGAGGAGCGGAGAGGTGGACCTGCGAGGAAGACTCTAGGGCAAGTGAGAGGTAGAAGGAAATTGAACCGTGCCGTCACAGCCAGCAGGGAAGTGATTGGCTGGTTACTGGTAAGTGGTTTGTTCTTTCCTTTTTCTCTTGGCATTGTAGTTGTACACTACAATCGTGTTTCCATGTCATTTCTGTGGTTTATAGTTTGTAAAGATTATATTTGTTGTAACGAGGAGCAGGAAAGAAGGGTCCTAGAGAATTTAATACAATCTGAAACAAAACATCTTTCAAAAGTTTAACTTAAAGGGGTAAGACATGACAGGAGAGCTCCAAGGCATGGTTTGCTCCTGTGGCTCCATGTGGCAGGCTGGAGACAGTGCCAGTACCCCAGGTCAGCATGTGTACAGGAATTGTCTCCAGCTGCAGCTCCTGCAAGCTCAAGTTTCAGAGCCGGAGCGGCGGCTGGAGACACTGTGGAGCATCTGCGAGCCAGAGAGTATCGCGGATAGCACATAAAGACAGGTGGTCACGCCAGAGGCTCGGACTCCACAGGCAGGAAGGGAATGGGTGACCACCAGACAGAGCAAGAGAGCTAGGCAGATAATGCAGGAATCTCCTGTAGCCATTCCTCTGCAAAACAGATATAACGTTTTGGATACCGTTGAGGAGAATGACCTCTCAGGGGAAAGCAGCAGCAGCCAAACTCGTTGCGCCATGGTTGGTTCTGCTGCAGAGTGGAGGGGTAAAAAGTGTGCTAGTGCAATAGTTATAGGGGATTGAATTGTAAGGGGAATAGACAGGCGTTTCTATGGCTACAAACGAGACTCCAGGATGATATGTTGTCTCCCTGGTGCTACGGTCAAAGATGTCTCGGAGCGGGTACAGGACATTGTGGAGGGGGGGGGTGAACAGCCAGTGGTTGTGATACACATCGGTACAAACGACATAGGTAAAAAATAGGGATGAGGTTCTAAAAGCAGAATACAGAGAGCTAGGAAGAAAGTTAAGAAATCAGATCTCAAAGGTAGTGGTCTTAGGATTACTACCAGTACCACGTGCTAGTCAGAGTAGAAATGACAGGATATATCGGATGAATACATGGCTGAAGAGATGGTGTCAGGGGGAGCATCTCAGATTCCTGGGGCATTGGGACCGGTTCTGGCAGAGATGGACCTGTACAAATTGGACAGGTTACACCTGGGCAGGACTGGGACTGTCCCAGGGGGACTGTGTGCTAGTGCAGTTGGGGAGGGTTTAAACTAATATGCCAGGGGGATGGAAACCTATGTAAGGAGTCGGAGAAGGAGGGAGCAAGGACAAAAACAAAAGGTAGAAAAGGGAATAAGAAAAGTGATAGGTGGAGAAACCAAGGACAATGTTCAAATAGGGCTATAGCGAAAAATATTGGGAGCGTGACAGACAATATTAAAAAGACAAGGTTAGAGGCTCTGTGCCTTAAAGCTGGAGCATTTGCAATAAAGTAGATGAACTAAGCGCACAGATAGATGGAAACGGGTACGATATAATTGGGATTACGGAGATATGACTGCAGGGTGACAAGGGATAGGAATTGAATGTCTCAGGGTATTCAATATTTAGGAAGGACAGGCATAAAGGAAAAGGTGGTGGAGTGGCACTGTTGATTAAAGAGGAAATTAACACAATAATGAGAGAGCATATTAGCTCTGACAATGTGGAGTCTGTATAGGTACAGTTGAGAAATACCAAGGGGCAAAAAACATTAGTGGGTGTCATATATAGACCCCCAAACTACAGTGGTGATGTTGGGAATGGCACTAAACACAAAATTAGAGATGCATGTGATAAGGGAATATCAGTGATCATGGGTGAATTAATCTGCACATAGATTGGGCAAATCAAATTAGGCACAATGCTGTAGAGGAGGAATTCCTGGAGTGTATACAGATGGTTTTCTTGACCAATATTTAGAGAGCAAGCCATCTTAGACTGGGTGCTGTGTAATGAGAAGGGAATCATTGCCAATTTATCTGTACGAGACCCCTTGGGGATGAGCAACCATAACATGACAGAATTTTTTATCAAGATGGCGAGTGAAGTAGTTGATTTGGAGACTAGGGTGTTGAATCTTAATAAAGGAAACTATGAGGTGTGAGTTGGCCTTGATAGATTGGGGAAAGTTACTTAAAGGGATGACAGTGGATAGGCAATGGCAAAGATTCAAGGAACTGTATGAGGGAAATGCAGCAACTGCTTATTCCCTGTCTGGCACAAAAGCAAAATGGGTAAGAGGGCCATGTGGCTTACAAAGGAAATTAGAGAGAGTATCTGATCCGAGGAAGAAGCATCCAGATTGGCCAAGAAAAGTAATAGGTCTGAGGATTGGGAGCAGTTTAGAATTCAGCAAAGAAGGACCAAAGGATTGATTAAGAAGGGGAAAATGCAGTACGAAAGTAAACTTGCAGGGAACATAAAGATTGACATGAAGAGTTTCTACAGATACGTGAGGAGAAAGAGGTTGGTGAAGACAAATGTAGGTCCCCTACAGACAGAAACGGGGGAATGTATAATAGGGGACAAAGAAATAGCTAAGTAACTGAATACATACTTTGATTCTGTCTTCACAAAAGAGGACACAACTTAAATGCGAGAAATGTTGGAGAATGCAAGATTTAATGAGAGGGAAGAACTGAGGGAGATCAATATTAGCAGAGAAATGGTACTGGGAAAATTGATGGGATTGAAGGCAGATAAATCCCCAGGGCCTGATTATTTACATCCCAGAGTACTTAAGGGAGTGGCTCTAGAAATAGTGGATGCATTAGTGGTCATCTTCCAGGATTCTAAAGATTCTGGAACAGTCCCCGCAGATTGGAGGGTAGCTAATGTCACTCCAATATTCAAAAAGGAAGGTAAAGAGGAAACAGGGATTGAAAGACCAGTAAGCTTAACATCGGTAGTGGGGAAAATTCTCGAATTCATTATCAAGGACTTTATAGTGGAGCATTGAGAAAGCAGTGGCAGGATCAGAGTCAGCATGGATTTATGAAGGAAAAATCATGCTTGACAAATCTGTTGGAATTATTTGAAGATGTAACTAGTAGAGTTGACAAGGGGGAGCCAGTTGATGTGGTATATTTGGACGTTCAGAAAACGTTTGACAAAGTCCCGCATAAGAAATTATCGTGCAAGATTAAAGTGCATGGGTGATGCGCGATATAAAACACGAGAGGCGTGATGTACTCGGGAAATAAAGGCTTTTATTGCCAACAATAACAGAGCTACCATATACAGTACACGATCCCAGACTAAAGGGTCACCAGGCAGAGCAGTGACCTTTATACCTTTCCCAGGAGGCGGAGCCAACTGGGGTGTACCATAGGACTATATTAACAGGTAGAACAGCCCAACCCTAACCCCAACAGTAACATATCTACAGACTCATAGTACTGGCCAGACCATGGCTCAGCATTCCTGGTGGGAACCAACAATAGTTCAACACATTCACCCCTCCTTTGAAAACAAAGGCCGGCGGGGTACAAAACACAGAACAATTGTTCATCTGTCTATACGTTCAAACGGTCTGGGGGACCGCACTGTCGCTGTGACCTCCTCAACACCAGCGATGACACCGGTTCAGGCAATCACGGTGACGTTCTCTCCAAGGCGGTGTCCAGCGACTCCTCCAGTGCCTCACGGGCCGGTAGACCCCGAGGTGGTGACAATCCGCTGAACTCGGGCACGCCTTGAAGTGGCGACCATCTCCTGGACTCAGGCAAGCTGTACACGGGAGTAAGAGGGTTAAGTGGTGGTCCCGATACTCCCCGCGCCGTGTCAGGAGGGGAAATAATGGTTGGGGGTCCCTAACAGGAGGTGTGGGAGCGACCCCTGCAAGCCCCCTGCTGGCGCCAGATCTCGAATCGAGACCGTGTCCTCTCGCCCGTCAGGATATGCCACGTAGGCATACTGAGGGTTGGCGTGGAGGAGATGGACCTGTTCAACCAAAGGGTCGGACTTGCGGGTCCTAACATGCCGCCGCAGGAGGACAGGTCCTGAGTACGTCAACCAAGACGGTAATGAGGTCCCAGAGGAAGACTTCCTAGGGAATGAAAACATTCTCTCATGAGTAGCGTTGGTTGCCGTACACAGGAGTGAGCATATGGAGTGGAGTGCATCAGGGAGTACCTCTTGCCAACGGGAGACTGGAAGACCTTTAGACCTCAACGCCAGTAAGACAGCCTTCCAGACTGTAGCATTCTCTCGTTCGACCTGTCCGTTACCCCTTGGGTTGTAGCTCGTGGTTCTACTAGAGGCAATCCCATATGAGAGCAGGTATTGCCTCAAGTCATCGCTCATGAACGACGAGCCCCTATCGCTGTGGATATAACAGGGGTAACCGAACAGGGTGAAAAGATCACGAAATGCCTTGATAACCGTGGCAGCGGTCATATCAGAACAGGGAATGACAAAAGGGAATCGTGAGTACACATCAACCACATTGAGGAAGTACACGTTCCGATCTGTCGAGGGAAGGGGGCCCTTAAAGTCCACACTCAGTCTTTCGAAGGGACGAGTGGCCTTAACGAGGTGTGCCCTGTCAGGTCGGTAGAAGTGCGGTTTGCATTCCGCTCATACCCGGCAGCTTCTGGTTATGGACCTGACATCCTCCACCAAGTAGGGTAGATTCCGGGCCTTTATGAAGTGGAAGAGCCGAGTGACCCCCGGATGGCAGAGGTCATTGTGGAGAGCCTGCAATCGGTTCTCCCGCACACTAGCGCATGTTCCACACGACAGGGCATCCGAGGGCTCGTTGAGCTTCCCTGGACGGTACATGATATCATAATTGTAGGTGGAGAGTTCGATTCTCCACCTCAAGATTTTATCATTCTTGATCTTACCCCGTAACGTGTTGTTGAACATGAACGCCACGGACCGCTGGTCCGTGAGTAGAGTGAACTGTTTTCCCACCAAGTAATGGCGCCAATGCCGAACGGCCTCCACAATGGCCTGGGCCTCCTTTTCCACCGCCGAATGTCGAATTTCAGAGCCTTGGAGGGTGCGAGAGAAAAAGGCGACGGGCCTGCCCGCCTGGTCAAGTGTGGTGGCCAGGGCGAAATCAGATGCATCACTCTCCACCTGGAAGGGGATGGACTCATCGATAGCGTGCATCGTGGCTTTCGCGGTGTCAGCTTTTATTCTTGCAAAGGCTAAGCGAGCCTCTGTTGCTAGGGGAAAAGAGGTAGACTTGATGAGCGGACGGGCTTTGTCCGCATAATTGGGAACCCACTGTGCATAGTATGAGAAGAAGCCTAAACATCTTCTCAGTGCTTTGACGCTAGTGGGCAGGGGAAGTTCGAGGAATGGACGCACACGGTCTGGATCAGGGACAAGGACCCCGTTTTCCACCACGTATCCGAGGATAGCTAGGCGGCGCGTGCGAAATACACACTTCTCCCTGTTGTAGGTCAGATTCAGGCGAGATGCAGTGCATAAGAATCTAAGAAGGTTGGCATCGTGGTCCTGCTGATCATGGCCGCAGATGGTGACGTTATCCAGGTACGGGAAGGTAGCCCGCAGCCCGTTCTGGTCCACCATTTGGTCCATAGCACGCTGGAAGACCGAGACCCCATTCGTGACACCAAAAGGAACCCTTAAAAAATGGTACAGGCGACCATCCGCCTTAAAGGCCATGTATTGTCGGTCCTCTGGGCGAATGGGGAGCTGGTGATAAGCAGATTTTAAGTCGATGGTGGAGAACACCCGGTACTGCGCAATCTGGTTGACCATGTCAGATATGCGCGGGAGGGGATACGCATCCAGCTGCGTGTATCTGTTAATGGTCTGACTATAGTCTATGACCATCCGGGGGTTGGTTCCCATTCTTAACCACCACGACTTGCGCTCTCCAAGGACTAGCGCTAGGTTGGATGATCCCTTCCTTGAGGAGCCGCTGAACTTCAGATCGAATGAAGATCCGATCCTCAGCGCTGTAACGCCTGCCCTTTGTTGCGATGGGCTTGCAACCTGGCACGAGATTCTGGAATAGGGAGGGTGTGGTAATCCTAAGCGTTGAGAGACTACATGAGGAGCGCGTTGGGCAATTTAGAGGCTGCGGGTCTCCCATTGAAAGCGGAGGGAGTGGCCCATCGTACTGCAGGGTTACACTCTTCAAGTGGACCATAAAATCTAGTCCTAGGAGTATTGGCACGCAAAGGTGCGGTAACACAAGGAGCCTGAAGTTCTCATAAACCGTGCCCTGCACCGTCAGATTGACCACGCAGCTCCCTAGCACGGTGACAGAGCGGGACCTTGACGCCATCGAAATTGTCTGCTTGACAGTCCGAATCTGGAGACCACACCGCTTCACGGTGTCCGGGTGAATGAAGCTCTCCGTGCTCCCGCTGTCAAACAAACAATAAATCGGGCGTCTGTTTACCTGTATATCCATCATGGACTTGTCGAGTCTGTGAGGCTTGGCCTGGTCCAGGATGAACGACGCCACCGTTGGTTCGTGGGTGCAACTGCAGGCAGCTGAGATGGTTGATGACGACCCTTGCTGGTCATTCACGGTCAGTGCCGACCAAAATGGCTGCCCCCATAGGTCGCACGTGGACGATGGCGCCAAAACCTGTGGCCCCTGCAGGTCGCACGTGTCTTGCGACTCCGTCGTTCGGAATGGCGACGTCCTGGAATCGCACGTGGTAGAAGACCTTGAAGACACAGAAGACAAGGAGGCCGGCTCCGGGGAGTCACACGCCGCACTGCTGTTCTTGGATGGAGGTTTGGACCGGCATACTTTGGAATAATGCCCCTTCTTGCCGCAGGCGGAGCACAACACCGCTTTAGCTGGACATAGCTGCCGAGGGTGTTTTACCCCCCACAGAAGTAACACCGCGGGCAACCTGGAGCTGCTGCCGTCGTCAGGTCCGAGGCTGGGAACGCAATCGCGCAGTTTTTCGGTCCCGCTGAATAAAGTGGAGTCTGCAACTGCCCCTGCCACACTGTCTCCACATGGTCGTCGGGGTACATCGCCAGACTTTTGGAGGCCGTTTCTAGAGCGTCAGCTAACTCTATGGTTTTAGTGAGATCGAGGTTACCTTGCTCCAACAGCCGAAGGCGGATGTACGACGAGCCGATTCCCGCCATGAACGCATCTCGAGCTAGGTCGTTCATGTACTGGTCTGCCGACACTGACTTGCAGTTGCAGGCTCTTGCTAGCTGCTGAAGCTCGCACGTGTACTGTTCCGTCGTTTCGCCGGGCTGCCGCCGCCGAGTGGCTAGAAGGTATCGAGCATGGATCTCATTCGGCGGTTTGTTGTATCGCTTCTTGAGAAGCTCGAGGGCCCCTTTGTAGTCGGTGGCCCTACGGATCGCTAAGTATACAGCGTCGCTTACCCTCGCGTGGAGGACCCGGGGTCTGTCGGCGTCGTCGGTGACCGCTGTGGAGGCGTCGAGGTAATCTTGGAAACACTTCAACCAGTGGTCGAAAGTGTTCGATGCTCCCGCCGCACGTGGGTCCAACGTAAGCCGTTCGGGTTTAAGCATTTGCTCCATGTTTTCTTTTGTCGTTTTTTTTTCAAAAAAAAAGAATTTACTTGTTGGCAATAAAATTGATGCGCGATAAATCACACGGGAGGCAGGATGTACTCGGGAAATAAAGGCTTTTATTGCCAACAATAACAGAGCTACTATATACAGTATACGATCCCAGACTAAAGGGTCACCAGGCAGAGCAGTGACCTTTATACCTCTCCCAAGAGGCGGAGCCAACTGGAGTGTACCATAGGACTATATTAACAGGTAGAACAGCCCAACCCTAACCCCAACAGTAACATATCTACAGACTCATAGTACTGGCCAGACCATGGCTCAGCACTACCTGGTGGGAACCAACAATGGTTCACCACAGTGGGATTGGGGGAAGTGTATTGAGATGGATAGAAAAGTGGCTGGTAGAGAGGAAACAAAGAGTAGGAGTTCATGGGTGCTTTCCAAATTGGCAGGCAGTCACTAGTGGGATGCCACAGGGATCGGTGCTGGGACCCCAGCTACTCACAATATATATTAATGATTTGGATGAGGCAAGAAAATGTAACATCTCAAAGTTTGCAGATGATACCAAGTTGGGTGGGAGGGTGAATTGTGACAAGAATACAGAGATCCTTCAGTATGATCTGGACAGTTTGGGTGAGTGGGCAAATCAATGGCAGATGCAGTATAATTTGGATAAAGTTGAGGTTATTCATTTTGGAAGCAAAACCGAGAAGGCAGATTACTATCTGAATGGCTGTAAATTGGGAGAGGGGAGTGTGCAGCAGGACCTGGGTGCCCTGGTGCACCAGTCACTGAAGGTAAGCATGCTGGTGCAGCAGGTGGTTTAAAAAAAAGGCAAATGGTATGTTGGCCTTCATTGCGAGTGGTTTCGAGTACAGGAGCAGGGATGTGTTGTTGCAATTATACAGGGCCTTGATGAGGCCACACCTAGAGTACTGTGGGCAGTTTTGGTCTCCTTTTCTGAGGAAGGATGTTCTTGCTCTCGAGGGAGTGCAGCGAAGGTTTACCAAGCTGAATCTGTGGCTGGTGGGACTGATGTGTGAGGAGAGATTGACTAGGTTAAGATTGTTTTCGCTGGAGTTCAGACGAATGAAGGGGGATCTCATAGAGACTTATATTTCTAACAGGACTAGACAGGCTAGATGCAAGGAGGATGTTCCCGGTGGTGGGGGAATCCAGAACCAGGGCTCACAGCCTGAGGATTCAGGGTATATCATTTAGGATGGAGGTGAGGAGACATTTCTTCACTCAAAGAGTGGTGAGCCTGTGGGATTCATTACTACAGGAAGTAATTGATGCCAAAACATTGAATGTATTCAAGAGGCGGCTGATATATAGTACTTCAGGCGATTGGGGTCAAAGGTTATGGGGAAAAGACAGGATTAGGCTATTGAGTTGGATGATCAGCCATGATCGTAATGAATAGCAGAGCAGGCTCGAAGGGCCAAATAGCCTTCTCCTGCTCTTATCTTCTATGTTTCTATGTTTCATACCTCATCCACAAATAGAATGTCAAGTATAGCCGAGCATGCAACTGGGATCATCCGGGTCAGACTGCTCACTGTTCAGACTGAATCAATGTGGTCTGTGAAGATTTGCTGCAGGATTCACACAGATTCACTTGGTTGTCCAACTTTGACTTGTGAAGCTGCAAAATGTCAAACACAGAAGTAGAACCAGAGAATTTCCATTTCCCTGATTTTTGCCTTCTATTTAAAATTTATTTCTTTTGCAATTTCTCTATGTGTCCAGTTTCCTTTTGTATCTTCCACTATGGAGACAGACAGAACCATAGGATCCCCACAGTGCAGAAGGTGGCCATTCAACTCAGCAAGGCTGCTGCAGAAGGTAGCCATTCAACTCAGCAAGTTTGCACCAACTCCCCGAAAGTGCATTTTACACAGACCCTCAGCACCCCTCTCTGCCCCACATCCCCATAACCCATGCATTTGACCATGGCTAATCCACCCAACCTGCACACCTTTGAACTGTGGGAGGAAATCGGAGCACCCAGAGATAACCCACACAGACACAGGGAGAGCTTGCAACCATCACACAGTCACCCAAGGTCCAATTGGACCCAGGTCCCGGGTGCTGTGAGGCCACAGTACTAACCACTGAGCCATTGTGCTGCACAGTTAATGGGTCTACTATTTCCTTATTCCCTCTTAAAATTTCTCCTGTCTCTGATTCTAAGGGACCCACTGCTCATCTCTTTCTTTTTAAATACCTATCACATCTTTTACAAACTGTTTTTATTCTTCCAACTAGTTTGTTCTTGTATCCATTTTTCACTTTATCAATTTCTTGGTTATACATTGCTGAATTTTAAAATCCTCATAATCCTAGGGTTTATGACCCTTTTGGTAATATTATCAGCCTCCTCCTCGTTCATATGGACCATGCTGAAGAGTCACTGCCCGCTGAACTACATTGTGGGAAGTCAGTGTCCATTAAGCTTATGATGACTTTTGACCCAGAAGCTTTAAAGAAGTGGTATTTGTAATGTCTTTATAATACCTGTGAAATCTGCAATTGTTTTTAAGAATATTTGAAAGGGACTTTTCAGAGTTGCAAGAATTGTAAAGGGATCAATTGTAATTTTTTTGGAAAATAACAAATGCATGATCTGGTGCCCCTTGACCAAGATGCAATAAAAACAGGAAGGAAGTTGAGACCAAAAGCCATGTGGCTGACAGATATAAAGAGGAGCTGCAGGCACGTAAGTGAGTTATAAGCAGAGAACTGGAGGGTGAAAGCAATCAGTGCATAAGTGCAGACACAAAGAGAAAGCAGACAGAAACAGAAAGAGGAGCAAAGAGAATTCTTGCTTGGAGAAGAAGCAAAGATCTCTTAAGAAATGTTTAGTTTTTCTGGTTGGCTGATAATATATATAAAACCGTAAAACCTAAAAGTGAAAGCTGCAGTTGGATAGGACTTCTGAACCACCCTTTGTGAATAAAGAACAGCATATTTGTGGAACTGAGTACATACATAATGTCACATTTGTATGCAGATTGATGTGTGTGCTTGTGGTTGTGTATCTTTGTTGTATTGTCTATTTAAAGTGAGATGTATCTTTTGACTTGAAGTATTATTTGTTCAATAATTCACCTTTAATTGAGTATTGCTGAAAAAAGAGACATGCTGTCAAAGCTTTTCATCTTTCACTCATCAGGACAGATGCAAAAATTTATAATTTTAAAGAGAACAACAATTCATACTGCATGAGAAGAAGGTGTTGATTGCTTGGTGATTGGATTCTGATTGGTACAGGCATTGCCACGGGAATAAACCAAGGAATGGCTGTCCTCAAAATTTAGTTTAGTTCAAAATGGTGTATTGCATCATGTGCTTTTTGTTTGAAAATGACAGTGTCCTTTGTGTGAACATTCTTGGCTTTTAGCACACATAAATGAGCCACCCTGCAAGCCCAACTGATAATCTTATATTGGTTGTTATTGTACGCCTTAACATATCAAGACTGTTTAGTAAGTGTTGTCCAATCACAGAACCACATCTTATGTTGGACATGATGGGAGGGATTTTACAGCTCGCTCATCCCAAAACCGTAAAATCACACCCGAGGTCAGCAGACCTTCCCATGGTCTACTCCTCACCCACTCCGATTCCTGTGGCAGGCAGGGCGGTAAAATTCCGGCCTATATTCTGAGTCTTGCGAGCATGGGTTGGTTTAGTATATTGTCCATTGCAAATAGTTGAAGGATCATTCTGTTTGATACAATTCACCAGTTATTGGGGTGCACTGAAAAGTTAATGCCCATCGAGCTACACTTTGTTAAAGAGTTAATGTTCATTGAGTTGTACTGAGGAATCATTGTGTCCAAGAAGAGTGGCAACTTGTGGAAAGAGATTCTCTTTATTTTGTATAATATGCATTCACAGCAATTGGCAGGGTAAAATTAGTTTGTCTTTCATTTTATATATTGGCTACTATTATAATTTCTATATATACTTCAACCTAAACATCCTGATAGTAGCTAATCTCATCTCTGGCAGAGAGCTGAAGAAGGGAAAGGGTTAATGTTTTTTGTACTCAATGTATTTTGTACCTAAAAGGTTGAACTTTGTATCTGGAATGTATCACAAACCTAACGTTTCCTTGTGGCGAGTCATCCCTTTTTTATATTGCTCCTGGTAGTAGCATAAGCCATTTGTTCATGTCTTTCATCTTTTACTTTAGTATAAGCCATTTGTTCATGGTTCTCTCGCTTGTTTATATCATTCTGATAAAACAGACAGTTGAATATAGATGTTAGGAGGCTTTCCCGGAGGCTTGTCTGTGATTTAAGCAGAGGAAGCAGCCACCAAATGGTAGAGTGCGAGAATGGCCGTTTGAAGGAGAACTCCCACTGGGACAGTTGCACTCAGTCACTCAGTCACTTCAAAGGAAACGCTGCGGGAAGAGCAGGGGACCAGAGATGACACCTTGACTGCAACGACCAGAAGAATTGTGCTTTATGACCCAAGGATACCAGATGGTTTCTAACCATGATCCAAAGACTATCAGAAGCTGTTAAAGGAACTATAATTTACGATCAAGGACTGTTAACTGGACTTTGCTTCATGACTTGTATTGGGAACCCTGATGTATAAATATCCACGTTTCTTGTGTTCAGTGAGAACTTTGGCTTCCGCTTTCAAGGGGTCAAGTTCTCCCATAAGCTTATGAAAATAAAGCCTGACTGTATTTTTGACTCATATCAGCCTATAGAGGTATAATTTCCGACTTCAGAGCTTTCATTTGACCTCAAGGAGAAGTGGAAGAGAAACATTAATTGATGGGTCCATTGATCTCTCCATCGCTGAAGGAGGCAATAGCCTTTGAACTGCTTCAACCTACAGGAAAGGTCAGTACAGCATGAACTACCAGTTGAAGCCGTGACCATAAAGCATTGGAGCTTAAATAGTCACAGCCCCACAGAAACCACGGGTCCGATTCTCCCATCCCGACACACATGTTTTTTGGCGCGTCGGGATGTGAGGATTGCGTGTCGGCCATTTCGCGGGATGCACGCATGTGTTCCCCATGCATGCGTGTCTCCCACAGCTGGAGACCAGGTGCAGTCGAGACCGTGCTGGAAATTGGTGGAAGAGAGGTAAGTCATTTAAATCTGTTTTAATGTTATTTAACTGATTATTGGGCCCAGCATGGAATTCTCCAAGCCCGATGGCATCTCCCACCCTGCCAGAAATATTTCACTCCGGCGAGGTTTAGAGTAGCTCCCCACTCACGGGGAACTAATGGGAGACCCCGCTGGAGTGAAGGGAGGGCAATCGGGGCCCCTCAGGGGGTTGGGCGGCAGGGGGTGGTGACCCCTGGGCATGGGCACCTTGGCAGTGCCAGACTATGCCCCCGGCACTGCCCAAGGGGCAAAGTGCCCAAGGGCAAAGTGCACATTCCCGGGGGGCACCTCGGCACTGCCACCAGGCATCAGACAGTGCCAAAGGGGCGAGGCCCGGGAGAGGGGCAGGGCCAAGGGATGAGACTTATTGTGGGTGGGACCAAGTGACGGAGCCAATTGTGGGCAATGGGTGGGGGGGGGGGGTCCTGCTGCCACTCTGCATTGGGATATGTTGGGGCTAGAGAGAGGCCAGTGATCAGGATAGGCTGGGGGGATGGTCTACTGTGGGGGGGTCTGCCTCTTGTGTGAAGTGTCTGCCTCGGCAGGGGGGAGGTCGGTGGTGCGGGGGGGGGGGGGGGGGGGGCGGTATCATCACTGCTGTGGAACGGGCTGGAGATTGCAGAGTTCCGGGATGGAGCGTGTGGTCGGGGCTGGCCTGGGAATGCTTGTGCGGGCCAGGGCAGTGTCACAAGGTGCAGCCCTGCAGAGGTGTTGGGCTGGCCAGCGATCGAGCCATGAAGGGTCGGAGGGACAGAACTGTGGGGGTCACAGGTTGGCCACGATCGAGTTGGCCAGCAAACTGTGATCTGACAGATTGGGGCCACTGCGCATGCGCACAGTTCTGGAACTCTCAGACTCTGGCGTGAATAGTCCCCGCCCCCTGAGCTTTTAATGAGATTCACGAATGTGACCTCTGCATTGCACAGAGTGTGGAAGATTCGAGTCCGAAGTTGAACTGAAAAAACAGTCGTGATTTACACCAGTTTTCTCGCCAATTCAGCACTTTTGGGAGAATTATCCCTTCCACAGTTGGGAATCAGCGGCTTTGGCACACACTGTTGAAAATGTTCAGTACTTTTGAGACAAAAATGGATTGATGGTCATATGAACTTAGAAATACGACAGATAGTTGGTCCATTGGACTTCCACATACAATGTCACCATTGCACATCATAACCCTCAACGTTTCCACGGAAACCATCTGGGAGAGGCACAAAACCTGAACCGGACATTCCACATAAAATATTGCGGCTACTGGAACAAGTGACAGCTGTGCATTCTATAATGAGTAACTCTGCTCCTGACTCCCCAAAGTCCATTCACAAGGCACAAGTCAGGAGTGTCATGGAATACACTCTAATTACCAGAATGAGTGTAGCTCCGACAGCACTCAATAAGCACAGCATAATTCGTAATGAAGCTGCATACTTGATTGGCACCCCATCCACCACTTTCAATATCAACTACCTCTGCCACCGATGCACAGTGGTAACCGTATGTAGCATCTACAAAATGCACTGCAAGAACTCACCAAGGCTCCTTAGGCAGCACTTTCCAAGCCCACAACCACTACCATCTAGAAGGACAAGGGCAACAGATATCTGGGATCACCGCCATCTGGATGTTCTGCCTAAGTCGCTCACCATCCTGATGTGGAAATTCCTTTATTGTTGCTGCATTGTAGAACTCATTCCCTAACAGTGCTGTTGGTGTATCTACATCAGCACACCACCACCTTCTCAAGAGCAATTAGGAATGAATAATAAAAGCTGCCCTTGTCAGCAATATCCACACCCTGAAAATGAATAATAAAATCAGGCAGAACTTTAACAAAGAGGTTGTGCTGGAATCTTTGAATGGCATCAAGATAAATTAGTCATCGGGTCCGGATGGGATGTACCCCAGGTTACTGTGGGAGACGAGGCAAAAGATTGCAGAGCCTCTGGCGATGATCTTTGCGTCGTCGATGGAGACGGGAGAGGTGCCGGAGGATTGGAGGATTGCGGATGTGGTTCCTATTTTCAAGAAGGGGAATAGGGATAGCCCAAGAAATTACCGACCGGTGAGTCTAACCTCAGTGGTTGGTAAGCTGATGGAGAAGATCCTGAGGGACAAGATTAATGAGCATTTGGAGAGGTTTAGTATGCTCAAGAGTACTCAGCATGGCTTTCTCAAAGGCAGATCGTGCCTTACGAGCGGGGTGGAGTTCTTCGAAAATGTGACTAAACACATTGACGAAGGGAAAGCGGTAGATGTGGTTTATATGGATTTTAGCAAGGCGTTCGATAAGGTCCCCCATGCAAGACTTCTAGAAAAAGTGAGAGGGCATGGGATCCAAGGGGCTGCTGCCCTGTGGATCCAGAACTGGCTTGCCCAAAGGAGGCAGAGAGTGTGTATAGATGGGTCTTTTTCTAAATGGAGGTCGGTCACCAGTGGTGTGCCCCAGGGATCTGTTCTGGGACCCTTGCTGTTTGTCATTTTCATAAATGACCTGGATGAGGAAGTGGAAGGATGGGTTGGTATGTTTGCTGACGACACGAAGGTTGGTGGGGTTGTGGATAGTCTGGAGGGATGTCAGAAGTTACAGAGGGACATAGATAGGATGCAAGACTGGGCGGAGAAGTGGCAGATGGACTTCAACCCAAATAAATGTGTAGTGGTCCATTTTGGCAGGTCAAATGGGATGAAGGAGTACAATATAAAGGGAAAGACTCTTAGTATCATAGAAATCATAGAAACCCTACAGTACAGAAAGAGGCCATTCGGCCCATCGAGTCTGCACCGACCACAATCCCACCCAGGCCCTACCCCCATATCCCTACATATTTTTACCCACTAATCCCTCTAACCTACGCATCTCAGGACACTAAGGGGCAAATTTAGCATGGCCAATCAACCTAACCCGCACATCTTTGGACTGTGCATCTTAGTACTGTGGAGGATCAGAAGGACCTTGGGGTCCGGGTCCATAGGACTCTAAAATCGGCCCCGCAGGTGGAGGAGGTGGTTAAGAAGGCGTATGGTGTGCTGGCCTTTATCAATCGAGGGATTGAGTTTAGGAGTCCGGGGATAATGATGCAGCTATATAAGACCCTCGTCAGACCCCACTTGGAGTACTGTGCTCAGTTCTGGTCGCCTCATTACAGGAAGGATGTGGAAAAGATTGCAAGGGTGCAGAGGAGATTTACAAGGATGTTGCCTGGATTGAGTGGTATGCCTTATGAGGATAGGCTGAGGGAGCTCGGTCTTTTCTCCTTGGAGAGACATAGGATGAGAGGAGACCTAATAGAGGTATATAAGATGTTGAGAGGCATAGATCGGGTGGACTCTCAGAGGCTTTTTCCCAGGGTGGAAATGGCTGCTACGAGAGGACACAGGTTTAAGATGCTGGGGTGTAGGTACAGGGGAAATGTTGGGGGGAAGTTTTTCACACAGAGGGTGGTGGGCGAGTGGAATCGGCCGCCGTCAGTGGTGGTGGAGGCAAACTCAATAGGGCCTTTTAAGAGACTCCTGGATGAGTACATGGGACTTAATAGGATGGAGGGTTATAGGTAGGCCTAAAAGGTGGGAATATGTTCGGCACAACTTGTGGGGCCGAAGGGCCTGTTTTGTGCTGTAGTTTTCTATGTTTCTATGTTTCTAAACAAGTATCCATGGCCAGTAATTCATGAAATTTCACTCCAGTGCTGAAGGTGAACAACATTGAGTTCTGGAGAGCGCAGTGGCCATGAGACAATATCATCTAACTTTTGCAAGCTATTGTATCAGCCTCAAAGTTCTGATCCCGCTCACTTTTGAACTTCACAGTAAATCTGCACTGCTTAAAAAAATCAATGTTTTTTTTTATTTGAATTACTTGTCATAAGAAGCAGCATATAAGGGGTTACAAAATGGCATTGTGCGGAGTTAGATCAGCCATGTTGCCACATTTATTAAAAATGATAGGAATTCGCTTTACAGTGTGGGGCAATTTAGAGTTCTTTTCCAATGCATTATTCCGAGAAGAATTATTTTTCCTCATGTAATAGTCTAGTTATGCAGTTTAACATTGTGTGCATATAAACAGCCAGGCTGTAACACAGAAGGAAAAGCAGTACAAAATTTCCAATTCCCATTAAAAATCAACTGGCACCAGTAATAAAGGGGTTCTATTTTAAACTATACAAGACTAATTTGGACAAGTTTTCCTGGTTACCCTCCATTTCCAAGTTTTACGCTTTTATTTTTTTCCTGGGACAGAATCTTGTCCCTTTATGGAATAATCCAGGAACTGCACCATTCCTAAATTCTGACCATGCACTTGCTGTCTGCAAACTACCTGGGAGATCTTCCTGGGGTCAGCCAGTGGATAGCAGGTGGGTTCCTGGAGTTGTGGGCTCAGTCAGAGGTTTGCAGGCTCAGAAGAATGGCAGCCCCATCCTGGCAGAGGTGGGCATGCCTCTGTCAGGGGAATGCCCATCTTGACAATTGTTAAAAAAACAAACTCGGGTCACAGCTGCTGGGCTAGCCATGAGGAGAGGAAACCTCTCCACACTGTGGCCACCAGCCACTGCGATAAACCGCTGGTCAAAGATGTTCTAGCGAGAGGGTGTGGTTAGCTCAGTGGCCTTCACAAGTGACCCCAGTGAGCCACTGTCAATCCTCCTCTATAGACAATGGCACTCAGTGGGGATCGACCTCAGTGACATCTCGAAGGAACTCACAGTTAATTATTCAAAATGACTACCCACTGCTACCAGGAGGGTAGCCTCCACTGATAACTCTCGTCTGGGAAGATGGCCCACAGGAGGAAATCTGGCAACCCGCTAACCCAATGCTAATATATCTGAATTTCCCCAAGCTTCGCCTTCAAACGTATCTCCATAGGACTGGGAAACTGCATCAAAAGAGAGCAGAGCAGAATGACCTTTGCAGATTGATGCGCGATATAACTCACAAGGCTAGAGATGCTCGAGGAAATAAAGGCTTTTATTGACTACTACAATAGAGCTACCATATTGTGGTGAACCATTGTTGGTTCCCACTGGATAGTGCTGAGCCAGGGGCTGGCCAGGACTACAAGGATGTACATATGTTACTGTTGGGTTGTGCTATTGTTGCTGTTGGGTTAGGGTGGGGTTGTTACACCTTTGTACTGTAGTGTTGTGGCACATCCCAGTCGGGCTCTGCCTCCTGGGAGAGGTATAAGAGTCCCTGCTCTGGCCGGGACCCCTTCAGTCTGGGATAGTGTATATAAGTTCTGGTAGCTTCGTTAACAGTAAATAAAAGCCTTTCATTTACTGAGCTTCAAGCCTCGTGTCTGAATAGCGCATCAATTTTATTTACTGTCGTTAAACTCTCGTCGGAAAAAAAAAGAGCGTATGGAGCAAATTCTGAAGCCGGAACGCCTTACGATAGATCCACGTGCGGCGGACGCTTCTAACACCTTCGACCACTGGCTGAAGTGTATCGAATACTACCTGGCAGCCTCCGCAGCGGTCACCACAGATGATGACAGACTCCGGGTCCTCCATGCGAGGGTAATCGACACTGTCTACCTCGCGATCCATGCGGCCACTTATTATCCTAAGGCCCTCGAGCTTCTAAAGAAGCACTATACCAAACCACCTAACGAGATACACGCTCGTTACCTCCTAGCCACTCGACGACGGCAGTCTGGCGAAACGATGGAGGACTATGCCAATGAGCTCCTAAAGCTAGCCAGGGGCTGTGACTGCAAAGCTGTGTCAGCTGAGCAGAGCATGTACGACCTCGCCCGAGATGCATTTGTGGCCGGTGTTGGATCGTCGTACATTCGACTTAAACTGTTGGAGAAGGGTAACCTTAATCTTACCCAGGCCATCGAGTTAGCAGAGATGCTCGAGTCAGCCTCCAAGAGCTTATCCGGAGGACCATGTGGAGACAACGTGGCAGGAGCAATCGCAAATCCCTGCTCGTCCCTCGGGTTCGAAATGCTGTGTAATGGCGTGCTCCCATTCGGGCCAGACGACGGCTGCTGCCCCGAGCGGCTCGCGGTGCTATTTCTGTGGAGGAGCGAAGCATACTCGGCAAAAGTGTCCCGCTAAAGCTGTGTTGTGCACCGCATGTGGTAAAAAAGGGCATTATTCAAAAGTGTGCCGATCTAAACCCAGGAACGGCAGTGCGGCCTGCGATTCTTCAGAGCTCGGGTCTTCATCGTCGAAGTCGTCGCGGGGTTCGTCCACGTGTGAGAACAGGACGACGCCATTACGGTCGACGGAGTCGGAGGAGTATGACCACCAGGGGTCGCTGAGTTTGGCGCCCTCACCCACGTGCGATTCATGGGGGCAGCCATGTTGGTCGACACTGACCATGAACGACCAGCAGGGGTCATCCTCATCGACTTCAGCTGCCTGCAGTGGCGCTCATGAACCAACGGTGGCATCGATCATCCTGGACCAGGCCAAGCCTCATAGACTTGACAAATCTATGATGAATATCCAGGTAAATAACCACGTGGTTTATTGTCTGTTTGACAGCGGGAGCACTGAGAGCTTAATCCACCCAGACACTGTGAAGCGGTGTGGACTCCAGATTCAACCTGCCAAACAGACAATCTCTATGGCATCAAGGTCCCGGTCTGTTGCCGTGCTAGGGAGTTGCGTGGTAACCTTGAAGGTGCAAGGCACAGTTTACGAGCGTTTCAAGCTCCTTGTGTTGCCGTATCTTTGCGCGCCAATACTTCTCGGACTAAACTTCATGGTCCACTTGAGGAGTGTAATCCTACAGTACGGTGGGCCACTCCCTTCACTGGCAGTGGGAAAGCAGCAGCAGCCTCCAAATTGCCCAACGTACATGCTCCTGTAGCCTCTCAACGCTGAAGATCACCACACCCTCCCTGTTCCAGAATCTTGTGCCAGGCTGCAAGCCCATCGCGACTAAAAGTAGGCGTTACAGCACTGAGGATCGGATCTTCATTAGATCTGAGGTTCAGCGGCTCCTCAAAGAAAGGATCATACAACCCAGTGCTAGTCCGTGGAGAGCGCAGGTCGTGGTGGTCAAGAGCGGGAACAAACCCCGGATGGTCATTGACTACAGTCAGACCATTAACCGATATACGCAGCTGGATGCGTATCCCTTCCCGCGCATATCTGATATGGTCAATCAGATTGCGCAGTACCGGGTGTTCTCCACCATAGACCTCAAGTCTGCCTACCACCAACTCCCCATTCGCCCAGAGGACCGACAATACACGGCTTTTGAGGCGGATGGTCGCTTGTATCACTTTCTCAGGGTTCCTTTTGGTGTCACCAATGGGGTCTCGGTCTTCCAGCGTGCAATGGACCGAATGGTGGACCAGAGCGGGCTGCAGGCTACCTTCCCGTACCTGGATAATGTCACCATCTGCGGCCATGACCAGCAGGACCACGACACAAACCTCCTGAACGTCTTACGCACTGCATCTCGCCTGAACTTGACCTACAACAGGGAGAAGTGTGTGTTTCGTACGCGCCGTTTAGCCATCCTAGGATACGTGGTGGAAAACGGGGTCATTGGCCCTGATCCAGACCGTATGCGCCCCCTTTCTGAACTTCCCTTACCTGCTAGTGCAAAAGCACTGAGAAGATGCTTAGGCTTCTTCTCTTATTATGCGCAGTGGGTTCCCAACTACGCGGATAAAGCCCGTCCGCTCATTAAGTCCACGACTTTTCCCTTAACGCCAGAGGCCCGATTGGCCTTCGATAAATTGAAAGCCGACATTGCGAAAGCTACGATGCACGCTGTAGACGAGTCCATCCCCTTTCAGGTGGAGAGCGATGCATCTGATTTCGCCCTGGCCGCCACACTTAACCAGGCGGGCAGGCCCGTCGCATTTTTTTCCCGCACCCTCCAAGGCCCCGAAATTCGGCATTCAGCGGTGGAAAAGGAGGCCCAGGCCGTTGTGGAGGCCGTCAGACACTGGCACCATTACTTGGCGGGAAAACGGTTCACCCTGATCACAGACCAGCGGTCCGTGGCGTTCATGTTTAACAACACGCAGAGGGGCAAGATCAAGTTTGACAAGATCTTGCGGTGGAGAATTGAACTCTCCACCTATAACTACGATATCATGTATCGTCCAGGGAAACTCAATGAGCCCTCGGATGCCCTCTCGCGTGGAACATGCGCTAGTATACAGGAGGACCGTTTGCACGCCCTCCATAATGACCTGTGCCATCCTGGGGTCACTCGGCTCTACCACTTTGTAAAAGCCCGCAACCTGCTCTACTCGGTGGAGGACATCAGGTCGGTAACAAGGAGCTGTCGGGTTTGCGCGGAATGTAAACCGCACTTTTACCGACCTGACCGGGCACATTTAGTCAAGGCCACTCGTCCCTTCGAGAGACTGAGTGTTGATTTTAAAGGCCCCCTTCCCTCAACAGATCGGAATGTGTACTTCCTCAATATCATTGATGAGTACTCTCGGTTCGCTTTTGTTGTTCCTTGTTCTGATACATCCGCTGCCACGGTTATCAATGCATTCCATGATCTCTTTACCCTGTTCGGGTACCCCAGCTACATCCATAGCGACAGGGGCTCGTCGTTCATGTGCGATGACTTGAGGCAATTCCTGCTCTCATACGGGATTGCCTCTAGTAGGACCACGAGCTACAACCCTAGGGGTAACGGATAGGTGGAACGTGAGAATGCTACAGTCTGGAAGGCTGTCTTACTTGCGTTGAAGTCAAAAGGTCTTCCAGTCTCCCATTGGCAAGAGGTGCTCCCTGATGCGCTCCATTCTATTCGCTCCCTCCTGTGTACGGCAACCAATGCTACTCCCCACGAGAGGATGTTCTCATGCCCTCGGAAGTCTTCCTCGGGGACCTCATTACCGTCTTGGTTGACGTACTCAGGACCCGTCCTCCTGCGGCGACATGTAAGGGCCCGCAAGTCCAAACCGTTGGTCGAACAGGTCCATCTCCTCCACGCCAACCCTCAGTATGCCTATGTGGCATAGAACATAGAACATAGAACATTACAGCGCAGAACAGGCCCTTCGGCCCACGATGTTGCACCGACCAGTTAAAAAAAAAAACTGTGACCCTCCAACCTAAACCAATTTCTTTTCGTCCATGAACCTATCTACGGATCTCTTAAACGCCCCCAAACTAGGCGCATTTACTACTGATGCTGGCAGGGCATTCCAATCCCTCACCACCCTCTGGGTAAAGAACCTACCCCTGACATCGGTTCTATAACTACCCCCCCTCAATTTAAAGCCATGCCCCCTCGTGCTGGATTTCTCCATCAGAGGAAAAAGGCTATCACTATCCACCCTATCTAAACCTCTAATCATCTTATATGTTTCAATAAGATCCCCTCTTAGCCGCCGCCTTTCCAGCGAAAACAATCCCAAATCCCTCAGCCTCTCCTCATAGGATCTCCCCTCCATACCAGGCAACATCCTGGTAAACCTCCTCTGCACCCTCTCCAAAGCCTCCACATCCTTCCTGTAATGTGGGGACCAGAACTGCACACAGTACTCCAAGTGCGGCCGCACCAGAGTTGTGTACAGTTGCAACATAACGCTACGACTCCTAAATTCAATCCCCCTACCAATAAACGCCAAGACACCATATGCCTTCTTAACAACCTTATCTACTTGATTCCCAACTTTCAGGGATCTATGCACACATACACCTAGATCCCTCTGCTCCTCCACACTATTCAAAGTCCTCCCGTTAGCCCTATACTCAACACATCTGTTATTCCTACCAAAGTGAATTACCTCACACTTCTCCGCATTAAACTCCATCCGCCACCTCTCGGCCCAACTTTGCAACCTGTCTAAGTCTTCCTGCAAACTACGACACCCTTCCTCACTGTCTACCACACCACCGACTTTGGTGTCATCAGCAAATTTGCTAATCCACCCAACTATACCCTCATCCAGATCATTAATAAATATTACAAACAGCAGTGGCCCCAAAACAGATCCCTGAGGTACACCACTTGTAACCGCACTCCATGATGAATATTTACTATCAACCACCACCCTCTGTTTCCTATCCGCTAGCCAATTCCTGATCCAATTTCCTAGATCACCCCCAATCCCATACATCTGCATTTTCTGCAGAAGCCTACCATGGTGAACCTTATCAAACGCCTTACTAAAATCCATATATACCACGTCCACTGCCTTGCCCCCATCCACCTCCTTGGTCACTTTCTCAAAAAACTCAATAAGGTTAGTAAGGCACGACCTACCTGCCACAAAACCATGCTGACTATCACCTATCAATTCATTACTCTCCAAATAACTATAAATCCTATCCCTTATAATTTTTTCCAACATCTTGCCGACAACAGAAGTGAGACTCACCGGTCTATAATTCCCGGGGAAGTCTCTGTTCCCCTTCTTAAACAATGGGACAACATTCGCTAACCTCCAATCTTCTGGTACTATACCAGAGGCCAACGACGACCTGAAGATCAGAGCCAGAGGCTCTGCAATCACTTCTCTTGCCTCCCAGAGAATCCTTGGATAAATCCCATCCGGACCAGGGGATTTATCTATTTTCAGACCCTCCAGAATATCCTGCACATCCTCCTTATCAACTGTAATACTGTCTATTCTACTCCCTTGCAACCCAGTGTCCTCCTCAGCTATATTCATGTCCCCTTGCGTGAACACCGAAGAGAAATATTGGTTCAATGCTTCACCAATCTCCTCCGGTTCCACACATAACTTCCCTCTGCCATCTATAACTGGCCCTAAACTTGCCCTAACCAACCTTCTGTTCTTGACATACCTATAGAACGCCTTAGGATTCTCTTTAACCCTATCCGCCAAAGTCTTCTCATGTCCCCTTTTAGCCCTTCTAAGCTCGCTCTTCAACTCCCTCTTAGCCAATCTAAAGCTTTCTAGTGCACTACCCGAGTGCTCACGTCTCATCCGAACATAAGCCTCCTTTTTCTTTTTAACCAACAAAGAAACTTTTTTGGTGCACCACGGTTCCCTAGCCCTACCAATTCCTCCTTGCCTGACAGGGACATACCTATCACAGACTCGCAGTAGCTGCTCCTTGAAAAAACTCCACATGTCGGACGTTCCCAGTCCCTGTAATCTCCTAGTCCAACCTATGTTTCCTAATTCTCTCCTAATAGCCTCATAATTACCCTTCCCCCAGCTAAAACCACTGGCCCGAGGTTCATGCCTATCCCTTTCCATCACTAAGGTGAACGTAACCGAATTGTGGTCACTATCACCAAAATGCACACCAACTTCCAAGTCTAGCACCTGGTCTGGCTCATTTCCCAGCACCAGATCCAATATAGCCTCACCTCTAGTTGGCCTGTCTACATACTGAGTCAAAAAACCTTCCTGCACGCTTTGAACAAAAACTGACCCCTCTAACGAGCTAGAGCTATAACAATTCCAGTCAATATTAGTCAAGTTAAAATCCCCCATAACAATTGCCCTATTACTTTCACTCCTAAGCAGGATTGACTCCGCAATCCTTTCCTCAACCTCTCTAGAACTTTTAGGAGGTCTATAAAAGACTCCCAACAGGGTGACCTCTCCTCTCCTATTTCTAATCTCCGCCCATACTACCTCAACAGATAAGTCCTCATCAAACCTCCTCTCTGACACTGTGATACAATCTCTGACCAATAATGCTACCCCTCCCCCTCTTCTACCTCCTTCCCTACTTCGACTAAAACATTTGAACCCCGGGACCTGCAGCATCCATTCCTGCCCCTGCTCTATCCATGTCTCTGAAATAGCCACAACATCGAAGTCCCAGGTACTGATCCACGCTGCAAGTTCACCCACTTTATTGCGAATACTCCTGGCATTGAAGTATACACATTTCAAACCCTGCTCCACCCCACCTCTGCAATGCCGTGCATTGCAGTCCCCATCCATGCATCCCTCACTTTCAGCCCCACTACTCAGGATCCCTCCCCCCCCCCGAATCAGTTTAAACCTCCTTGCATGGCCTTAGCAAATTTACCCCCCAGGATATTGGTCCCCTTCTGATTAAGGTGTAGACCATCCTTCTCATAGAGGTCACACCTTCCCCAGTACGAGCCCCAATTGCTTAAGTACCTGAACCCCTCCCTCCTGCACCATCCCCATAGCCATGAATTCAAACCTTCCCTCTCCCTATTCCTCTCTAAACTATCCCGTGGTACAGGCAAGAGTCCAGAGATAACCACTCTGTCAGTCTTGGCCTTTAGTTTCCACCCCAACTCCATAAATCCCTGCCTAATATCCCCTTCCCCTATCCTCCCTATGTCGTGTGTCCCCACATGTACAATAACTTGTGGTTTATCTCCCTCCCCCCTAAGAGTCCTGAATACCCTGTCAGACACATCCCGGACCCCAGCCCCTGGTAGGCAACACACCAACCCTGAGTCCCTACCTTTAGTTCCGACCCTCCTATCTGTCCCCTTAATTGTGGAGTCCCCAATCACAAGGCCCAGTCTTTTACAGCCCCTAACCACCTGAGCTTTCTCACTCGGCTCACCCCCAGAGATCTGCTCTCTATGCTCAGTTGATTCCTCCTCAACTGTAGCCTCCAGCACCGAAAACCTATTATGGAGGGGAACCGCCCCAGGGTATTGTCTTCCCGATTGCTTCTTACCCCTCCTCCTGGCATTGACCCAAGCCTCATTTCTAGGAGTTACTATTTCTCTATAACTCCTATCAACTTCCACCTCCGCCTCCCGAATTATGCGGAGTTCCTCTACCTCCCCCTCCAGCTCCTTTACACGCTCCTCCAGAAGCTGCAATCTAATGCACTTCTTACAACTAAAATCTCCTGAAACACTACTGGATTTCCTCACCACATACATCCCACAGGAGATGCAGCATACTGCCTGAACTGCCATCCCTGAAGCCATTACCAGCAAGAAAAAAAAAACTTCCCCACACTTCCCCAACTGTCACACTCTACTGCAGCCCGAGCAGCACTCCCACACTGAGACACCAACTGTCACACTCTACTGCAGCCCGAGCAGCACTCCCACACTGAGACACCAACTGTCACACTCTACTGCAGCCCGAGCAGCACTCCCACACTGAGACACCAACTGTCACTCTCCACTGCAGCCCGAGCAGCACTCCCACACTGAGACACCAACTGTCACACTCTACTGCAGCCCGAGCAGCACTCCCTCACTGAGACACCAACTGTCACTCTCTACTGCAGCCCGAGCAGCACTCCCTCACTGAGACACCAACTGTCACTCTCTACTGCAGCCCGAGCAGCACTCCCTCACTGAGACACCAACTGTCACTCTCCACTGCAGCCCGAGCAGCGCTCCCTCACTGAGACACCAACTGTCACACTCTACTGCAGCCCGAGCAGCACTCCCTCACTGAGACACCAACTGTCACTCTCCACTGCAGCCCGAGCAGCACTCCCTCACTGAGACACCAACTGTAACACTCTACTGCAGCCCGAGCAGCACTCCCACAGTGAGACACCAACTGTCACTCTCCACTGCAGCCCGAGCAGCACTCCCTCACTGAGACACCAACTGTCACACTCTACTGCAGCCCGAGCAGCACTCCCACAGTGAGACACCAACTGTCACACTCTACTGCAGCCCGAGCAGCACTGACGGGCGAGAGGACACGGTCTCGATCCGAGACCTGGCGCCAGCAGGGGACGTAGCAACCCCTGTCGCTCCCATACCCCCTGTAACAAACCCTTTATCTCTTGTTTCTTCCCCGGACACAGCGCGGGCAGCATCGGGACCATTGCTTAACCATTTTACTCCCATGTACACCTTGCCTGAGCCCAGAAGATGGTCGCCACCGCAGGGCGTGTCAGGATCCCCAGGACTACCGTCACCTCAGGGTCAACCGGCCTGTGAGTCCGTGGAAGAACAGCTGGATGCCGCTTTGGGGAGAACGCCACCGCAAGTGCCTACTCCGGTGTCACCGCCGGTATTGAGGAGGTCACAACAACGGTGCGGTCCCCCTGACCGTCTGAACATATAGACTGCTGACACTTTATTCTGTTTTTGTACCCCGCCGGCCTTTGTTTTCAAAGGAGGGGTGAATATGGTGAACCATCGTTGGTTCCCACTGGATAGTGCTGAGCCAGGGGCTGGCCAGGACTTCAAGGATGTACATATGTTACTGTTGGGTTGTGCTATTGTTGCTGTTGGGTTAGGGTGGGGTTGTTACACCTTTGTACTGTAGTGTTGTGGCACATCCCAGTCGGGCTCCGCCTCCTGGGAGAGGTATAAGAGTCCCTGCTCTGGCCGGGACCCCTTCAGTCTGGGATAGTGTATATAAGTTCTGGTAGCTTCGTTAACAGTAAATAAAAGCCTTTCATTTACTGAGTTTCAAGCCTCGTGTCTGAATAGCGCATCACATATATAATACACGATCCCAGACTGAGGGGTCCCAGACAGAGCAGTGAACTTTATACCTCTCCCAGGAGGCGGAGCCCGACTGGGATGTACCATAATAACTATAATACAGGTAGAACAGCCCAACCCTAACCCCAACAGTAACATATATACAGACTCATAGTACTGGCCAGACCCTGGCTCAGTACTACCTGGTGGGAACCAACGATGGTTTACCACATTCACCCCTCCTTTGAAGACAAAGGCCGGTGGGGTACAAAAAAAACACAGAACAATTGGTCATCAGTCTATAAGTTCAGACGGTCAGGGAGACCGCACAGTCATTGTGACCTCCTCAACACCGGCGATGACACCGGAGTAGGCACTCGCGGTGGCGTTCTCCCCAAGGCGGTGTCCAACGGCTCCTCCAATGTCTCACGGGCCGGTTGACCCCGAGGTGGTGACAATCCACTGAGCTCGGACACGCCTTGAAGTGGCGACCATCTCCTGGACTGAGGCAAGCTGTACACGGGAGTAAAAGGGTTAAGTGATGGTCCCGATGCTGCCCGCGCCGTGTCAGGAGGGGAAACAATAGTTGGGGGGTCTCTAACAGGAGGTATGGGAGCGACAGGGGTTTCTACGTCCCCTGCTGGCGCCAGGTCTCGAATCGAGACCGTGTCCTCTCGCCCGTCAGGGTATGCCACATAGGCATACTGAGGGTTGGCGTGGAGGAGATGGACCTGTTCAACCAAAGGGTCGGACTTGCGGGCCCTTACATGTCGCCGCAGGAGGACAGGTCCTGAGTACGTCAACCAAAACGGTAATGAGATCACAGAGGAAGACTTCCGAGGGAATGAAAACAGTCTCTCATGGGGAGTAGCGTTGGTTGCCGTACACAGGAGTGAGCGTATGGAGTGGAGCGCATCAGGGAGCACCTCTTGCCAACGGGAGACTGGAAGGCTTTTTGACTTCAACACCAGTAAGACAGCCTTCCAGACTGTAGCATTCTCACGTTCCACCTGTCCGTTACCCCTAGGGTTGTAGCTCGTGGTTCTACTCGAGGCAATCCCATATGAGAGCAGGTATTGCCTCAAGTCATCGCTCATGAACGACGAGCCCCTATCGCTGTGGATGTAACAGGGTTACCCGAACAGGGTGAAAAGATCACGAAATGCCTTGATAACCGTGGCAGCGGTCGTATCAGAACAGGGAATGACAAAAGGGAATCGTGAGTACTCATCAATGATATTGAGGAAGTACACATTCCGATCTGTCGAGGGAAGGGGACCCTTAAAGTCCACACTCAGTCTTTCGAAGGGACGAGTGGCCTTAACGAGTTGTGCCCTGTCAGGTCGGTAAAAGTGCGGTTTGCATTCCGCGCATACCCGGCAGCTTCTAGTTATGGACCTGACATCCTCCACCGAGTAGGGTAGGTTCCGGGCTTTTACGAAGTGGTAGAGCCGAGTGACCCCTGGATGGCAGAGGTCATTGTAGAGAGCCTGCAAACGATTCTCCTGCATACTGGCGCATGTTCCACGCGACAGGGCATCCGAGGGCTTGTTGAGTTTCCCTGGACGATACATGATGTTGTAATTATAGGTGGAGAGTCGATTCTCCACCTCAAGATCTTATCGTTCTTGATCTTGCCCCGTAACGTGTTATTGAACATGAACGCCACGGACCGCTGGTCCATGATCAGGGTGAACCGTTTTCCCGCCAAGTAATGGCGCCAATGCCGGACGGCCTCCACAGTGGCCTGGGCCTCCTTTTCCACCGCTGAATGTCGAATTTCGGGGCCTTGGAGGGTGCGAGAAAAAAAGGCGACGGGCCTGCCCGCCTGGTTAAGTGTGGCGGCCAGGACGAAATCAGATGCATCGCTCTCCACCTGGAAGGGGATGGACTCATCGATAGCGTGCATCGTGGCTTTCGCGATGTCGGCTTTTAGTTTTTCAAAGGCCACTCGAGCCTCTGGTGCTAGGGGAAAAGAGGTAGACTTGATGAGCGGACGGGCTTTGTCCACGTAATTGGGAACCCACTGTGCATAATAAGAGAAGAAGCCTAAGCATCTTCTCAGTGCTTTTGCGCTAGTGGGCAGGGGAAGTTCGAGGAGGGGACGCATACAGTCTGGATCAGGGCCAATGACCCCGTTTTCCACCACGTATCCGAGGATAGCTAGGCGGCGCGTGCGAAATACACACTTCTCCCTGTTGTAGGTCAGATTCAGGTGAGATGCAGTGCGTAGGAATCTAAGAAGGTTGGTATCATGGTCCTGCTGTTCATGGCCGCAGATGGTGACGTTATCCAGGTACGGGAAGATAGCCCGCAGTCCGTTATGGTCCACCATTCGGTCCATAGCACGCTGGAAGACCGAGACCCCATTGGTGACACCAAAAGGAACCCTTAGAAAATGGTACAAGCGACCATCCGCCTCAAAAGCCGTGTATTGTCGGTCCTCTGGGCGAATGGGGAGCTGGTGGTAGGCAGACTTGAGGTTGATGGTGGAGAACACCCGGTACTGCGCAATCTGGTTGACCATGTCAGAAATGCGTGGGAGGGGATACGCATCCAGCTGCGTGTATCTGTTAATGGTCTGACTATAGTCAATGACCATCTGGGGTTTGTTCCCACTCTTGACCACCACGACCTGCGCTCTCCAAGGACTAGCGCTAGGTTGTATCATCCCTTCCTTGAGGAGCCGCTGAACCTCAGATCGAATGAAGATCCGATCCTCAGCGCTGTAACGCCTACTCTTAGTCGCGATGGGCTTGCAGCCTGGCACAAGATTCTGGAATAGGGAGGGTGTGGTAATCTAAAGCGTCGAGAGGCTACAGGTGGAGCGCGTTGGGCAATTTGGAGGCTGCTGTTCTCCCACTGAAAGCGGAGGGAGTGGCCCACCGTACTGTAGGGTTACACTCTTCAAGTGGACCATGAAATTTAGTCCGAGGAGTATTGGCGCGCAAAGGTGCGGTAACACCAGGAGCTTGAAGCTCTTGTAAACCGTGCCCTGCACCGTTAGATTTACCACGCAACTCCCTAGCACGGTGACAGACCGGGACCTTGATGCCATCGAAATTGTCTGCTTGACAGGCTGGATCTGGAGGCCACACCGCTTCACGGCGTCTGGGTGAATAAAGCTCTCCGTGCTCCCGCTGTCAAACAGACAATAAATCGTGCGTTTGTTTACCTGTATGTCCATCACGGACTTGTCGAGTCTGTGAGGCTTTGCCTGGTCCAGGATGATCGACGCCACCGTTGGTTCGTGAGCGCCACTGCAGGCCGCTGAGATGGATGATGACGACCCCTGCTGGTCATTCGCGGTTGGTGCCGACCAAAATGGCTGCTCCCATAGGTCGCACGTGGGCGATGGCGACAAAATCAGCGACCCCTGGTGGTCACACGTCTCTTGCGACTCCGTCGGCAGGAATGGCGACGTCCTGGCCTCGCACGTGGAAGAAACCCTTGACGATGCCGACGACGAGGAACCCGGCTCCGGGCAGTCGCACGCCGCACTGCTGTTCCTGGAAGTAAGTTTGGATCGACATACCTTCGAATAATGCCCCTTCTTGCCGCAGGCAGAGCACAACACCGCTTTAGCGGGACATCGCTGCCGAGTGTGCTTCACTCCCCCACAGAAGTAACACCGCGGGCCGCCTGGAACTGCTGCCGTCGTCAGGCCCAAGGGTGGGCACGCCATCACGCAGCTTTTCGGACCCGCTGGATGAAGTGGGGTCTGTGACTGCCCCTGCCACACTGTCTCCACGTAGTCTTCGGGATGCATCGCCAGGCTTTTGGAGGCCGTTTCTAGCGTATCCGCTAGCTCTATAGACTTAGTGAGATCGAGATTACCTTGTTCCAACACTCGAAGTCGGATATAAGACGATCCGATTCCCACCACAAACGCATCTCGAGCGAGGTCGTTCATGTTCTGGTCTGCCGACACTGCTTTGCAGTTACAGCCCCTGGCTAGCTGTAGGAGCTCGCACGCGTACTGTTCCATCGTTTCGCCGGGCTGCCGTCGTCGAGTGGCTAAGAGATATCGAGCATGCATCTCGTTTGGCGGTTTAATGTAGCACTTCTTAAGAAGCTCGAGGGCCCCTTTGTAGTCGGTGGCCGCACGGGTCGCTAAATATACAGCGTCGCTTACCCTCGCGTGGAGGACCCGGAGTCTGTCGTCGTCTGTGGTGACCGCTGCAGGGGCTTCGAGGTAATCCTGAAAACATTTCAACCAGTGGTCGAAGGTGTTGGAGGCGCCCGCCGCACGTGGGTCCAGCGTAAGACGTTCGGGTTTAAGCATTTGCTCCATGCTCTCTGTATCATTTTCTTTTTTTTTAACGACGAGAGTTCAATTAGTAGTCAATAAAATTGATGCGCGATATAACTCACGAGGCTAGAGATGCTCGAGGAAATAAAGGCTTTTATTGACTACTACAATAGAGCTACCATATATAATACACGATCCCAGACTGAAGGGTCCCAGACAGAGCAGTGACCTTTATACCTCTCCCAGGAGGCGGAGCCCGACTGGGATGTACCATAATAACTATAATACAGGTAGAACAGCCCAATCCTAACCCCAACAGTAACATATATACAGACTCATAGTACTGGCCAGACCCTGGCTCAGTACTACCTGGTGGGAACCAACGATGGTTCACCACACAGATCTTATTTTGAAAGCTATGGTGCTGAATTGCAGCTTAAATTATTGCTGTAGGATTCCTGCTTATCCTCCCTCAATAACTGCGGAAAGAACACTGCATAAGTTATTGACATGTGCACAGAGCAAGAGGGATGGTATCTTTATAAGAGGAAAATAGTGCAATGTATGACTGACTCTCCCATACTCTGCTGCTTAAATATCTGCTTTTTAAAAAATAGTGTTGCTCAGTTCACAGCCTGAATCCCAGTGTAGATTGTCCATTATGTAACACCTGGACATTCCAGTAAACATTATGTGGTAAGGATTCTGTTTTATGATAATAACATTGCTGAAAAAAAACATATTGTTGAAATTTTTGATCTTATACTCAACAGGACAACTGCAAGGATCCCCTTGTCAGACAACAGTTTTATCCTGTATGAGAAGAGAGTGTTAATTGGATGACAGCTGTTTCAAGCTGTTACTATGCAATAGCAACACGAGTGTTATTTGTCACTAAAGGTATGCTGCCGTCAAACCAAAAAGACACTCTGCCTATCACACAAATGAGTAATGTGGTGTATGAATTTCAGTATTAATGTGATGCTAGTTATGTAGTCCATATGCCCCAAAGACTTGCGGATTCTATCAAACAACATCTCCCTTCCAATGTTCACAATGGACAAAGTACAGACCACATCCAAACAGTCCGTGCTTGCAAAACAGTGTCTAACATTAGATGTGATTCTGCAATTGGGGAATATTTACGAAATAATCCTCAGTGTGCTAAAAATTGCATTGACAACCAATTTAAGATTATCAGTCAGGCTCACAGTAGGGTGCATTTGCATGTACTGAAGCTACATCTATTAGTACACAAGGCTCTGTTCTTTGCAGACAGAAAGAACTTGTACAAACATTGTGCCTGTTTCAGTTAAACAAAGCAAGTGACAACTATTTTGCAGGTTCATTCCTCAGGGCAACACCTTGACCAATCAGTCAGGCTACCTATATTCAATTTCAAGCAATGATGGCAGCCATCATTGTCAGGGTACTAGACCAGAACCCCAAATTACATTAAGAAGATAGACCCCAACATTTTTTTCTATTTTTAGCATAAATGTGAGGATGGAATGTTTTACTCCAGGTGTAATTCCATTGACAAATTAGGGATCTTTATAGGAAAACAAACTTTACTTAATGACACAGTTTAAATATATCACTAACCGTTGAACAATGTTTAAAAATTTAAAAATACAACTTTAATTTCTAGCATATCATTGTTTCAGTTCAAAGTAAGCACCATTCCTCTTACAGACTTAAATAACACTTCAAGTGCAGTTCATAGCCACAAATATACTTGCTATAATGTGTGTAGACAGTCTTGAAGCTTTCAGAGAGAAAATGAGATTTGGGGTAGCTTGCAAAAGCCCCTGTCTTCAAATAATTTCCAGCTAGAACTGAAACTCTAAACTGCAAAAACTTCTCCCTGTTACAGACCCAGCTCTTCCCATTAACATAGCATCATATGACCCTGTCAATCAACTTTCCCAAAGAATATTTTGGTTTAACAAAAGTCCATTAGCTCTATGAAAGTAACAAATTCCTAACTGAAATGAGTAATTATCTTTCTTTTACAACATCTGAGCTAAATGGTTTTCTGGACATACTGACTGCCTGTAGAATAAAGATGAATTTTAGACATTCCCCTTAAACATAAGAAACTATAAAATTGCACTACTATAATCACACCTCCCCTCTTAAAAAATTGAACCAATAATATGAAAAAATAGCTTCATTTTCTAAAGCCTCTGGTTTTAAACACTATTAATATTCTTTAAGATATACATCTTATTACATCTAAGCATACAAATTTTACAGTAGTATAGTCCAGTTCAGTCTTCTGTCTCCAACATTGAACGTTCCATCCTTTTACATTAAACTTGTGATAAAGCATCTGCAATCATGTTCCCTCTTTCTGCCACATGTATAATCTTTAAGTTAAATGGCTATAATAATAAGTTCCATCTAAACAGTCTTGCATTTTTATCTTTAAACTTCTCCAGAGATTTTAATGGATTGGTTGAATGATGGTCAATGTAAGCAATTGGCTCTGATGAATTGCTGGCAACATAAATGTTAAAATGTCGCAATAGCCGGAATTTTACTGGTTCCATGGCAGGTGAGGCTCACAGAACGGAATTCTCCGTTGGCCTTGGGTGGGATTTTACAAGCCTTGCCTGAGCGAGGTCATAAAATCCTGGCCAATATCTCCTTCTCAATGTATTTCTTTTGAAGAATAATTTGTTTTTTGGAAAAAATAACCAATACGTCTTTCTATCCTTTTATCATTTTCTTGTAACAGCACAGCACCAACACACACACTTGCATCAATGGCCACCTTAAATTGCTTTGTATACTTCAGTGTCACCAAAACTGATGCAGTGGTTAACAGTTTTCATATTGTCAAATGCCTCCTGACATTTAGACATCCACTGACATTTCCTGTGTTTTTTTTAATAGTTCAGTCAGTGGAGCAACCACACTGCTAAATTTTAGCACAAATTTCCTGTAGAAACCACACATGCCCTGGAATTTCAGCACTTTTCATTGGCAGTATTGGGAACTCCACAATAACTTTCATTTTCACATTCCGTGGGGTCATCTGTTCATGTCCAATCATATAGCTTAAGAGCATGACTTGGGCTTTTGCAAATTCACTTTTAACCAAGTTTACCACCAAGCTCACCTCCTGTAGTCAAATTAATCATTCCTTTAAATGTTTCAAATGCTCCTACCACATCTGACTGAAAACACAGATCGTCTATGTGCACCGGACATTGTTTAGTGCAGAAATGACCTTACTGCTTAGTCTCTGGAATGTTGCTGGTGCATTCTTCATTTCAAGCTGCCTGATTTTAAAACTTAGAGAGACCTTTTGGTGTCACAAAAGTCAAAATCTCCTTCACCTTGTCTGATAAAGGTGCTTTCCAACATCCTTTAAGTACATCAAGTTTGGTAATAAAAGTTGCTTGTCCCATCTTTTCAATAGGAATAGGATATGAATCTGACTTCGTAACCACATTGACTTTTCTATATTCCACACATAGTTGTTGTATACCATTTGGTTTTGGTACCACCATGATAGGTGAGCTCCACTCGCTGCAACTTACTTCAATGATATCATTCTTACGCATGCATTCAATTTTCTTCTGAACCTGTGCCAATTTTAGTGGATTGAGTCTACACGGATGTTGCTTAATTGTAACAGCATTTCCTACATCTACATCATTCACAATTACTTGGTATTTCCCAGTTTGTTCCCACAAAGAGCTCTAAGTGATTGTGATCACTCTTTCAGGTCATTTTAATTTTCCTCCAGAAGGTAACTCCCTAATTTATCCCAACTTCTGATTACTTCCTCATTGTCCAGTCGAATTTAAGGAATGTCAAATTCACAGTCATCTAGATTATAAAAATTCAAATAAAGGAATACTTAAGCTTCTGCCTTGGGTTCTGTCAATTCCCCATTCTCTCCATTTTCTGACTTTTGCCTCTTTTTCAACTTCATCCTGCTCCTCAGCTGGATGCTTCACTGCATGTCCATCAGCATCATCTGAGTTGCAACAACTAACATACCCTCCTTCTGTTTTGCTTCCCTACCAAAATGCCATTTTAGCACATCAACATCACATACTGTGAGTTTTCCTTCTATCTGGTGTTCATAGATTCATAGAATCCCTACAGTGCAGAAGGAGGCCATTCGGCCCATTGAGCCTGCACCGACCACAGTCCCACCCAGGCCCTATTCCTGTAACCCCACATATTTAGTCTGCTAATCCCCTGACACTAGGGTCAATTTAGCATAGCCTTATCAAATAATTCACCTCCCTTTTCTTTTGATTTGATAAGACCCTCAAAACCTTACTTTTAATGGTTCACCTACCACTGATAATAATACTAATATTTTCTCCCCACTAATAAAACCATGAAATTTTGATTCCTTATCCACTTCTTTTTTCATCATATGCTGTCCCACTTTTAAATGCTGTCAAGTCAACTCACTAGCCCTATGCTGACTCACCAGTTTCTCTTTGATCAATTTAATTGGACCTCTTACCTCATAACCAAAAAACAATTCCAATAAGCTGAATTTAGTTGACTCATTAGGTGCATCACTAATCTCAAAGAGTATGAAAGATTTGCTGGTTAGGTGCATTGGCCATGCTAAATTCTCCCTCGGTGTATCCAAACAAGCACTAGAGTGTAGCGACTAGGGGATTTTCACAGTAGCTTCATTGCAGTGTTAATGTAAGCTGACTTGTGACACTAATAAATAAACTTTAAACTTTACTAATGGTATTCCTTTATCCCAGTCCTCTGGACAATCCTGACTATAAACGCTCAAGATGGTCTTTAAAGTTTGATACCTCCGGTCTAACACTCCTTCCAATTCTGGATGATACGCATTTTATTTAAATTACTTTTCTCTGAAGATACCTATAACTTCCCTGAATAACTTTGACGGAAAATTGGATCCTTGATCTGATTGGATTTCTGTGGGCAATCCATATCTGGTAATAAATATAAGTAACTCCTCTACAATTTTTTTTTAGCTGTAATATTACATAATAGAATGGCCTCCAGAAAGCTAGTAGACACATCCATTATTGTCAACAAATACTAATTCCCACTTTTTGTTTTAGGCAGGTGTCCCACGCAATCAATCAGGGCCCGAGTAAAAGATGCCTCAAATGCTGGAATATGTAGTAAGGGTGCTGGTTTTATTATCAATTGAGGTTTTTTTATTATCTGACGTGTGACACGTACAGCACAATTCAACCACATGCTTAAGCAGTCCAGGCCAATAAGGATGTTTTTTGCATTTTCACTTGAGTTTACTTTACTCCATAGTGACCTTCTATTGGAACCTCATGCACTACCCACAAAAACTCCTTTCTGTAACCCAGCAGTAATATAATTTGATGAACCTCTGTCCATTTTTCATCTATCTGAATATGTAAAGGTCTTCACTTCCTCATTAAGATATTATTTCTAACATAATAACACTCCAGCACACACTCAGATTCTCCTGTGTATGCTTTCTGATACAACTGCTTTATCTCTGAATCTTTCTGTTCTAATTCTGCCAACTTTCCAGATCTAAAGATATTCACTTCATCCTCCACCTATTCTTGTTTTTATCAACCATCTGGTCAAAGTTTGGTTCTGATAACTGAACCTCAGCCTCCTGATCTTTACTCTTTGATTTCTCCTCCTCCTGTCTCAACTTGTGGCTTTGTGATCTTGTTATCACACAGCCAGGAAACATCCCAAGATATGCTTCTTGCAACACCTCAGTTGTTTGACTTTCCACTGGCTTTTCAACTATAGTAGGCATCATTCCCATCTGTGATCCAGCTGTATCATTACCCTGGATAAATCGTACCCCTGAAAAAGGTTACGCCTACCACCACTTTTCAGCAGACTCTCTAATCTAACCTTACATAGTGGAATTCTACTCCCTTCACCACTAATTCCACATATTGCCACCTTTTCTGGCAATACTCCTTCTGAACTACATATCTCCTCATTTCTCAACATTAAAGATTGACTTACTCCTGTATCCCGTAAGATTTTCACCTTACCTACTCCTCCTTGTACACATGAGTAAACATTACCCACACAAATAAAATATTTAATCTGACACCTGCTTATCAACCAACCGCTGACCAGGCTATACATTCTTTTGCACCTCTTCAGCTGCAACCATGGTTTCCTTTGCCAATTTAACAAACCCAATTGGCTTATCCTGCTTTGACACACCTGTCTTCCCAGTACTCCTCTTAAGCCACCAACACTGCAACTTGGTGTATCCAACTTCATTATGATGGGAAACATTTTTAAGCTTTCTTATCTCTCTTCCCCCTCATTTGTTTCCTTTTGAACCTGAGGCAAACTGTCCCTACTATCTCCAACAAGACCTCTTTTGCCTTGACCTCCTCATAATTTATTTTTTCCCCCAGTTTCTTTCGCTCAAAGATTGAAATTGATGTTGAAAACCAAACCTTGATTGATGACCTAACTCATAATCATCTACTATTTCTACTGCTGGTCTCTCAGTTTTAACTCTATGCTCTTCGACATGAGTTCTTACTACTTCGGGAAGTGAATTTTTAAATCACTCCAAAATAACCATTTCCCTAAGGGGGTCATATATTTTTTAAGCTCTTATCCACTGATCAAAATTACTTTGGTTAATTCTTTCAAATTCTGTATATGTCTGACCTGGTACCTTCCTTAGATTTCTAAATTTCTGTCTGTAGACTTCTGGAACTAGTTCACATGCTCTTAAGATGGCTTTTCTCACCTCACCATAATCCCCAGATACTTCCACATGATCTGTGGCCATTTTAATTGTTTAGCTACTTTATCAAATGAAATGAAAAAGGCATCTACATATCCGCACTCGACTCAGAGCGGTTGATTCCTCCTCATTTTTCTCAACTTTGGGATTTGCCTCCTTCATGCTAAGTTGATGTTCTCTTTGCAATTCCAGTTTCTGAAGTTCAAAGGCTTGCTGTCTTTTCCTTACTTCTAATTCAAGCTGTCTCGGTTCTTTAGTCTGTTGCAATTGTTTCAATTCTTTTTCTTGGTGCAACTGTTTCATTTGTAATTGAATTTTAGCCAATTCCGATGATTCAGACCGTTTCTGGCAAATTTAATTGATGTGCTGTCACTGAAATTATCTCTGCTTTCCTTGCCTTTTCAGGTACAGTCAACTACAGCCTGTTCACCAACTCCAAAAGCTTTATTTTAGCTACCCTTCATAAACCACTCTGAATAACCTCTTCTGTACCCAGGAAATTGTTAGCCACTAAAAGAACCATTTTTCACAAGGCACACTCTATTTAACTCACCAAATGCAACACCTGAAAGAAAGCATCCATTCCCTACACACACTGTCCTTAAATGCAATAATCTCAAGCCAAATAATTATACTTTTTAATCCCTACAAAGCCCCCAATTTTTGTCAGTGTCCTGATCCTCAAGTTACATTAGGACAGCAGACTAGATCCCAACATTTTTTCTATTTTTGGCATAAATGTGAGGATAGGATGTTTCGCTCTGGGAGTAATTCCACTGACAAATTAGGGATCTTTCATGGTAAAACAAACTTTATTTAATAACTGTTGGAGGGAATGAACAAACTGAGTCTTCACAAACTTTATTTCATAACTGTTGGAGGGAATGAACAAACTGAGTCTTCAGAGACTGTGTAAAACTTCAACAAAAACGATTCTATTGCACATGCATAAGGGAGAGCAGAACTCGTGGTTGTAATTCCAGCTTGCTTCCAAGCTACTCTGCTAATCATAGGTTCTTACATATTCTTATACTTTTTCACATTTCAAAGTGCTACATTTTGATTAGGTCATCATATTGTTACTTTAAATTGGTTACAATTCTGTTTTTGATCACATTATTCAGATCCATTGTCCTGTGTGCTTTAACTTTAATCATTTTCTGGACATATTCTGTCTACCTGTTTACAACATCAAAGCGTTTTGTTTGTCAAACCGATTTTGATGTTGTGTTAATTATCTCATCTCCCTGATACTTGATCAGTTTTCCAGAGGAACAATGGCTCCTCGAGACATTGTAGAGCCTTGATAAGATATTGATTCTCTTATTGTTGCTAAAACTTCGGAAAGATCTCACCTAGGGTGTTACTGTGTTAATGCTGTCTGGGATATGGTAATTTGTCATGTCTGCCAGTGAGTGTGAATACTATAGTCAGGCTGTCCATTTAACCCTTTCTATCCATTTCTCTCCTGCTGCAGCCCACACTCCCCGAGTTAGCCCGACTACAATCCTCTTGATGGCCCCTGGTCACACCCAAGGTAGCCACTAAAAGGTATCAGTTTGTGTCTATGTAATCATTTATACTAATTAGGTCTCTACCTTGTGGATATCATTGCCGGTCCCCATGGATGCTCTCCTGCCCTTTAGTTATTGCTGAGGACACAGTACCGGATCCTTCAGGTTGCCAGCCCTCCAGATCACAGAACATGTCCTAAACCACCCTGCTGTAAGTATCAGCCACTAACTTCTTCCTATACCGTGTGCGGAGGGATGCCACTGGGATAGGCCGAGTGGCAGTCAAAGTTTTCCCACTTTTCATTGCTGACAATGCCCATACCAGCATTATGCCCATGCCAATGGTCATCCCTATGGCACCTCCCACCTGTCTGTAAATCGGTTGCCTGCTGACCCTGAAACAAATGTGCCCCACCATGGTGTGTCCTGGAGTGTCCCACCTGCGTGGTGGTCTGATTGCTCGGTTCACCTGGATGTTCCTCTTGCTTGTCTGTACCCTGGAGCACCTGACATACTCCTGAGCGAGTTATGTTGCTCTGTTCATGGCCTGTCGGATTATATTGCCTGATGTTTCATCAATATACAGGGAATCATCTCAGCAGACCCCAAATAAGTAACCTAACATTCTTCCTGGGATGTAAAATTCTCCCAGTGTTAAAGAGTCCATCACTTGCAGGCACACAGTAAGCTCCCCGAGATTATCTCTGTCTCTGGTGTGAAAAAACACCAGAGTTGGGCCTACCTGTATGACTTTCAAAGCTTCCTTCAATGGCAGAACGTCGACTATTACCTTGCTGTTATTAGACAAGGCTTCAAGGGTCCTACAGGCACACACTATGTAATGTGCTGACTCCAAACAGCACTCCACAGTGATCCTGTATGCCAGGCCTCCTTGATGTACTATGATGCAGTCCGGTAAACCCAGCCCTCTTGCACCGCTCCCAACGATTCAAATCTGTAACTGTCTCCAAAGGTTCCTTTGGATGGGTTCTCCTGTGGGACTGCCATAATAAACTTTATCCCTCCCTCTACTGGTCCACTGCCTGGTCTGGCGACCACAAGTTCGTGCCTGTCCCTATGTATGTTAAGGAGGTTTACTTTATATAGGGAGGTGAATAAGTGCTGCGGGATAGTCCCGAATCTCAAGTCCTCAATGTCAGCCTGGATACTATCAATCGAATCTCTTGCAAGAGTATCACAGGCTCTTCCCTTTGCTTGTGCTCTGGTGATGTTAATTATACCTACAGATACTTTGTCCAAGGCCTACAGGAGCCCTTCTCCTTGTAGGTTTATGGCAGTCAGTGCAGTCCTGTCTGCCCCATATCGTAGCCCTTTTCCGACTTCCGTCATTACCCAAGAGGCATAACTATTTATTTCAGTTAGCTGCACTGAATTCATTCCTGAGTTTGTGCTGCCAAATCACCCTCCAATATCTCCTAAACTGCTCCTTTCATTTCATCTGCGTATCCTAGACTCAGGCATTATCGTAGAATTATAATCATCTATGGCCTACTGTAGTCTGATTTTTGCCCACTTGATGGTACTGGGATGATCGTGACACTCGGAGTGTAGAACTTCTAATAACCCTGTGACATTATACATTATTTCTAAAGATACCACTGTGACATCATGTAATAGGGTTGTAGGTTTCCCAATCCTAACTAGCCCGTCCAGGGGGAGTTTGACCAATTGAGAGTGCCAGGTAGGTTTTTGATATCCATAAGTACTAAGATTATAACACCTAACATCACTACATCCGAGTCTACCTACTACATGGGTACAGTATTCCTGACAGTACTGACCTCCAAGGCCAGGTTCCCACACAAAAGAAGGGAGATTGGTCCATCCCGCTGTTAAATTTAAGTGTGGACCGAATATCCACGCCCCCTCTTTTGATTCCGTTATGTTACATGTATAAGCCCACACACCCAATCCCATATGTGCATTATATATCCCCTTGATAGCCAAGTGTCCCTCCAAGTCCTTTTCAGTTTTTCGTCCCAACTCCGAAGGTGAACCAATGTCCCTTCCGTAATTCATGTAGGAAATGCCATCCCGTGGGTTGTTTTACGATGTCAGATCCAAACTGGCATAATCACTTGTATCCGATGGCTGGCGGAGTTACTCTATCTGAAATCCAGGTGTTCGGCTTCTTAATCCATTCTCCTGTCCCTCCTTCAGGGTGCTGTACATATTGTCCCGGGCGCCGGCAGGTATCCCCTTCCATGTATACAGTCGGCGCCTCCCATGTCTTTGTTATGGTCACCAAAGGAAGTAAGAACCTGTAAAAGCATTAACACTGATCCTCACTAGTTAGGTGGTCATTAAGTCTCTTACATACAAATTTAGATGTGTATAATATTTTCATTTTAGCGAACCTTTCATATCTACAAAGTGCAAAGTGCCTCGTCTTCAATTACTTCATAGAGTCCTACCCATCGGAGCTGCAAACTTGCTCTTTCAGAAGTATCTTGACCATTACCTTATCCCCGCCTTGGGGTTTTGGGTTCTGATGCATTCCTTTTCTTTTTCCCAATCTTTAATGCTCTGCATATCTACCACCTCCTCTTTAGGCTATGCAGCTGCTCAGCTAGGTGTCTGATAAACTTGAACACCCTTTCCCTTGCATTGCAAACCTCTGCACCTCCTGTCACTACATCCTCGAGAAGCGTCCTGGTCCTTCCTGTCATTATCTGAAAGGGTGTCAGTCCCATTCCTCTAGCCGGCATGGCTCACATCTGCATTAATATAGCAGGTAAGACCTTTACCCAACCCTGTCCAGTCTCCATTAAGGCCTTTGGCAGGCTGGTTTTAAAAGCCCTGTTCTTCCTTTCTACCATACCGAAACTCTGCGAGTGGTATGGAACATGAAATCGCTGTTTGATTCCCAGCAGGGCACAAGCCTGTTTCATTACTTTCTCTGCAAAATGAGTGCCTTGATCCGAGTCTAACTGCAGTGAAACATCCTGCCGCAGTTTCATTTCCTCTGCTAGTATCCTAGCCACAGTTCCGGCTGAGCAGTCCCTGCAGGGGAACGCATCCAGCCACTGGGTGAATTTATCTATCAGCACCAATTAATACTTCTTATCATAGAAACCCTACAGTGCAGAAGGAGGCCATTCGGCCCATCGAGTCTGCACTGACCACAATCCCACCCAGGCCCTACCCCCACATATTTACCCGTTAATCCCTCGGACCTACGCATCTCAGGACTCTAAGGGGCAATTTTTAACCTGGCCAATCAACCTAACCCTCACATCTTTGGACTGTGGGAGGAAACTTCTTGTTGCGTGACTGTGGGAACAGTCCAGATAAATCTGTCTATATATGTTCCCACAGCCCCTGTGGTTGGGGTCGATGCCCCAACCTTCGCTCCGCTCCTGCCCTATCTCAATGCCACTCTGAGAGTGAGGAGCTGAATTTACCTTGATTGTTAGTGGAACAACAGAGGCACAAGTGTTGTGCAAAGGGAAAATAAATGTCACGTATGTAATAAAAAATCTAATATCTCAACCATTGGACTATTAATGTACCAGAAGAATATACATATTCAAACAATCGGCATAAAGTTACATCAAAGACTTGAGTATAATTTATCTAGGACATCCATATTGTAGCAAACAAAATGCATCACAGGTGAGAGGGAAGAGAGCAAATGTTCCTCTGCTGTGCACATTGCCACCACATTGAAGCTTTCTATCCCATTACATGGGTCAAATTTCATAAGGTTGATCTGCATGTTATTTTGGTAAGTTAGCACAGCAGAAAACATATATCATGATTACATGGGGTTTATCTGCCTAATGCGAGACAAACAAGAATACATGACAAAGCTTAAGACTGCACAAAGCTGATTCTTGGCTCACTTGAAATTAAAGAAACTTCATGTGATATTAGAATGTGTGAGTCAAACTATTAATTAAGGGTACAGTGTTTTTTGGAATCTCAGAAACATTTGGTTAAACGTGACAATTTCACAATACTTTTGACAAGTTTAAACTTCACAAGCTATAAAAAAGGCAAAGCTGGGCTGTTCTAAAACAATGCTTTTGTAGGTGTTATTTTATATAAAGAAAGTGTGGTTCAAAATAATTAAGCTGAATTTGGCCAATTCATCTCCCCACGTTCCAGCATTTTTAACCTGTACATTAAGCCTTATAGAACAATTGGAACATATCAGGCAATCTTGTGACTCAACTGAAAAATATGGTACAAAATCCTGCTGGTGCTTCTGAATAAGAATCATTGGGAGTCTTTTGCAGCTTCTGGCAAATAGTCAGAATGCAGTGCTCCCTCCAAACAAACGGGGCTCATTTTAGTCCAGTTTGATTCCCGTCATGGTTCTGTTGGTGATTATTGTCTCTACAAATTGTCTGTGCTGTCTTTTCCTTTCCTCCTCCTGCGCGTGTCTTACAACTGCAACTCTCACTTCACGTTGTTCTTTTGTCCCTTAATATTTTAATATAGCTAGCGCAATATAGCTATATTAAAATATTATAGCTAATATTTTCCCATACTTGTTTTTAGCTTGACCTGTCCACCAAGCCTTTTGCTTGGCCGCAGATGCATCCGAATATTTTCCCTTCTCCCTCATCATAATTAATTTTATATGATGATTTACTAACGACTGTATGATAGATCCCTCGTGCCCCCATTGTAGATTCCCTATACCGGTGCCTGACATACGACTTCCAGCCATCCTGACCATTCTTACACCCTCTACACTCACAGAATTCCTCTTCACGGCTCTACCCTCTTGCGGAGTTCTCCTTCGTGGCTATTTCTCCTCGCTGTAAGCGAAATCCCTCAATCCTTCCTTCCTGCGAAATTCTCCATCGCGGTATTTTCATCCAGGCTCTCTGAATTCCCCCAGATGTGCAGTATTCCACTTCGCGGCCAGTGGTATTCACCGTCGCGGCTCTACGTCCGGGCTCCCAGAATTGCCTCTCAATTCTATGCCTCGATGTGTGGTATTCCCCAATGCGATTTTATTCAAGCCCACGCACTCAGGTTCTTCTTTGGTACCGCAACTTACAGCCGGCCAATGACTAGTGTGGGATCTCTCCCCCAACTATGCGTGGTAAATTAAATGTACTCGCCCGAATTGGAGCCACATAGTCGCTGGTCATCTGGTGCGGTATCCTGCTGACTATGCTGATTGCTGGAGGGAATGAATGAACTGAGTCTTCAGAGACCATGTAGAACTTCAACAAAAACAGCTTTATTCAACATGAGCAGAACTCATGACTGTAATTCCAGCTTGCTTCTAAGCTACTCTGCTGATCATAGGTTCTTACATATTCTTGTACTTTTTCACGTTACAGAGTGCTACATTTTGATTAGGTCATCATATTGTTACTTTAAGTTGGTTACAATTCTGTTTTTGATCACATTATACAGATCCATTGTCCTGTGTGCTTTAACTTTAATTATTTTCTAGACATATCCTGTCTACCTGTTTACAATCTCAAAGTGTTGTGTTTGTCAAACCAATTTCAATGCTGTGTTAATTGTCCCATCTCCCTGATACTTGATTAGTTTTCCAGAGGCACAATGGCTCCTCTAGACATTGTGGAGCCTTGATAAGATATTGATTCTCTTATTGTTGCTGTAACCTTGGAACGATCTCACCTGTGGTGTGACTATGTAAGTTCCGTCTGAGATGTAGTTATTTGTAATTTGACATGTCTGCCTGCAGTGAATATGGACACTGCAGTGCTGTCTGTTTAACCATTTCCATACATTCCTCTCCTGTTGCAGCCCACACTTCCTGGGTTTGCCCTACTACAATGACACAGTGTAAATATAACTCTTAACAAATCAAACAACTGAATGATTAACAGTTGAACAATATTCAAAACTGAAATGGAAATAACTTTAATTTCTAACTGATGACAGTCTCAGTTCCAAATAAACAACATTCCTCTTACAGATTTAAATGCTACTTTAAATACGGTTAGCAACCAGAAATATACTTACTATAATGAGTGTAGACAGTCTTGAAGCATTCAGACGGAAAATGATTTGAGAGCAGTTTCCAGAAGCTTCTGTCTTCAAGCAATTCCCAGCTGGAACTGCAACTCTAAATTGCAAAAGCTTCTAGCTTCAAGCTGGCCTTGTTAGTGATAGACAGCATGGTTTTGTATGAGGGAGGTCATGTCTCAATAATTTAATTGAGTTTTTTGAGGAGGTGCCAAAAGTGATTGACGAGGGAAGGGCAGTGGAGGTTGTCTACAATTACAAATTAAATGTACTCGCCCGAATTGGAGCCACATAGTCGCTGGTCATCTGTAAAGCATTTGACATCCCTCATGACAGGATGGGGCAAAAGATTAAATCTCACGGGATCAGGGGTGAACTAGCTAGATGGATCCAGAACTGGTTTGGCTATAGAAGACAGAGGGTAGCGGTGGAAGGGTGTTTTTCTGAATGGAGGTCTGTAACTAATGGTGTTTCGCAGGGATCAGTGCTTGGACCTCTGCTGTTTGTAATATATATAAATGACTTGGAAGAAAATGTAGCTGGTCTGATTAGCAAGTTTGCGGATGATACTAAGATTGGCGGAGTTGCGGATAGTGATGAAGATTGTCAGAGAATACAGCAGGATATAGATAAGTTGGAAAATTGGGTGGAGAAATGCCAGATGGAATTTAATCCCGACAAATGCGACGTGATGCATTTTGGTAGATCCAATTCAGGTGGGAGCTATCAAACAAATTGCAGAACAATCCGGAGCATAAACACACAGAGAGATCTGGGAGTACAGGTCCACAGATCCTTAAAAGTGGCAGTACAGGTGGAAAAAGTGATGAAGAAAGCACATGACATGCTTGTCTTCATTGGACGGGGCATCATGTGCAAATGTTGGGAAATTATGTTAGTTATATAAAATGTTCGTTAGCCCACATTTGGAATACTGCGTCCAGTTCTGGTCACCACACTACCAGAAGGATGTGGAAGCTTTGGAGACAGTACAGAAAAGGTTTACCAGGATGTTGCCTGGTATGGAGGGTATTAGCTATGAGGAGAGATTGAATAAACTGGGATTGTTCTCCCTGGAAAAACGGAGGCTGTGGGGTATGGATAGGGTGAACAGTTGGAAGCTTTTTCCCAGGGCAAAAATGACAATTACAAGTTGGCACAATTTCAAGATAAAGCAGGAAGGTTCAATGGAGATGTGCGGGGCACGTTTTTTTACACAGAAGGTAGTGGGGTCTTGGAATACACTGCCAAGTGAGGTGGTTGAGGCTGATTCGTTAGCGACATTTAAGACTTATCTGGATTGACACGTGAACAGATGGTGATCAGAGGGATATAAGCAGTTGGTCTAGATAGGACAATGTGATCGGTGCAGGCTTGGAGGGCCGAAAGGCCTGTTCCTGTGCTGTACTGTTTTGTTCTTTGTTCCCTTTGTTCTACTCTCTTCTACATACCCAGCACTACCCATGAACCACAGCATCACATGGCCCTGTCAATTGACTCCCTCAAATAACCTTTTGTGTGAACAGAAGTGCACTCGCTTCATCAAAGTAATAAATTCCTAACTGAAATTAATAATTATCCTGCTTATACAAAACCTGAACTAAATGTTTTTCCAGACAAACATTTGTAGAATAAAGCTGAATTTTGAACATTCCCTTAAACATAATATATAAAATAAATATATATATCAATTGCACTACTGACATCACACCATTGGTGCATATTGGTGCATTCCACATGCTTCCCCAATCAGAGTGCACTTGCCAATAAGTCAGCACCCTCTTATGTAGCGTAAAGTTGTTTCCCCGACATTGTTATTTTTGCGATTAGCCTCGACAATCTTTTTTTTCAGCAATACAACGTTCTGCATTACCAAACAATCATTAATAATATGTTTGCAGTATTATTTAGATGGGGATTAGACTGAGACAGAGTAATTTGCAGGATATGTGTGGACAAAAGGGGAGGTGGTAGCATATTGATAATGTCACTGGATGAGTAATCCAGAAGCCCAGGTTAATTCTCTGGGTACATGGGTTCAAATCCACTCACAACATTTGGTGGAATTTAAAGTCTATAAAGAAAACTTTGGAACTGAAAAGCTAGTTCCTGTAACGGTGACCATAAAATTAACATTCACGGTTTTAAAAATCCATCTGGTTCATTAATGTCCTTCAGAGAAGGAAATTTGCCATCCTTACCTGGTCTGGCCTACATGTGACTCCAGAACTGCAGCACATCCAGCCGTCTGAAATGGCCAAGCAATCCATTCAATTCAAAGGCAATTAGGAATGGGCAACAAATGCTGGCCTTGTCAGCGATACCCACATCCCATTAAATAATTTTTAAAAAAGCAACAATGAGTGGACAGATCTATCAAAGATCCTGCACAGCCATGGATGGTCCTTTTGGCTTCTCTTTGTACGAGTGATTCAATTGGAGGATGCATTCCAGATCATAAGGTCTGCTTCCAAAACCTGAAAAAACATTTGAAGTAAAAATCCAAAAATGGGACAGTTATTTTCCAATCCGAATGTCCTGTGATTTCTCAAAGTCAACGCATGTAACTAATGTTTCAAAAAGTAATTATGGTTTTATATTGAATAAATTATACACTTAGATAGCAAATAAATTATATAGTTAGATATAAAATAAATTACAAGACAGACACTCAGCTTTAAATTCTAAGTGAGGAATGGTTGCTATATAATTTAATTGCAATCATTGAGTAGTTATTTTGTCCTATAAAAATTTTCTCCAGCTCTGAATTCCCTGACTACTGGTCTTTATTAAATTTAATATATTTGAAAAATAATCCTGGAAGAAAATCTCCCCTGCTTCTTCATAGTATCCCTACAGTGCAGAAGGAGGCCATTCGGCCCATCACGTCTGCACTGACCACAATCCCATGGGGAGTGACAGCATAAATGAGTTATTTGAGAACATGTCAGAGTTTCACTTGAAACAGTAAACAGAGGAGATCTTTGCAAACACAATGACAATGTGAATAAACATTGACTGCTTTGTGTCTCTCATCTATGTGAGGATTTGTTCAAAGCGCAAGGTGCCAGTTTGTCATTAACTTTCAGAAATCATTTAACTCCGGATCAATGGAAGCATCTGATCACACCACAGACTTAAGGTATTTTTCAGTGTAAAAGATAAGCTTTGCTTATGTAGAAATCACATATGCAGTTCGTAGATCTTATATCTATCAAATTAACAGATCGTCATGGGTAATATATGGTCCATAAAACTGCACAACCATCAAATATGAACCAAGAATTACCCACATAATATGAACAATTTCTGTAACATTTTCCCACATCAGGACCTTCACTGACAGATTATTATAAAATGAATAATTTTTGTGCGCCCTTCAGGACAATTTGCAAAATACCAAATATACAGTGAACAATAATTTATATTGCATGAATGCAGATTGGTTGGCAAGTGGACGCTGATTGGTAGAGGTGTTGCCATGGTGAATGCACCAGTTGATGGTGACAAACAGTTAAATACCAAGTATTGTTTGAAATTTAAACCAGGCAATTACATAGAATCATAGAATCCCTACAGTGCAGAAGGAAGCCATTTGGCCCATCAAGTCTGCACCGACCACAATCCCACCTAGACCCTATCCCCATAAACCTACTTATTTACCCTACTAACCCCCTGACACTAAGGGGCAATTTAGCATGGCCAATCAACCTAACCCGCACATCTTTGGTGTGTGGGAGAAAACCGGAGCACCCGGAGGAAACCCACACAGACACGGGGAGAACGTGCAAAACTCACACAGACAGTGACTCAAGCCAGGAATCGAACCCTGGTCCCTGGTGCTGTGAGGCAGCAGTGCTAACCACTGTGCCACCCCAGAAACTTTGACAGTGGCGGGATTTGAATCCACATCTCCATAGAGACTGGAATCTAAATCTAGCACCTTAAACCGCTCGGCCACACTACCAACTTGACTCTGATTGGTTAAGGCATTGCCCTGAGGAATGAATCAGTAAATGGCAGATATTTATTTTGTGTGGCTAAAGCAGGCACAATGTGTTCTGTCTGCAAAGAACAGGTCCTGCGTATTAATATATGTAGCTTCCAGTACACACAAAAGCATCACACTTGCAAGCCTGACTGACAATCTTAAATTGATTGTCAGCATAATTCTTAACTCACCAGATTATTTAGTAAATGTCGTCTAATCTCAGAATCACATCTAATGTTGGACAATGCTGGATTTTGCATACACAGTCTCAGCCTGCTCTGCCTGAACTTCCAGCACCTGGCAGGACTCTTGCAGATCCATGCACTTGTTTAAAGCACTCTCATCATTAGCATCTGTTTGGTGGGTGTGGTGAACCATCGTTGGTTCCCACTAGATAGCACTGAGCCAGGGTCTGGCCAGTACTACAAGTATGTATATATGTTGCTGTTGGGGTTAGGGATGGGTTGTTCTACTTGTTGCTGTTGGGGTTAGGGTTGAGCTGTTACACCTTGTATTATAGTTATTGTGGTACATCCCAGTTGGGCTCCGCCTCCTGGGAGAGGTATAAAGGTCTCTGCTCTGTCTGGGACCCCTCAGTCTGGGATCGTGTATATAATTAGTAGCTGCCTTGTTACAGCAAATAAAAGCCTTTATTTCCTGAGCTTCAAGCCTCGTGTGTGATAACGCGCATCAATTTTATTTGCTGTAAATAAACTCTCGTCAAAGAAGAAAAAAAAAAGAGAGTATGGAGCAGATACTGAAGCCTGAACGCCTTACACTAGATCCACGTGCAGTGGGCGCCTCTAACACCTTCGACCACTGGCTGAAGTGTTTCGAGGACTACCTGGCAGCCTCCGCAGCGGTCACCACCGATGATGACAGACTCCGGGTCCTCCATGCGAGGGTAAGCGACATTGTCTACCTCGCGATCCGTGCGGCCACCGATTACACAAAGGCCCTCGAGCTTCTGAAGAAGCGTTATATTAAACCGCCCAACGAAATACACGCTCGTTACCTCTTAGCCACTCGACGACGGCAGTCCGGTGAAACGATGGAGGAATACGCGAACGAGCTCCTACAGCTAGCCAGGGGCTGTAACTGCAAAGCTGTGTCGGCTGAGCAGAGTATGAACGATCTCGCCCGAGATGCGTTTGTGGCGGGAGTCAGATCATCGTACATTCGACTCAAACTACTGGAGAAAGGTAACCTTGACCTTACCCAGGCAATAGAACTAGCGGAGATGCTGGAGACGGCCTCCAAAAGCCTAGTATTGTATCCTGAAGACCACGTGGAGACAACGTGGCAGGAGCAGTCGCCAATCCCTCCTCGTCCCTCGGGTTCGAAATGCTGCGTAATGGCGTGCTCACACTCGGGCCAGACGACGGCAGCAGCTCCGGACGGCCCACGGTGTTACTTCTGTGGGGGAGCGAAGCATACTCGGCAACGGTGTCCCGCTAAAGCTGTGTTGTGCTCCTCCTGAAGTAAGAAGGGGCACTATTCGAAAGTGTGCCGATCTAAATCTAGGAACGGCAGTGCGACCTGCGATTCCTCAGAGCCCGGTTCTTCGTCGTCAAAATCGTCGAGGGTTTCGTCCACGTGCGAGGCCAGAACGACGCCATTACGGTCGACGGAGTCGGAGATGTGTGACCACCAGGGGTCGCTGAGTTTGGCGCCATCACCCACGTGCGACCTATGGGAGCGGCCATGTTGGTCGGCACCGACCGCGAACGACCAGCAGGGGTCATCCTCGTCAATTTCAGCTGCCTGCAGTGGCGCTCATGAACCAACGGTGGCGTCGATCATCCTGGACCAGGCCAAGCCTCATAGACTTGACAAATCTATGATGGACATTCAGGTAAATGACCACTTGATTTATTGGCTGTTTGACAGCGGGAGCACTGAGAGCTTTATCCACCCAGACGCTGTGAAGCGGTGTGGACTCCGGATTCAACCTGTCAAACAGACAATTTCTATGGCATCCAGGTCCCGGTCTGTCACTGTGCTCGGGAGTTGCGTGATAACTTTAATGGTGCAAGGCACAGTTTACGAGCGTTTCAAGCTCCTAGTGTTGCCGCACCTTTGCGCGCCAATACTTCTCGGACTAAACTTCATGGTCCACTTGAGGAGTGTAACCCTACAGTACGGTGGGCCACGCCCTTTGCTTTCAGTGGGAGAACAGCAGCCTCCAAATTGCCCAACGCGCCCCGCCTGTAGCCTCTCGACGCTGAAGATCACCACACCCTCCCTGTTCCAGAATCTTGTGCCAGGCTGCAAGCCCATTGCGACTAAGAGTAGGCGTTACAGCGCTGAGGATCGGATCTTCATTCGATCTGAGGTTCAGCGGCTCCTCAAAGAAAGGATCATACAACCCAGCGCTAGTCCGTGGAGAGCGCAGGTCGTGGTGGTCAAGAGCGGGAACAAACCCCGGATGGTCATTGACTATAGTCAGACCATTAATCGATACACGCAGCTGGATGCGTATCCCCTCCCGCGCATATCTGACATGGTCAATCAGATTGCGCAGTACCGGGTGTTCTCCACCATAGACCTCAAGTCTGCCTACCACCAACTCCCCATTCGCCCAGAGGACCGACAATACACGGCTTTTGAGGCGGATGGTCGCTTGTATCACTTTCTCAGGGTTCCCTTTGGTGTCACCAATGGGGTCTCGGTCTTCCAGCGTGCTATGGACCGAATGGTGGACCAGAACGGGCTGCGGGCTACCTTCCCGTACCTGGATAATGTCACCATCTGCGGCCATGACCAGCAGGACCACGACACAAATCTCCTGAATTTCCTACGCACTGCATCTCGCCTGAACCTGACCTACAACAGGGAGAAGTGTGTGTTCCGTACGCGCCATTTAGCCATCCTAGGATACGTGGGGGAAAACGGGGTCATTGGCCCTGATCCAGACCGTATGCGCCCCCTTTCTGAACTTCCCCTGCCCACTAATGCAAAAGCACTGAGAAGATGCTTAGGCTTCTTCTCTTATTATGCGCAGTGGGTTCCCAATTACGCGGACAAAGCCCGTCCACTCATTAAGTCCATTACTTTTCCCCTAACGCCAGTGGCCCGATTGGCCTTTGATAAATTAAAAGCGGACATCGTGAAAGCTACGATGCATGCAGTTGATGAGTCCATCCCCTTTCAGGTGGAGAGCGATGCATCTGATTTCGCCCTGGCCGCCACACTTAACCAGGCGGGCAGGCCCGTCGCCTTTTTCTCTCGCACCCTCCAAGGCCCCGAAATTCGACATTCAGCGGTGGAAAAGGAGGCCCAGGCCATTGTGGAGGCCGTCCGGCATTGGCGCCATTACTTGGCGGGAAAACGGTTCTCCCTGCTCACGGACCAACGGTCCGTGGCGTTCATGTTCAATAACACGTTACGGGGCAAGATCAAGAACGATAAGATCTTGAGGTGGAGAATCGAACTCTCCATCTATAATTACTACATCATGTATCGTCCAGGGAAACTCAATGAGCCCTCGGATGCCCTCTCGCGTGGAACATGCGCCAGTATACAGGAGGACCGTTTGCAGGCTCTCCATAATGACCTATGCCATCCTGGGGTCACTCGGCTCTACCACTTTATAAAAGCCCGCAATCTGCCCTACTTGGTGGAGGACGTCAGGTCCATAACAAGAAGCTGTCGGGTATGCGCGGAATGCAAACCGCACTTTTACTGACCTGACCGGGCACATTCAGTCAAGGCCACTCGTCCCTTCGAGAGACTGAGTGTCGATTTTAAGGGCCCCCTTCCCTCAACAGATCGGAATGTGTACTTCGTCAACATCATTGACAAGTACTCTAGATTCCCTTTTGTTATTCCCTGCTCTGATACATCCGCTGCCACGGTTATCAAGGCATTCCGTGATCTTTTTACCCTGTTCGGGTACCCCAGCTACATTCACAGCGACAGGGGCTCGTCGTTCATGAGCGATGACTTGAGGCAATACCTGCTCTCATACAGGATTGCCTCTGGTAGAACCACGAGCTACAACTCTAGGGGTAACAGACAGGTGGAACGTGAGAATGCTACAATCTGGAAGGCTGTCTTACTGGCGTTGAAGTCAAAAAGCCTTCCAGTCTCCCATTGGCAAGAGGTGCTCCCTGATGCGCTCCATTCCATACGCTCACTCCTGTGTACGGCAACCAACGCTACTCCCCATGAGAGGATGTTTTCATTCCCTTGGAAGTCTTCCTCTGGGACCTCATTACCGTCTTGGTTGATGTACTCAGGACCTGTCCTCCTGCGGCGACATGTGAGGGCCCGCAAGTCCGACCCACTGGTCGAACAGGTCCATCTCCTCCACGCCAACCCTCAGTATGCTTATGTGGCATACCCTGACGGGCGAGAGGACACGGTCTCGATCCGAGACCTGGCGCCAGCAGGGGACGTGGAAACCCCTGTCGCTCCCATACCCCCTGTTACAAACCCCATAACTCTTGTTTCCCCTCCGGACACGGCGCGGGCAGCATCGGGACCATTACTTAACCCTTTTACTCCCGTGTACAGCTTGCCTGAGTCCAGAGGATGGTCGCCACTTCAGGGCGTGTCGGAACTCCATGGATTACCATCACCTCAGGGTCAACCGGCCCATGAGTCTGTGGAGGAACAGTTGGACATCGCCTTGGGGAGAACGCCACTGCAAGTGCCTACTCCGGTGTCATCGCCGGTATTGAGGAGGTCACAACGACGGTGCGGTCCCCCAGACCGTCTGAACTTATAGACTGATGACAAATTATTCTGTTTTTTTGTACCCCGCCGGCCTTTGTCTTCAAAGGAGAGGTGAATGTGGTGAACCATCGTTGGTTCCCACTAGATAGTACTGAGCCAGGGTCTGGCCAGTACTACAAGTATGTATATATGTTGCTGTTGGGGTTAGGGATGGGTTGTTCTATTTGTTGCTGTTGGGGTTAGGGTTGAGCTGTTACACCTTGTATTATAGTTATTGTGGTACATCCCAGTCGGGCTCCGCCTCCTGGGAGAGGTATAAAGGTCTCTGCTCTGTCTGGGACCCCTCAGTCTGGGATGGTGTATATAATTAGTAGCTGCCTTGTTACAGCAAATAAAAGCCTTTATTTCCTGAGCTTCAAGCCTCGTGTATGATAACGCGCATCAGTGGGTGGAGGGGGGAGGTGAGGGGGGAGGTGAGGGGGGAGGTGAGGGGGGTGATGGGGGGGCGGGGGGGAGGTGAGGGGGGGGAGGCGGGGTGGGGAATGCACTTCAGATGATCCCAAAGGCTGTAATAGTGCTGCCAAGGGACAAAGTGAGAATGTAGTGGCTAGAATTGAAGTTAAACCATTCGTGCCGTAGTTACTCCCTCGTCAGCAACAGGAAGATAACTTTTGGAGGCTAATGTTCACTAGTGTCTCTATTCAATGTTCCTGCAGAGAAGTTTACAAGAAAAATATGGATGGACCAGCTAACCAGCTGTTCATCCTGAAATACAGGCAAACCAAAGGTGGATAAGAAGGACATATCAGCACCAGGCTGGACAAAGGGAAGAGGCTCACCCTCATGAGCAAGGAGCAGTAGGGTCGCTTCTGATCCCAGAAGCTGAGGCTCGCAGAGCCATTAAGTGTGGACATCTGGCCAGACCAAGAATGTATGGCGAATGCTTCTCATTACCTCGAGATGAATGAGAGAAAGTGCCATCAATGACTCTGCATGTCTAGGGATCTGGTGGCTCACATCTGTCACATTGTCCAGGAGGAGTTGAAGCCATAGGAACTGGGAGGACATCCATTGCCAGTAGCTCAGAGTCACCACTGCTTTAAACATCTTCACAAGTGGCTCATTCCAGGGCTCCAATGGCAACCTCTATGGGATCTCTCAAGCTTCTATACATGAGTGCATATGGGAGGTGATGGATGCCCTATTCTCCTGAAATTACACCAGCCAGTCTGCCAGTGGATTTTGCTGCTATTTCTGGATTCCCACAGTTGCAGGGTGCCATTGGCTGCACTGTTGAGATTTTAAGAGTTCCCTGGCAGCAGCCGCTGCAATTCATCAACAGGAAAGGATACCTCTCTTTCAATGTGCAGCTGGTCTGCAACCACCAGAAGCACATTATGCAGATATGTACACACGTGCCAGATATGCAGGAAGTTGCCACAACCCATACATCTTGAGTTGCTTGCAGATAGATGCCATAGATCTTCAAGGAACCTCAGCATATCGAGGCATGGTTCCTCAGAGACAAATGCTACATGCTAAAGCCATGACTGATAATGCCTGTCCAGTGACATGAAAGTGCCTCCCAGGAAAGGTATACTGCTGCTCACGCCTCAACATGTTCATTGATAGAACAGACCATTGACATCTTGAAGATGCGATTCCAATGTCTGGACAAGTCAGGCAGCGCTCTCCCGTAAACTCCCCAGAGGGTTTCATGCATCATCATGGCTTCCTGCAGTCTACACAACCCGGTGTTCCAAAGGGGGATGTCTTGCCAGATGCCAGGATGAAGGAGCTGCGCATGTCCTCTGATGATGAGGATGTTGAGAGGGCTGAGGGTGAGGAAACTGAAGGGGCAGGGAAAGGTGCCAATGTAGTGGCCAGACAAGGCAGCCATGCACATGCAATGCTAATAGCCACCAAGTTTCAGGAGGAGGATGATGATGAGCTATGATACAAAGAACAAAGAACAAAGAACAGTACAGCACAGGAAACAGGCCCTTCGGCCCTCCAGGCCTGTGCCGCTCCTTGGTCCAACTAGACCATATTGTTTGTATCCCTCCATTCCCAGGCTGCTCATGTGACTATCCAGGTAAGTCTTAAACGATGCCAGCGTGTCTGCCTCCACCACCCTACTTGGCAGCGCATTCCAGGCCCCCACCACTCTCTGTGTAAAAAACGTCCCTCTGATATCTGAGTTATACTTCGCCCTTCTCACCTTGAGCCCGTGACCCCTCATGATTGTCACCTCTGACCTGGGAAAAAGCTTCCCACTGTTCACCCTATCTATACCCTTCATAATTTTGTACACCTCTATTAGGTCTCCCCTCATTCTCCGTCTTTCCAGGGAGAACAAGCCCAGTTTACCCAATCTCTCCTCATAGCTAAGACCCTCCATACCAGGCAACATCCTGGTAAACCTTCTCTGCACTCTCTCTAAAGCCTCCACGTCCTTCTGGTAGTGCGGCAACCAGAACTGGATGCAGTACTCCAAATGTGGCCTAACCAGCGTTCGATACAGCTGCAACATCAGACTCCAGCTTTTATACTCTACACCCCATCCTATAAAGGCAAGCATACCATATGCCTTCTTCACCACCTTCTCCACCTGTGCTGCCACCTTCAAGGATTTGTGGACTTGCACACCCAGGTCCCTCTGTGTTTCTATACTCTTGATGGCTCTGCCATTTATTGTATAACTCCCCCCTACATTAGTCCTTCCAAAATGCATCACTTCGCATTTATCTGGATTAAATTCCACCTGCCATTTCTCCGCCCAATTTTCCAGCCTATCTATATCCTGCTGTATTGTCCGACAATGTTCATCGCTATCCGCAAATCCAGCCATCTTCGTGTCATCCGCAAACTTGCTAATAACACCAGTTACACCTTCTTCCAAATCATTTATATATATCACAAATAGCAGAGGTCCCAGTACAGAGCCCTGCCGAACACCAGTGTCCTCCTTGCTGGGTCCATCTTACCACCTTTGTTGCTATCCCCCTCATCACAGGATCCATTTCAATCTCTGAGTGATTCCTTACACTCTTGTGTCATTGCATCCTCATTCTAGGAAGGTTGGCCAGCCTCAAGAGCACATGACCTTTGTGATCCCATCTACAACAAGGTGGTTTGTGAGCATAGCTGAGATGGTGCAGCCTCTTCTAGCATCTCTCCCCAACATTCCACATCTCCCTGAGCATCAGTTTGTGGCCACATTTCTTGTTCCTTTCCCTCTGTTTTATTCCTTTTGAGGCTTTCCCTTTTACTGTTTATTTGTTCACTCCCACTCTCAGGGCAATAGATATTCATGTTGGAATACAATCCAGCCAGGAATATTGCAAAGCAGTTGCTCTCACTGTCTTCTCACATGGCTATTCATTGCTAAATTTGGGATTTGCACACATTTCCAATGTGTGTTGACTTTGTGCAGTCGATTGGCTGCCTGATGGAGCAATGGTGCAGCCAACAGGAACATCAGCATGCTACTAGAGCCACTGTGAGAACTGCAATCACATCAAATCCCAAAGGAGAGGGATTGAAGCTCCTTGTTGCTGTAGAAGACTGAGGACCACACACTGCTAAATCCTCTTGTACAGCGACGGGAAGCAAGGCAGCTGAAGACATACCCTCTTAGGAGTCTAAATGGCAAGGGGCAAGAAAACTGCCAGGGTGAACTTACCAGCAACACTGAGAACGTGGCTCCCAAAAATGGAAAATGGAATTCTCGAGCTGAAAGGGGTGGTGGGAATAGATTTCACTTTCAAACGGGATAAATACTTAATATGGGAGCAAAGTTGTAGGGCAACATGGGAAGATCAGGGAATTCAAACTAATTGAATAGCTCTTTCAAAGAGCTAGCAGAGACAGAATGGGCTGAATGGACTCCTTCAATGATCTATGATTCAATGACAGATTAGCGGGAAGCAGTTACCCAACAGTTTCCTGCTGCAAGTATCTGTGTTAAAATGTTTCCTCAAAGCATTTCGTTTCTTTACTGCTATTCAGTCCGCAATACTCAGACACCCACATGACAATTTAATGTTTAATTTAATGCATCTAGCCATATTGCAGTATGACACAGGTGCAAGGTGTAATTTATTATGAAATTGTTGTCATACTGAAATCTTAAAGGGCCTTCACATAGCAACTATTCCTGACACAACCTGTCAGTGCATTGCATGTTTGTTTACTCAGACTTAGGAGGTTGCAGTTGAATTGTGCAAACTCATTTGGCTCATTACAGGACAAGATGGTGCATAACAGAAGGCAATAGATAAACCAAAGCAGGTGTCTTATTGACTTTAAAGAGGACTTTAAAGAGTAGCTATCATAAGCCAAAGAGCAGTGAGGACACCAGGCCTCCCACAAGGTTAAGGTGGACACCATTCTGTTCCATCCTTCCCAAATTTCTACACTCACTCACGTACATACAGAATGTGAACTGGACTAGTCGAATCAATATTGTGGCTACAAGCACAGATTAGAAGCTAGTAATTCTGAGGTGGGTAACTGAGCTCTTGACTCCCCAAAGCCTGTCCACCATCTACAAGGCACAAGTCAGAATTGTAATGGAATACTTGACACTGATGGGTACAGCTCCAACAGCACTCAAGAAGCTGAACACCATCCAGGACAAAGCAACACACTTAATTGGCACCCTACCCACTACCTCTAAGGCTGATGATCAGTGGCAGCAGTGTGTGCAAGATGCACTGCAGCAACTGACTCCTTCCTCAGCACTTTCCAAAACCAGTGCCTGCAAATTTCCTCCAAATCATAGACCATCCTGCCTTGCAACTACATCGCTGTTCCTTCACTGTCGCTGGGTCAAAATCCTGAACTCCCCCACGCCCCAACAGCACTCTGAGCGTACTTACACTTCATGGGCTGCAGTGGTTCAAGAAGGCAGTTCATCACCACCTTCTCAAGGGCAACAAGGAATTGGCAATAAATGCTGGCCTAGCCGATGACACTCCCATCTAATGAAAGAATTTTTTAAAAAGCTAAAGGAGATTTTGACCTGTGTAGAATTATTGACAGAAGTTATGCCAAATCTGTCATAAACTGTTGAGCAATTCACCAGCTACATTGCTGCTGCTACACACATAGATCCCTGTGGACTGGAGGACTGAAGTCAGCCTTGAGCTCTGGGACTAGCCCAGGAGTGGAATGTGGTTCCCATGTACGTTCGGATTATTTTAAGAATGAGCTAGCCTCTGGCCTGCAATTGTCTGGCTTCAACAGACTGGGTTGAAAAGGAATTCGGGGATTCAGAAACGTTGTTACTACCCACGGCTCTGACCCTCTGTGGGTGGAGTGTGTGATTGGAGAGCCCAGCACCAAAGGGGCCTCGCTGCAGAAGGTGTGGACTAGACCTGTTATCCCCTGGGGTGGTGCCACATACAACTGTCCCCTGCAGTTAACAGTGGACATGAAAGAGAATGAATGGGCAGAAATAGCCAGACCACAGGCTTAGAGAAACATGCAGGACAGAAGGAAGTCCATTGTATCTGTTTGAAAGAGCTAACCAATTCTTCCTCTTCCCATGCATGTTCCCCATGGCCTCACACATTTCTCTTGTTCAATTATACATCCAATTCTCTTTTGAAACTTACATCTTTCTCCAGCTTCTCTCCCAGCTTCCCTCATACCCTCTCTGTGCTATTTCTTGCCAATAAGACCAATCCTCTCCCTCCCTCAATCCCAATCCTGCAACAACTGTGCTGTCGCTTCACATTGACACCACCCTCCCTCCCCATCCCTAATTGCCAGGGCCTGTCTACTCTGTCTCAACTCTTAAAAACAGACTCAGCTGTCTTGGCCACCCCACCATGGAGATGCTCTCTCCACCTTGCAGACTCGCCACCCGAAATAGTGGAACTGCTGAGGTTGTCGAGTTGCTGCCCTCTGATTGGCCTGGCAGTTCTGGGAGGTGGGCCAACATCCTCAATTGGACAACAGCCCAAAAGACATGATAATTGGCTGTCGCCAGTGAAATATTGCCTCAGGGCCCCACACCCACTGGTCAACATCTGCTTTTGTCCCCAGTGCTTCTGCCATGGTTACAAACTTCAGCCCCGTTTTTGACAATGGGATGAATTTCCAATCACATATCCAAGCCTTCACTAAGGCCACCTATTCCCAACTCTGCATTATTGTTCAACTCTGCCCCGACCTCAGCTCATCCATTGCTCAAACCCACATATATGCCTTTGTTACCTCTAGACTTGACTATTCTGATGCATTCCTGGCTAACCTTCCATTTCCACCATCCATAAACTTGAACTCTTCCAAAGTGCTGTTGCCCAGATGCTAATTTGCATCAAGTTCCATTCACTGTGCTTACAGACCCATGCTGCTTCCCATTTAAACAACAGCTTAACTTTAAAATTCTCATCCTCATTTTTAAATCCCTCTATGGCCTTGACACTTTTTATCTCTCAGACCTCCTCCAGCTCCACAAATTTCATGATATCTGCCCTCCTCCAATTCTGTCCCCTTGCACATCCCCAATGCTCGAACATTTGCAGCCATGCCTTCAGTTGCCTAAGTCCAAAAATCTGAAATTCTTTCCCTGATCAGTCCCACCTCTTTCTCTTCATTTAAGATTCTTGAAACTGACTCTTTGTTCAAACTGCTAAAAGCATGGAGTAGACACCTTATACTATGTTAAGTAAAACCCATTACGCACATAGAGGCCTGAAAATATACAAACGAGCTCCTATTTACACCTCCCCAACAGAGAAGGCAGCAGACAGGCAGCAGGCTACTACAATGGGGCCGATTTTACCAAATTGGCTCTAAGTGCCGGGTACGGTCGTAAATCAGACCCGCGCCCAGCAGCCAAGCTCCAGTGCCCCCATACACTTTTTTTCGGCGCGGGTCCAGTGGACGGGGCCTAGCGCTGCCTTTGACTTTTCCTGGGGGCGGGGGGGGGGAGATGTGGCGTCTCTTCCCTGAGGGGGGGGCGGGGGGGGGGGGGATGGGGGGGGGGGATCTGACGTCTCGTCCCTGAGGGGGGGTTGGGTTGGGGGTGGGTGGGGATGTATCTTCCCTGAGGGGCGGGGGGGGGGGGGGCTGGGGGCAGGATCTGACATCTCTTCCCTAAGGGGGGGGGGGGTTGGGGGGGATCTGACGTCTCTTCCCTGAGGGTGGGGGGGGGGGTTGGGGGGGAATGTGACGTCTCCGCACCCCCAGGGGCAGAGACGTCACATCCCCCCCTACCCTCCCCTCAGGGAAGAGACATCACATCCCCCCCCCCCCTCAGGGAAGAGATGTCACATCCCCCCACTACCCCCCCCCCCCCCCCCCCCCAGGGAAGAGATGTCACATCCCCCCCTACCCCTCCCCCCATCAGGGAAGAGCTGTCACATTCCCCCCCACCAACCCCCCTCCCCAGTGAAGAGACATCATCCTACCCATCAGGAACCCCGGAGCAAGGCCAGGATCCAGGATCGCAAGATGCTTTCGACGGACACGAGCGATCAAGGCAGGTCGGGGGCCAGGGGGTCCGATCCCGGCAGGGGGGGGGGGGGGGGGGGGGGGGGGGGTGGGCGGGGTGGGCTGCCGGGGTGGCTCAAGGAGGCGGTCCACAAAGGGGGTCGGGGGCGATTCGGTGGTTCAGTTGCTGAGTTGAAGCCCTATCAGACTTGAATTCAGCAACATGGTAAATGCGCGGGCGCCGATCGGATCGGAGCCTCGTAAAGTGGGAATCCTTGGGCAAGTTGGGCGTGGGCTTCATTATGCCGATTTAAATGCATGCAAATGCATTTAAATCGGCCCGATTCGGGCGCGCGCCGGATCGGCACCCGGATTGGCCATTGGTAAAGGTGCGATTGGCCTTGGGTCAGGTCTGGACCACGTTTTAGGCCCGACACCCAACTTTACCATGATTTCGCACCCGTTTTCGGGCGCGAACGTTTGGTAAAATCAGGCCCAATGTGTAATATCTAAGGGTAGATCAGTTCAGAGTTGTCACCTTCGTGCAGAACCGGAGTTCAAACTTTAATTCTGAGTATTTTGTCTGGACATAGCGAGGCGTAACCTCAAATTCTGCTGAATCACATGTATTAAAATCCACAACACTTTCATTCACACGTACACACACAATAGAAAGTGGCTATTAACATTCAGTTGATACTCATTTCAGCCTACAATGTATGAGTGCACCAGCAATAAATGCAGCTCAAGATTGGAGCCTAAAATACCACAGATAAACAGGGACTATTTTGGGCCAGTACTGTTGGTCATAATCACCTGTCATATTTCTACTTCTTACTGAGCTTCTAACTCAGAACTGGTGCCAGGTTTACTGGAACTTCCTTCCAGGGAATGAAGATAAGAGAGTTGCAAATGTGGCATGATCTGGTGTCACGTGACCAAGTTGTAATATATTCAAATCCCCAGAATGTCCCCAAACACTGGTGGCAATGATGCTTTAGGCATTAAACTGGGGATGAGGTCACCTCTGAATCGCAAACTATTTATTTTTCACATGCTGGCTGACCTGCTGTGTAATCATCAATTTTGTCTTGAATTTGCAAGTTGGGAAAGTCAACCTCCAGCATCGTTAAGTTGAAGTGCGGAGATAAAAGTGCAATGCATGGTAAAGGAAAAATAAACATGAGGCGTAATTATTTCAGGACAGACGACTACTCTGAAAATGGATGTCGAGTCAAAGAATTTCTCAGCATTCAAAACTGAAAATTTCACTAAACAAAACACAGAACAGCAAACGAGTTAGAGCAAACACAGGATTATGTACAACACAGGGCAGACCACAGGAATCAATACTGCAGGATTGGAGTTAATAGATTAGATATTCCAGTCAGAACAGCTGTAAGAAATACAATCAGCTCCTGGCAGCTGCTAACAAAATGAGAATTTGAGAAAAAGCTTCAAATAGCAGAGCATCTGGTACAAATGAGACCTAATGCTCAATCACTGCTTCCAAATGTACAGCTCTGGGATTCTAACCATCAATGGTCCCCGACTAATCTAATAGGATTTGGAAAAGCAGGGCTAATGTCATCCACCACTCTGAAACCTCTAAACAAACTGTAATCTGCAATCTGGCTCCAATCACACTACCTGTGAGGTAGCAATGAGGTGGAGCTGGGTCTCATCAGGAGGCATGTGGAATTTGAGCTGTTTTCAGACATGGGTGAAAAATAGAAAGGGGCCAAGGGGGGATTCCAGAGGTAATGGTGTGGGAGTGGGAAGGAACCCTCTGACTCTGACTTAAATTCTCTGATGTAATTGAACTTTAGAAGTTAATACAGCATCAATCTTTTTCTCTTCCTCCTGAGCACTTGCAAAGACTGTTCCGTGACTACTCCTGATCATAAATGACCTTCCCATCTCATCTTAATTTGAACTTTATTCTCCCGTCTCTCAGCACCTTCAGTAAGAACAGAATAAAGAGGAGAACCAGTCGACTTATTAGTTGTAGTAACTGGCCCCTTTAAGGGAGATCATGTCACCTGGTCACCCAATGGGGAATGAGCACGGGGAACTTTTGCAACCAGAACAGGTCCTAGAGCTGGAAGTGTTGACATTGTGAAGGTACCTCTTTTTGTGTACCAACCAAATAAACAAAATCAAATTAATTCAGGGACAACTGAAAAAGGGCAGCTCCCTAAAAGGAGGAGAACCACCCAAAATAAAAAACAAAGCAGAAAGGAAACTTAAAATATCAAATTAAAATGTGATTATTGGGGTCAATAATACACCCCAGTCCCTGCGGTGCCCAGTGGGCATGGAAGGCATCATCTGTTTCTTCGGACACTGCATGCTCCCTTTCCAGGGATACCTGGCCGAGAATATAGCCGCAGTAGAGGGAGTCAGGGTGAATGACCCCCTCGATCACCCGCTGCCTGGACCTATTAATGCAGACATTGTGAAGGCACCCTGTATTTACCTCCTTGTAAATAAATAATTTTAGTTCATTATAGTAACTGATGGTCGCCAATCTTTGCACTTGCTACATTAGTATAACCAATGCTCAAGGTAATTTGGTACAGACAGGAGAGAGTCACAAACTGAACTTCTTTATCCTCTCTCTGCCTATGGATAAGCAGATGTGTTACTGATTTTTTTTGGATAGGCTGAGGCATGTTTCCCCAAACCCTCAGTTTACAGTGTCCAATTTTGTATGAAATTCACAGCAAATTTATGCTATGTTTAACTCAAAAGGTTAGTTTATTTCACATTCAAACCCCGGAAGTGGCAGGGGTTGGGGGGAGGTGGTATTTGTAGGATTGTTCACATAATATATATATATTATATTATATATATTTATATTTATATATATAGTGAGGGGGATAGAAAAGAGGGACATTTTACAACAATGGGTAAGAACAGTAAAAGAACCCCAGAAATGAATATGAGCTCATGCAATATTTCAAAAGTGTGGAAAAAGTCAAAGTACAGATATGTTTTCCTTTGTGGCAGAGTCCAGTCCAAATGAGTTTCTGGTTGGAGACAACAACATGAAAATCCTTGAAATAAATGACAACTTAGTCTTAGCACAAAAATCCCATTGTACTATGTGACAAATGTTAAACAGAGACTTTTAAACTCAAACAGGCTTCAAGGAGTTGAGAGATTGTCGTCAGCTGTTTGCTCAGCTGGGAAGAGGTAGATTTCTTTCCAGTTGATGCTAAAACAGCAGACTGAGGAATTCTTAGTTCCCAAAGGAATATAGAAATTTCAAAATGGTCAGCTGAGTCATGTGACCTTCTTTCTTCACAATGATGTCAAAAGGGATCTTTATTTATTGTCTGGGACTGGCTTTTGGTTTCAAGGCTGATAATGTCCCGGCTTTTGAAAGAGTTACCATCCATATTGAGGTTCTTACATTCGGAAGCCATTGTCTAGACAGATCTTCTGACTCCTCTAGAGGAGTAAGCTGATCAAAATACAAATGAAGTCAACAGTCCCATTTTTAAATGGACATGGACAGTCCCAGGTGTGAAATTAGTCTGTTCGCAATTCTACAGGTATAATCATAGAAACCCTACAGTGCAGAAAGAGGCCATTTGACCCATCGAGTCTGCACCGACCACAATCCCACCCAAGCCCTACCCCCATATCCCTACATATTTATCCACTAATCCCTCTAACCTACGCATCTCAGGATGAGATACTAAGGACACTAAGGGGCAATATCTCAGGACACTAAGGGGCAATTTTTAGCATGGCCAATCAACCTAACCCGCACATCTTTGGACTGTGGGAGGAAACCAGAGCACCCGGAGGAAACCCATGCAGACATGAGGAGAATGTGCAAACTCCACACAGACAGTGACCCAAGCCGGGAATCAAACCCAGGTCCCTGGAGCTGTGAAGCAGCAGTGCTAACCACTGTGCTACCATGCCGCCCTAATGATTTTCAATCTGCAACTCCCCTGGTTTTGTGATTATAATGTCCTTACAATTGGGCGTGTGATTCCACAATGCTGAGAGGAGGATTCTTCTTTTCTGGTAACCCCTGATGGTAGCTTCCAGAACAAAGGGCCAATCGCGTGGTCTTGTGACTTGTAAGCTGGGAGCCAGGAGGTCTGGGATCCTGTTTGTATGCATGCATTTTTCATCAGATTTTACAGCTATTGAAATGAAGAGATGGGTTACCAAGTAATTCAGTGAAATTAGTTTGCACATAGACCATGATAAGTGTATTGTTTCCTCACACCCCTTCCACCCCACCATTCCAATTTTGTCCTCTGCTGAAGGAGATGTCTTTGGTCTGTTTATTTGTGCTGCACATGTGAAGATGCAGTGCCTGTCTCAGTGAATCATAGAATCATAGAAACCCTACAGTGCAGAAAGAGGCCATTTGGCCCATCGAGTCTGTACCGACCACAATCCCACCCAGGCCCTACCCCCATATCCCTACATATTTACCCGCTAATCCGTCTAACTTACGCATCTCAGGACTCTAAGGGGCAAGTGAGTAGAATCTTTTACTCGCTCTAGTGATGTGTTTGGAGGTGGGGAGGACATTTAATTGGGTGAGAGAGTCATATGCAAGCATCGGGTCATTGCCCACCATTGCCAAAATTAAGTAAGGGAATTGACCCCTGCCAATTGACCCCCTTAAATGGACAACTAATGATCACTTAAAGACCTCATCCCACCACCACTGATATCAACCCAGCTGAAGATGGGGAGCATGTCAAGTAAACCTGTACAGGCCGCTTGTCATCACCATGGTTTGGTGGTCCTTCCTTTAAAAGCACTTAGTGCCTGATAAGTGACCTGACATTGGGGTCAGGGGCTGATGGCAGCTGGAGGCCACCCTCATGCTGCGGACACAGACTCACCCGGCTCCCACCTTCCCCCCCTTGCCCCTGCAACCCTCTAGAATCCCTGACCTGTGACCCCCTATCCCACAAAACACCACTCCCCATTACTTCTGGCCTGGGCCTCTCTGTGATCCTGGGCCTCCGGTGGCTGTCAGGTTCTAGAAAGAGCCACCATCTCCCCGGTGACCCTGCTGTGCAATGGACTTTAACCTGGTGTTGTTAAACCTCTTACTGTGTTTACCCCAGTCCAACGCCGGCATCTCCACATCTTCCAAAAGAGCTACCAGCCTCTGATTGGCCAGTAGCTCTCAGTAGATGGGAACTTCAGCCGACTGGGGTCCTGATCCCAGGAAAGGCCCACTGGTGGTTTCTGGTGCCTGATCAGTTCATTGTTGGCCGGGCCTTCCTCAAAAGAGGCAACACAGGTCTTTCACTGGCTCTCCAACCAGCTGGGGAAGACTATTGCCTCCACAAGATTCCATCCAGTGTTTCAGGCTGTTTAAAGTGAGGGATGTTTTTAAAGTGCATCTCTGCTTTCTGTTGCTGAATTATGCATTTTTGTTTTGCAGGCTGGTGTCTAATAACTGCCTTCCTTACAACAAAATCAGTTAATGGAATAAATTGCAACTACTCAGAGTGCAATTATCAGTCAGGTTCTTGTGATGGCAAAAATAATGATTAACTTTTTTGGTGGTTTGTTTGTGCTTCACCTTGAACTTTTGTCATCATCAGACTTTCAGACAATTGAGTTTTGAATAAAAAAATTTTAAATAATAAATTTTTAAAAACATCACTCAGTGTAATTCTTGAGACCATGACTCTGGGGTTAAGAGTCCCATTAACTGGTAACTGAGCTAACTATTTTGTATAAAAATGCCCTCCACAAGACCTCCAGTAAGCTGGTTTCCCAAATGAAAATAAGTCAAATGTGTCCTTCATGCAATAAAACTGTTTATGCAGTTTTTATACAAATTTATACAATTTTTTGCATTTCCCAAGAAAGACAAATCATTGTGATTATTGTCTTTTTTTTTCTCTCCCTCTGCACCTCCCTTTAGTTAAAGATGAAACCTGTTCTTGGTTGAAATTGGTTCATTTACTTTATTTTCTGATATAATTCTCCTATGGTCTACCACTACCCAGTCACTGCAACAAAGTATTTTTTTTAAATCAAAGTTCACAACACTTTGATTAAACATTCTGAAACCACTGATGTTCTTCTGCTACAGCCGGAAAGGCATGTGGAAAAGTTATGCATGCACGACCTTCCGCAGTGCATCTGTGCAACCATTCCTGACATCTTTAACCGTCACTCCAGGCAGGCAACACCACCTTCAGAACTCCTGATTACATCTATACCCTGACTGTACCATTTCCTACGATTACCACATTCCTTGTCACTCCACTTCAATGTCTTCCTGTACCACAGTTTCATGATCAGTTTGATGATCTACCTGCTGATTCTGCCCTTATCCAGGCAAGTAGGAAATCTCATATCTTATGGATCAGGGTGAAGTTCAAGGCTCCACAAACCCCGCACCTGGAGTCACTCTACCTGCCTGACTTGCAGTCACACTAAGGTGACCGTTTGTCCATTTCTGTCCCAGACTGCCTGGATTTTATCCGTCCTGGCCACGGTCCTGAATTGGATGGCTTTATGTCTGGTTTTGAGCTTTAGTTCATTAACTGCAGTGGGGCCCTTGCTCATTCCTATCCCTATCTGGAGCGGTAAAAGAATGTGTCAACTTGTGACAGAGACCAGAAATATGTTCAACTGTGGACATGAGATGGGTCAAATCTATTAGGAATGGGGGCACTTCATATGGTGCGCTGTTTTTGATGATTAAAGGGACCAGTCCATGAGAGGCCGGTTCTGCCACAAGTGAAGCACATGAAGTGGTTCTCAGGTACCATTGTGTGTTGTTGTTTTTTGTATTAGCACCTGTAACCAAGCCGATGTAGCCACTGATTGTCATGGTGGAGCATGCCAGCTCATAGGCCATGAAGTCATCTACTTCTGATGTCAACTGGTGTCTCCCAGTCACAAGAATCGATGTTTAGAACCATCATTTATGTAGCAAGTTTACCACAGTGAAAGTCTCAAACTGCTTCATCAGAGTGCCAGCAAATGAAATTTGAATGAGGAGAGAGGAGGTGCAAGAGTTGATAGCCAGAAGCTTTGTCAAAGAGGAAGAGTCTAATGAGTATCTTAAAGAGCAAAGAGAGTTAGAGAGATGGAGAGGTTCAAGGAGGGAATTCCAGAGTTTAGGCTCCAGGGCTTGAAAGCGCAGCCTCCAATGGTGGAATGCAGAGGCTATAATTGGAGGAGTGCAGAAATCTCAGAGTGCTGTGGGGCTAGTTTTGTGACATACATTCACCATGGATTTTATTCCATGCTCCGTCCCATTTTTGGCAGAGGGTAAGTAAAATATGTCAGGTGGCTAGCCCACCTCCAAACAGTGCCCATAAATTAGGGGGTGGGTAAGGGGCCCATTAGCCCTTCCACCTCTAGGCCCAATGAAGCCCTTAACTGACCCATTCTAAGACCTCAATCCAACCCCCGCATAATATGCCAGTCTGGAGAAGGTGGGTGGGAATGGAAACGCTACTCTTCCACCCAAGTTAATGGAAAGGTAGAAAGAGAAAGGGGATGATACATCCTTTGGATGGTGCCCTGTATGGATCCCCCACCTCCCCAAATTGTTCCTCCTCTTTATGTCTCTCTGCCTGGCTTCCAAAACCAATCCTACCACCTCGCTTACCCCAACCCCGGGTACCCAATCTAGTCCTGCCCAAACATCCTGAGATTTAGCTGTCTCCGATATCCATGACGCTGACACATGGGCCTGCCACAGTGTAATATTACTGCGATTGCAGCAATCAGATAAATCAGATTGGTCAGCAGCTCACAAAGGTGCGACTTCCTTGAACTGAGGGGTGGAGGTCTGACCCTCAGCTTGTTCAGGTCACCTGCAGCATGTTGATGTATTATCAGTTCCTGATTGACCCTATCTCCAGGGAGGAGAGCTGTATGCCTTCCTCAACTCCCCCATAAAAATCCAGCCCTATGTACTCCTGACCAGCTCTCAGTAGAGCTCAGATGACATTACCAAACAGTAAAAGCTCTGCTTAGTACAGGGCAAACTGCCAGTGACCTGGACACTAGAATCTCTGAGGCAATAGTGAAGCATCAGGTGCTGACACGAAGGACTCAGTGTGATATGTTCAGAGCCTGTTCAGTGCAGGTGAGGATGGTAACTCTCTCAGGGAGCTCAGCCTAAGGCCTGGCCAATTTTAGTACCTGGGCCATATTTGATTTGATTTCATTTATTATTGTCACATGTATTAGCATACAGTGAGAAGTATTGTTTCTTGCGCACTGTACAGACAGAGCATACCGTTCATAGAGAAGGAAACGAGAGAGTGCAGAATATAGTGTTATAGTCATAGCTAGGGTGTAGAGAAAGATCAACTTAATGCAAGGTAGGTCCATTCAAAAGTCTGACGGCAGCAGGGAAGAAACTGTTCTTGAGTCGTTTGATACGTGACCTCAAACTTTTGTATCTTTTCCCGATGGAAGAAGGTGGAAGAGAGAATGTCTGGGGTGCGTAGGATCCTTGATTATGCTGGCTGCTTTGCCGAGGCAGCAGGCAACAGAGTCAATGGATAGGAGGCTGGTTTGCATGATGGAATGGGCTACATTCATGACCTTTTGTAGTTTCTTGCGGTCTTGGACAGAACAGGAGCCATACCAAGCCATGATACAACCAGAAGGAATGCTTTCTATGGTGCATCTGTAAAAGTTGGTGAGAGTCGTAGCTGACATGCCAGGCGAATAAAATTGGTGCTGGTAGAGTATGGTAGGGTGGGTGAAGATTGCAGGGTTGAGAATGTGAGGCAAGCCCCGGATGGGGCTAGGCTCAGGGACTGATCCATCCACAGTCCAGTGCAGAAACCCTCCCTCTGCTACACGGCCCATAGGGACTCCACGGAAGCTTAGCTTGGGCATAATGCAGAATCTCGCTGTGGTGTTGTGTCTGGTCTGTTATGGGACCCCTGAACCCTCAAGTGAAGATAGTGTTCGAGCTCGAATGCTTTTCCCAAGTAATTTAGGCCATCACCCAAGCATCTTACCACAGTCACTATGGAAAGATACTCTGGCAGAAATGTGGGAACATTGAAGACCTAGTATGCACTGTCTCAATTATTCCCCATCCATAATGCACCCTCCAAGAGAGAGATACATGACATCTGCTAGGTATCTCTGGACAGCTTGTCGATGGAGAGGATTTTAGTTTCAGGCTGTCTCTGTGGCCATTGATTAACTACTAAGGGAGGCAATTGGGAAGCAGCTGACTGGGGATCTTTAGTTGTGTGGTGAAGTTGGGGGATCTGAGCCCCCTCTGTTAGGCCTCCTGGTTTTACATTCAGGGAAGTATTTTTTTAAATTTACCTTTTCAGTGGCAGCTGGCTGCAGCAGCAACTTTAAGGAGCCCTGCTCAGGCCATTTGGAAACCTGTTTTATTGGAACTTACCCAGTCTGGCAGCATCTGCCTCAGGGCAGCCCAGTCTGACAGGCAGACCCACAACCAGGTGTTAGGTAAAAACTGCTCCTACAGCGCTGCAGCAAAGAATATCTTGAATCGAGCAGCAAGCTTCAAAGACTTGGGGAAAAGACTTTCATCTTGATCTTTTCAACTTTTTTCTTTCTTTAAATGATTAATCAGCACAGCTCCAAACTCAGGTATAAAGATAAGTAAATCCTTTAATTAATTCAAGGTCTAGGTGAGGGTCTGACTATAGCTGGAATTTTAATTGGTTTGTTGACATCCTTTCATGTGGTGCTTCTGCTCGCTGCCTGGGAGAAAGATGATGTTAAAAAGCTGAACTGTTGCTGAGAGAGGAGCTCCGCCCAAGCATCAACTTGGATATGCTTTCCCTCCCTGCCAAGCCCACACCAGTCACTGTGCTAATGTCACGCTGAATCTCCCCACTCCCAGAATTCGTGCCACTATACTGATCCCCCTCCAGATGAAAACTACATCCGCCATATCCAACCCTGCCTCTCCCACCCTACCACATTACACTTTCCCTCTTAGAGACACCATCCCTTCCTACCATCAGCCCGTTCAGTTCTCCCCCCAGGGTCCCAACATTGACTTAACAAGATACCACCCACCCCTTCCCCCTTATGCCTTCCTTCCCTGCTCACTCCAGCGATCCTCACATTTTATGTCTTCCACCCACCATCATCATATCCACAAGAACAAGAAAGGGGGCAGCAGGATGGCACGGTGGTTAGCACTGCTGCCTCACAGCTCCAGGGACCTGGGATCGATTCCCGGCTGGGGTCACTGTCTGTGTGGAGTTTGCACATTCTCCCCGTGTCTGCATGGGTTTCCTCTGGGTGCTCCGGTTTCCTCCCACAGTCCAAAGATGTACAGGTTAGGTTGATGGGCCATGTTAAATTGTCCCTTAATGTCCCGGGATGCATAGGTTAGAGGGATCAGCGGGGTAAAAATGTGGGGTAATGGGTATAGGGCCTGGGTGGGATAGTTGTCGGTGCAGATTCGATGGGCTGAATGGCCTCATGGAGGTCATAGAGGTTTACAGCATGGAAACAGGCCCTTCGCCCCAACTTGTCCATGCCGCCCTTTTTTTTTAAGCCCCTAAGCTAGTCCCAATTGCCCACATTTGGCCCATATCCCTCTATACCCATGTAACTGTCCAAACGCCTTTTAAAAGACAAAATTGTACCTGCCTCTACTACTACCTCTGGCAGCTTGTTCCAGACACTCACCATCCTCTGTGTGAAACAATTGCCCCTCTGGACACTTTTGTATCTCTCCCCTCTCACCTTAAACCTATGCCCTCTAGTTTTTGACTCCCCTACCTTTGGGAAAAGACATTGACTATCTAGCTGATCTATGCCCCGCATTATTTTATAGACCTCTGTGAGGTCACCCCTCAGCCTCCTACGCTCCAGAGAAAAAAGTCCCAGTCTATCCAGCCTCTCCTTATAACTCAAACTATCAAGTCCTGGTAGCATCCTAGTAAATCTTTCCTGCACTCTTTCTAGTTTAATAATATTGTTTCTATAATAGGGTGGCCAGAACTGCACACAGTATTCCAAGTGTGGCCTTACCAATGTCTTGTAGAACTTCAACAAGACGTCCCAACTCCTGTATTCAATGTTCTGACCAATGAAACCAAGAATGCCGAATGCCTTCTTCACCACTCTGTCCACCTGTGACTCCACTTTCAAGGAGCTATGAACATGTGCCCCGAGATCTCTTTGTTCTGTAACTCTTCCCAACGTTCGACCATTAACTGAGTAAGTCCTGCCCTGGTTCAATCTACCAAAATGCATTACCTCGCATTTATCTAAATTAAACCCCATCTGCCATTCGTCAGTCCACTGGCCCAATTGGCCTCCTTCTGCTCTGTAGGGATTCTATGAGCACCCCCCGCCCCCCACCACCCCGCCCCCCACCACCCCGCCCCCCACCCCGCCCCCCACCACCGCCCCCCACCACCGCCCCCCACCACCGCTCCCCCCCCACCCCACCACCGCCCCCCCCCCCCCCCCCCCCGCCCCACGCCTTTGGTGTCTTGCGCACAAACCATACCTACATTCCAGTGAAGTGTTGACTGTCCAATATGTGCTCTAAAAAACTCCCTTGCTGGGTGCAAGCCACGTTTGTCAGGTCGCCAAACAGAACGGCATGAATTTCCACTTGAGGAGGGTGGATGATTTGACCAGGGCAGAAGATCCAGTCTGTTGGGGTTTTTATTGAGTCTGTAAATTAGGATCCCAATGAGCTTCAGTGGGAAGATCAACAAGTCATTAGTGCACCATGAAAATTGGGAGCGCAAGAGCTCACCTTCGTTTTGTGAGGTGGAAAACTGATTTTTCACATTCTGACATATTCGCTGCCCCCACTTGCCATGAACCCGCTGTTGATGGGAAAGGGCAATTCCAGTGGAGATGCAACCAGCAGTCAGTATTGAACCAGCTCCTGGCTGGGTCGGAAGAATTCTGTAATTCCCAACTCTGGCACCAGATCCACTATTCATGGGTGCAAAGGTCTGGGTGCCATTTTTAAAGGGCACCTGGGCAGGTAATCATTGTCCATGACAAAGAATGACTCCATTCATGACTGAGCATCACCTTTGGAGGTTGACACACCCCGTGGACAGATGTCAGAAATCACGCTGCATGTATCATCCCACTTCAGCAATGTTTCACTGCTGGTTCTCCTCCAGGCTGCTCAAGAAAAATCAATATCCTCTTTCCCAGGGTTGGAAGCAGGAGGCATCCTGGACACAGGTAACAAAGCAGGTCAACAGGCATGGATCCCACAGGAAACCTGTGCCACAAGCGGATGAAAGATCTGCTGCTTGGGTGAGTGTTACTGACTACCCAATGCCAAAGCACACTCGTAGGGGCACAAAGCATTGTAATTTTGTGACTGCCGAATGTCATCACGCAGCAGGTTGGGTGATAGGCATCACCATCAGATGCTTCATGTGGGCTGAATGTGTGGGAGTTCATTAATGCTCCGAACATTCCACAACATTGTTAGTGCATCTCACAGCCACATAGGGGCTTAAAATAAAAACAGAAAATGTTGGAAAAAGCTCAGCAGGTCAGGCACCATCTGTGGTGAGAGATACAGAGTTAACCATTGAAATCTTGCTGCCATTCACGCTGGTGGGATTTTATGGTCTCGCCAATGGTGCAAACTCCACCACGGGTTCCTGGGCAGAGATGCATTCAACAGGAAACGCCACTGACAACAGCAGGACCATAAGATCCCACCGCCAGCGAATGGCACACCACCTCCCATCGCCAGAAAGGGAGAAAAATCCCACCCAACGTTTCCAGCCTGTGACCTTTCATCGGATCTCGGCAAAGTCTGAAATGTAACAGATTTTGAACAAAGGATGGGTGTGACAAAGACAAAAGCAAAAAAAGAGGCTGCATTTTGAACAGGGCAGAGAAATCCCGATCCTACAGATGAGACAAGGCATGAGATTCTTGTGAGTAATGCGACTTTGAAAAACAAGAACAACTATAACTGTTCAAATGCCCCACAGCAGGATCCACTCACTAGTACAGCAGACACAGAAATTAGCAGCTGTAGGGGCCACTGGGGAATATTCAGAGAATGCTGTGAAACTGCCCCCGTACCCATATCTCTCAAGGCTCCTGTCCATCTGCAAGAGAAACTCATGCGCAGTAAGTGCAATCAGGCACAGACAGGAGGACTGTCTTCAGGATCCTAACTCCGTTTGAAGAAGAGACCACAGAGCTGGCAGGTGAACAGGGTAACATTCCTGTGCTGAAGGGGAGATTGGACTTGTCCAACCATCTCCTGTCCGTTTCTCCCCACTGGGAAGCAGCCTTATATGTATCTTGTGTAAGCCTCACAGCTCGTAACACTAATAATTCTTTGTGTCCTTCAGTGCAGCCTCCAGACCCCACTCCCAATCCAGGCATAAGAGGAGAAGACCCCCAACCCCCAGCTCCAATTCCACCTTTGTGGAGGAAGGGTGGGACCCTCAGAAGATGCACCATCAAGGTATTCCTCAGCACCTCCCACCAGCACAGATACGTTCAGCTGGGCTGGTATTCTGTCAATAGCCATTGGCTCAGGGTCACAATCTGGTGATCACATCACTGACACAGGCCCACAGCTGGAGGAGGAAGTGACAGCCAAGTTCTTTTACACCCAGAGGACTGTTGGAGACTGGGTCCATGCTGAGCCTCATGCAGGTGATGAGCCTCTGGACCCAGCCATCAGAGACATGTTGGAGATGCAGAGACAGGCACAGGAATATCAGGCAGAGATGGCAGAGACACCTCAGTCAATAGGGCAAAGTAGTCAGCAAGCAGTCTCCACCTCAGCTATGGGTATCAGGGCTGCACCTAGATGTAGTAATAGGAAAATGAAAATCAAAACATTTTGGAGGCAGATGATGTGCACAGGTGTCCAATCACTGGATAGATGATTTACCATTATAAATATGTTTAATTGTACTGTGTTCAAGTTTATCGTATTCTCATTATCCTGCTAATTGCTGCCATAGTCATGGGGATGAAATGGTGTTGCACTTCATTCCCAATCAGATTCTGATGATGTGGTTCTACCAATACACCATTTATTGCCTCATCATCTCCTACCATCGTCTACCCACCAACTTCCCCCCCATCACCGTGAACCCATACAGTATGACCATTCCTTTCCCCTCTGTCACCCTTCTAATCAGTCTTGAGCATATAGCCTTTACCATCCACATGCCATATCTCCCCTCAGAGTCTACACAGATTACTGTATTCATGCTCACCTTGACCCTAACACCTCCCATTATCTGAGCCACCTGTTTTGTCTGGTTATGTGACCCCCCACATCCCCCCCCCCACTTCCATGAGACCGTCTGCTCGTTACCTGACCATTAACTTGGAGCTGCTACCCTATCGCATCCCTGTAACCCCTCTCTCACTATTCTGTGCACTGCTCAGTACCCCCATTTTAAACCCCAGCGCTCCATCATAGACAGCACCTACCCTTTAGGACAATCACTTTCCCATTATCCCTGCCCTGCCGAGAAACCTGTTTCCCCATCCACAGGCACCTTGCAAAGCTCTTTGCTCTTTCCTCAACTGGATTATAATCCTAGCCCCTTTTTAGGACTATTCTCAAACATTGTACTCCTCAGATGACCACTCTTAAGATGTAGAAAGAAAAGTCTTACAGACACTTAACTGATCTAACTCTTCCTAAAGGGACGGAAACACATGAGAATATTACTGTCATCCAGATAACCTTGTTAACCAGTTTCAGATTATAACAACTTGGATATTTATAAGGGTCCTGGCATGTCTCCTGTATTCTCCACTGAAGAATGTATGGAGATAGTTTATTGAGTTTGGATTCAGAAGACGATATGAGACAATATATTTTCTAAATCATATAAAAGTTATTTAAGAACAAAACATGCAATTCACAAGAATATCACAAGATTGATTGTTCTTGGAAAAGGATAATTTTGTTTCTACTGGAGATTCCAAGTTTAAATAATGTTATAGAAAGATATTTAAGACATCCACCAATATTGAAAGCAGTGTTTTTCTAAAATCCCTTAATAGAAAGCTACAGAGTCCAGCAAGATATGTCTATCCCAATTAAGAGGGAAACATTCATCACTATACTACAGCAGCCATACTTTTATCGTGAGAAATGTTGGAGTTAATCCAACTAATCTAAAACTCCAACAATGTGTGGTTCCAATATTTATAGCATAAAAGAGCTGAAACAGCAGGAAGCATGTTGAACACTTGTGCTGGACAACAGCCTTTGTTTTAGTCAACATCCTTTATTTTAGTTAGAAGTGCAGATAGTGCTCACTGCACTCCAGTTCCAGGATTCAATGAACAAATTATTGAGGGATATTGTTAAGGTTATCCATTGTTAGATTGTGGTATTTTGCAATTTATCAATGCCTTGCTGAGGTGATGTACGGGCCAGTCCCTGTTTATTTCAGAACTGCCTTGTCTTAGAAGATATGCCATATCCTATGCTGTAGGATGTTGGCGTCATTGAGCACTTATGCCTGTCATTTTCATATTCTTTTGTCCAGCAGATGAGCTCTGTTTTTAATTTTGAATCCCTACTTCACAGGGGATCATACTTTTTAGTCTTATAATTCCATATTTCATAGAATCATAGAATCCTACAGTGCAGAAGGAGGCAATTCGGCCCATCAAGTCTGCACCAACCACAATCCCACCCAGCCCCTATCCCCATAACCCCATGCATTTACCTTAACTACCTTAGCTAATCCCCCTGACACTAAGGGGCAATTTACCATGGCCAATCCACCTAATGCGCACATCTTTGGACAACTTTATTTATTTATATTTATAGCTGGACTCTCTTACACCTTTATACACAAGGCATTCTGTCACATTCCTATTTCCATACACTCTTGCATTAATTTGTTGCTTTCCACCCTGCCCCGGAGAACCTGGCTTCCTTAGATGTTCCCCTTTCCCTGCTGACCTGCCTCCCTCATCCAGATTCTTTGACCAATGCCCCAATAGACACCATCCCTTGGCCACCCTCCGTGCATCTGGGACAATTGACACCCAAACTCAATCATAGCATGCCATAGAAAAACGTTTCTGAACGACGGCAAGGTAACAGCTACTCACTTCAAAGTGCAAGACGAAGTCTAGCTCACCTGGTGTATGCCTCTTACAGTTGGGTTTAAGATGGCATGTTTTTCTCGCCCTTCACAAACAAGATTGCAACTGTGAATACAATACCAGCAAGCTGGGGTTTTAATGATTTGGCATGACATGCTAATGTATGCAAAAGAGCTTCCCTAACATCAGCATCAGGAAGGTCAACCACCTACAAACATTCTTCAATCTTAATAACAAAAATTGAATCTACCATCAGAAATCTGAATTTTTGGCCACCACTCAATTACGTTCTCCTTCCCACTTATCTTCCTGTTCCAGACTGGCCCGGAAAATTTCACCCCAGAAGTTTGGATCATTGAATTGTGCATGGCAGAAGGAGACCATTTGTTGCATGGTGTCTGTGCCAGCTTTGTGAAAGTAGGGGCAACATCTAGTGCCCTAAACAATTTCAACAAAAACATGAAACCACGTCACAAACGAACTGGCTGACACGTTGACTTTCATAGCAACTGTGAACGTATTCAATATGAATCAAACTGATATTTTTGAGGGGTGTTAGGAGATAATTAAATACTGAATATTTGTGCTCCAGAACATGCCATGATCCAAGCCAAGCTGTCCCACTACAACTCAGGCATCTATCCAACAATCTGGAAAATAGCCCAGGTATGTCCAGTCCACAAAAAGCAGGACAACTTCAATCCAGCCAATTACTGCCCCATCAGTCTATTCTTGACTATCAGCAAAGTAATGGAAGGGATTTGTCAAGTGGCACTTACTCTGCAATAATCTGCTATATTGATCTGATAATATTGCAGTTATCAGCAATATTCAATTTGAATTCCACCAGGGCCACTCATCTCCTGACCTCATTATAGCCTTAGTCCAGACACAGGCAAAAGAACCAAACTCAAAATGTGAGATCAGAATAACAGACCTTGAATCAAGGAGTCTTAACAAAACTGGAGTCAATGGGAATCAGGGGGTACTGGGAAGACTGTCGTGATTGTTGGTCAATCATCTCAGTCCAAGGGCATCACTGCAGGAGTTCCTCGGGTAGCGTCCAAAGCCCAACTATGACTATGTTCGAGACTGAGATTGATGGATTTCTAGATATTAAAAATATCGAAGGATATGGGATAGTGCAGGAAAAGGGCATTGAGTTAGAAGATCAGCCATGACCTAGTTGAATGGTGGTGCAGGTTCGAGGGGCCAAATGGTCTACTCCTCTATCTCCTATGTTTCTATGAAAAGGAAGAAAATAAGTCAGGGAGCACATGGTCCATTAGCACCAGCTGCAACAGCTTAATCCATGTCTCATTATATATGTATATAGTTATGCATTATGCCTGTTTAACTTTTATGTTACACAATGGTCTGTACATGGTTTCTAATTGTGCACACTGTTCCATCTCACACCACCTGTTGTTCCAAATAGCTGGGAAAGAAGTAGACTGAGTGGTCATGTGATTACATGGCTACAAAAAGGGTTGTGTGTCAGGAGCACAGGAGTTTTCCCCGAGAGCAAGGAGTTCTCCCCGGGAGCGCGCACAGAGTACTAGCATGAAGTAACTGATAAGCTAGTGAATAAATTGCTATTCATTATAAATCCTTGTTATCAATGTTTCAGGAACCCAACACATTTATCCAATGTTTTCATGAAAATCAAGAAAATAAGTCAGGAAACTCATGGTCCATTAGTTCTTTTTAACATCATAGCTGAATCAATGTTCCTACATTTGAACCGTGTCTACTTTAAGCACCACTCAATAAATTTATTGGGTGCAGTAAAGTTAAAGAAATTCCTCAATAATTTTTGCTTTCCGAGTTAAATGCAGTGACTGCAATCCGTAATATGCTCTCTTCTGAAAGAATAATTTGACTTCAGAATTTGCTGAATGCTGAGCTGGAGTTAAGCGCAAGGAATGGGCCTGTAGATTGCCAATCAAATCTACATCAAACCTTAAGTGGTGTGCAAACTCAGTTTGGGTTTAGTTTGGGTTCTATCAGGGTCACTCAGCTCCTGACATTGCAACCTTCATTCAAACATGGACAGAAGAGCTGAACTCCAGACGTGAGTTGAGAGTTTCTGCCCTTGACATCATTCAGCATTTGACCAAGTATAGCATCAAAGAGTTCTAACAAAGCTGGAATCAATGGGAATCACATCAGACAAGTGCCAGGCATGACCATCTCCAATAAAAGAGAATCTAACCATCGCCCCTTAATATTGAAGGGCGTCATTATCTTCATTGAGTATGATCAGATTAATTCCAACAGCACAAGATTTGAACCCCATCCCTGATGTGGACTCGGTGCCTACCTCCTTGCTCTACCCATAATAAGAAAAACACACCGTTCCGCCTCCACAGCGAAGAACAGATCATGGAAAAGTCCATTGAGTTTGGGCAGGATTTTCCAGTTTCGGGGCGAGTGCGACCGGAAAAATCCCGCCCACCATGTGTGATGATACTTTGTCTATAAGAAATATACTTTTATCATGTTTCTTGTAAGGGGTTTGTTTGAAAGTCAACTCTGTTTTATACAGTGCTGACTTGTCTGGGCAGCAGGAAGCTCAATGTTGAGAATGTAGCATAATGACTGATTTTATCAAGGACATGTTTGTTTAAACAGAGTTAATGTATTTTTGTTTGCTTAGATTTCCCTTGAAGTTTCAGAGTAGAGTTTTGATTAGGTTGATTGACAGAGTCATGTGATTAATGGGAGGAGCTAAGCCTGCAAGAAAAGCAGTGTTTTAGTTTCATTTTTAAAACCAAGAGCGGTTGTTGACCAGAGCTGTTTAAAAAGGTGGCTCTCTTTGTCGCTCTGAAAAGATCTCTCCTGAGGTGTTCAAAAAGTGCTAAAACTGTTAACAAGTATAAACACATAGGCCTGTGCTGTTTGGTAAATAATTTTGAAGAGGGTTTTTAAGTCTTAAAAAGAATATTGCAGAATTGGAACTAATAGAGATGGGTAGCAGGTAAGAATTGTATCTTGTCATGGTAAGTATTGTCTAAATTTTAAATGTTAAGCTGATTCATTTGTTATAGTTAAACTGTACTGTTAAATCAAATTTGTTTTGATAAAAGCTTCCTCGTGTGTCAGTAGAATCACACCTGGAGTGAAACATCTTATCCTCACACAAATGCCAAAATTGAAAAACTGTTGGGGTTTTTTCATTATATACCTTAGGATTTCTGATCGGCACCCTAACACATGCGATATATTGAAAAACCTTGGCAAATAGCAAATAATCACCAAGGACCTGTCTTCCATCAGAGAACTCTAAATGAAGAATATCTTCATCAAATCCACCACCAATGACCCACTGTGGTCACCTTGACTTCCCAAAGCCTGTCCACCACCTCAAGGAAGAAGTCAGGAGTTGGGTAGAATACTTGCCTGGATGAATGCAGCTGCAGCAACACTCAAAAAACTCAGCACCATCCAGGACAAAGCAGCCCATCCACCAACTTAAACATTCAATCCCTGCACCACCAATGCACAGTGGCAACAATATGAGCCATTTACAAGCAACTCATCAAGCCCCATTCAACAGCACATTCCAAATGCACAATCTAGGACAAAGGCAGTAAACACATAGGAACACTTCCACCTTCAATTCACATACCATCGTGACTTGGAAATATAATACCATTCAAAATCCTGAAACTTCTTATCTGCACTGTGGGTGTACATAATGCCTCACATACTGCAGCAGTTCAAGAAGGTGGTTCACCACCATACTCGCAAGGGCAATTAGGGATGGGCAATAAATGCTGACCTAGCACACATTCCAGAGATCACTATATAAAGTAGAGTATATAACTCACATCATGTGCTCTTTTTCAGCACAAGACAACAAACATCAAGTAAAGATCACGAGATTGGGATTAGTTTAATGCAAGATGAAGCAAAATAAAGGGAGGTTACAGAGCCAGATACTATACAGATAATAAATGTACCTAATGCGGTATACTTAGCTGAAACATAACACAGCTTTGTGGGTATGAAATTGAATTGTCCAGATTGGCTGATACTTCAGTACATTGATAAAACTGTTCAAATGGTCATCATCAGTTGGGGGGCTAGTGGGAGGCAATGTCTGTCTTTCGTGCTTGTTATCTGATGGGATCTCTGGAAAGCTGAAAACCCCATGTCCCTGCATAACTGCCTCCAGGATGTCTGTGCAGAATACCCTTTCCATTCATATGCAGCACAATATTTTTACTTATGGCATCAGGAAAGGATCACACTGCCATCTCCTGCATAGACCAGGGATAACTGGACAGGAGAATTCTTTCATCAGATCCTGGAATTATATATTACAGCACAGAAGGAGGCTATTTAGCCTATTATCTTGATGCTGGCCCTCCAGAAAAGCCATCCACCTCATCCCACTCTTCTGCCTTTTCCCTGCAGCCCTGCAATTTTCTTTTTCACTTCAGATAATTATCCAATTCTCTTTTGAAAGCTCGAATCTACCACGCTCTCAAGCATCTCGGGATCTGGGGTTTGTGTAGTCAAACAATAGGAAGCTCATGTTAAATTAGAAATATTGCATTCACAGTATGGGGAATGGATGAAAGCCAACTCAAAGAGTTCAATCAGGTTTTCAAACCGTAGGCACGAAGGCTGTTGCTGGAGAGGGTGGGGGATTATAAAGGAATTTAAATGTACCCTCTCAAGTTTTCTGACATGGGGTACATGCTCTACTTCACCACCTTCCAAATCTTACATTCATTCCAATTCTTTAAGCAGTAATATCTCTGTTTCAAATGGTTCTTGATCTTTCACCTATGTCATGTGGCCAATGTCAAGAAACTGAACTGGACCAGACATATAAATACTGTGGCTACCAGAGCAGGTCAGACGTGAGGAATACTGCAAAGAGTAACTCACTTCCTGACTAACCAAAGCCTGTCCACCATCTACAAGGCACAAGTCAGGAGTGTGATGGAATACTCTCCACTTGCCTGGATGAGTGCAACTCCAACAACCCTCAAATAGATCTACATCATCCAGGACAAAGCAGCCTACTTGATTGCTACTCCTTATACAACCAGTCACTCCCTCCACACCAACAAACAGTAGCAGCCATGTGTACCATTTACAAGATGCACTGTAGGAACTTACCAAAACTCCTTAGGTAGAACCTTCCAAATATTTAGAGTCATAGAGGTTTACAGCATGGAAACAGGCCCTTCGGCCCAACTTGTCCATGCTGCCTTTTTTTTTTTAAACCCCTAAGCTAATCCCAATTGCCCGCATTTGGCCCATATCCCTCTATACCCATCCTACCCATGTAACTATCTAAATGCTTTTTAAAAGATAAAATTGCATCCGCCTCTACTACTACCTCTGGCAGCTTGTTCCAGACACACCACCCTCTGTGTGAAAAAATTCCCCTCTGGACACTTTTGTATCTCTCCCCTCTCACCTTAAACCTATGACCTCTAGTTTTAGACTCCCCTACCTTTGGGAAAAGATATTGACTATCTACCTTGTCTATGCCCCTCATTATTTTATAGACCTCTATAAGGTCACCCCTCAGCCTCCTACGCTCTAGAGAAGAAAGTCCCAGTCCATTCAGCCTCTCCTTATAACTCAATCCATCAGTCCCGGTAGCATCCTAGTTTAACTACTACCATCTAGTGGTAGATGTGGTGGTATGATGGCACAGTGATTAGCACTGTTGCCTCACACTGCCAGGGACCCAGGTTCGATTCCCAGCTTGAGTCACTGTCTGTGTGGAGTTTGCACGTTCTCCCTGTATCTTTGTGGGTTTCCTTCAGGTGCTCTGGTTTCCTCCCACAGTGTGAAAGACGTGCTGGTTGACCAGGCGCCAGAGTGTAGCGACTTGGGGAATTTCACGGTAACTTCATTGCAGTGTTAATATAAGCCTTACTTGTGACTAATAAATAAACTTTAACTTATAAAAAGAATAAGGGCAGCAGAGACATGGGAACGCCACCATCTAGAAGTTCCCCTCCAAGCCACTCACCATCCTGACTTAGAAATATATCTCTGTTTTTTCACTGACGCTGAGTCAAAATCCTGAAACTCCCTCTATAACAGCACTGTGGGTGCACCTACACCACATGGACTGCAGCAGTTCAAGAAGACAGCTCACCACAAACTTCTCAAGGGCAGTTACAGATGGACAATGAATGCTGGGGTAGCCAATGATGCCCACATCCTCTTAATGAATAAACAAGAAACAATTATTTCCCTGGGTGAACCATAAACCAAAATTATCAGATTTATCAAATGACAACCAAATGAAGAAATTATCAATAAGATTTTATTTTTTGTTTAATATGATTCAGAACCAATGTAAATTAGACATGAATTAATGAGCAAATAATAAAACGTAAATTTCACCTCATATAGTCATTCTAACAAAAATACATACTACCCAACCAAAAACACCTGCATCATTCCCAGCAGACATATGGCACCACATGCGGTTCCAAAGTTTTTTAATGTGGCCCCTTGTACGCATGGTCTCCTATTTTCCCATTCAATTAATTTGTCCCTCAAGTTGGACTCACCAGCAGCCATGTTCCTCCAGAGTTCCCCTGAGGAGGTCATCACCAAAACAGAATTCTCTTGCAGAACCTCCTGAGCTAGGTTGATGACAGTCTTAATGGCACAGATACCCAGAGACTTCTTTATCACACATCTTTAATAAACTTGTTAAATATCCTGGTCAGCTTTGGCAAAATGAAGCTGCAAATTTGTCCAATTCACAATTCCTGCTCCTACCCCATCTTGTTTTATGGCCCATTTCATTGTATTAAACACAGACGTACACAGCTCTTTGTAAAAGTGCCATCCCTGTTCTCACCTCTACTGCAGCTCACCTTTGTCTGCAGCTCTCCTTTGCCACATGGTTTTCACATGTTAACTTCCTTCCTGTCAATTCTGCTTCAAGGTCAAGAATCGCAAGGTCACATGGACCAGTATTTCATACTATTCAAGAAAATTACAACTGATTTCTTTACAATTGACGCAAACTCTTAAAAATGTTTTTAAAACATTCTTAAAGCAATACAGATTCCACAGGCATTTTCAAGATACTAACTGTCCTTTAAAGCACTGCATTCAGGTCAAAGGTCATCACAACCCATTTCTCACCTAAAATAGAGGTAGTAATAGTGAATGTGGAATTAGCACAGAATCTTTGGCTCTAGCACATGACACATCCTGTGGGATTTGAAATTGGATTAAAACTTACACAGCTGACAGCTTCTGGGAAAAGACTGGCTCCCTGTGAAATTAATATAATATATTATATTTCATGAGAAGCTTTACTGCTGTGATATTAATCATAATCATTAAATATAGAAAAGATGGGACTTTAATTGAAATTTTAAAAGTTTCAACTCCAACTGTGCTATATAGGATTGATGACTTAAACCTCGGCAATCATTGCTTTTAAAAATACTCATACTTTTTTGTCTCTCTACAAAGCAGCAGAGAAGTCACTGACCATGCTCGGCTGGAGACAGCTTGCTCTCCAGGCTGACTCTCCACCAAGAGATCACTCATCATTGACAGCACCCTGCTCCCCAGGGCAAAAGGCATACCTGAAAAATGCAAATGACACAGAAATCAGAAAAAAATTCAGTTGAGTTCAGGATACGTCCTGGAAGTTCCAGGATAGATGTTTAGGGACAGGAGAAAAGTCAATAAAGTTGGGCATTTTAGTTTGAGAAGGTCTTGTGGCACAGTGGGTAGAGTCCCTGCCTCTGAGCCAGAAGTTCTAGGTTCGAGACGCACCCCAGGACTTGATGGCCAAGGAAGGTGCATTCATAACGCGGTCAAACAGATTGAGTGTGTCAACCTGCAAATTCCTTCCAACATGCCAATGATAGATGGTAAGAGCGGGAGAGACTCCTGGTCAACAACACTTGATGTGGAGTGGTGCCCCTCAAGCTATAAGCCTCTGGCGACAGACTAGTGACTTGTTCCAGGAATTACTAGCTATGGAAACAAATGGCAGTCTACATCAGTGCGCAACTAGATGTGGGAAGAGAATTTGGTATTGGAATAAAAGTTTTACCAGAAGCCTCTGAATCACCATGTACCTTTGCTCTCCAGTAATACTGAGGGAAAAGTGGCTCAGTTTTTCTTGTATGCACTGGGTAAAGAGCTTGTGTAAAGATCCTATAACTGCCACTCAATAATCACGAACCAGTTTATTTGGAATGAATTGAGAAACATGCCAAGATGCACAACACCATTTTATTCAAATGTGTAATCAAAGTGCAACCAGAAGAAACAAAGGTCCTAAATGTCTTTATAACTCAATTATATTTTCTGTTTCATGGGTCCTCTGCGGTAACTTATCCCACTAAGGTTGTACCTGACATCTTAAAGTTTAAAGTTTATTTATTATTGTCACAAGTAGGCTTACATTAACGCTGCAATGAAGTTGCTGTGAAAATCCCCCAGTCGCCACACTCCGGCACCTGTTCGGGTACACTGAGGGAGAATTTAGCATGGCCAATGCACCTAACCAGCACGTCTTTCGGACTGTGGGAGGAAACTGGAGCACCTGGAGGAAACCCACGCAAACACGGGGAGAAAGTACAGACTCCGCACAGACAGTGACCCAAGCTGGGAATCGAACCCGGGTCCCTGGCGCTGTGAGGTACCAGTGCTAACCACTGTGTCAGTGGGCCTCTTTCGCAGTAATTAAACTCATAACAAGTGAGCCTTCTCCAATTAACAAAACATAGAGATGGTGGAGATAATAACAGAAAGTGCTGAAAAAACGCAACCGGTCTATGACTCTATGACTCTTTCTCAGAACTCCTTCTTGTCTACCTGTAAAATTATTTACATCTTACGCCCTTCAAAATTTTAAAAATAGCCAGCTATGTCAGGGAGATACAAAAACTCAAACAATTAAGCTATTTAAATACCTATCCCTTTAAAAAAAGAAAATTAAATAACCTGCCTGTGTCAATGAGAGTTGAAAAATTCAGGCTTGACAGTTGCAATAACTGTTTGTTGACTTTGACTTAATTTATTATTGTCACAATATTAGTATACAGTGAAAAGTATTGTTTCTTGCATGCTATACAGACAAAGCATACCATTCATAGAGAAGGAAAAGAAAAGTGCAGGATGTAGTGTTACAGTCATAGCTAGAGTGTAGAGAAAGATCAACTCAATATAAGGTAGGTCCATTCAAAAGTCTGATGGCAGCAGGGAAGAAGCTGTTCTTGAGTCGATTGGTACGTGACCTAGAAATCATAGAAAGAAATCATAGAAACCCTACAGTGCAGAAGGAGGCCATTCGGCCCATCGAGTCTGCACCGACCACAATCCCACCCAGACTCTACCCCCACATATTTACCCGCTAATCCCTCTAACCTACGCATCTCAGGGGCAATTTTTAACCTGGCCAATCAACCTAACCCGCACATCTTTGGACTGTGGGAGGAAACCGGAGCACCCGGAGGAAACCCACGCAGACACGAGGAGAATGTGCAAACTCCACACAGACAGTGACCCAAGCCGGGAATCGAACCCAGGACCCTGGAGCTGTGAAGCAGCACTGCTAACCACTGTGCTACCGTGCCGCCTCAAACTTTTGTATCTTTTTCCCGACAGAAAAAGGTGGAAGAGAGTGCGGGGTGTTTCTCCCCAAAAAATTTTAAGTATTGAATTCATGTGAAAACTGGAGTAAATCATGCTGTTTTTTTCAGAGGGAATTTCTAAATGAATCTCTCATACTGTGTGCACTGCTGAGTGCACTAGCATGAGTCATGCTGAAAATCAGGGGTGGGGCCTATGCCCTCTGGAGAGGTCAGCAGCTTAGCACTGAGTGGGCCACTGCGCATGCGCTGATCTGTCAGCGCTGAGATCGATGCATGCACAATGGCCCCGCACTGCCGGCCTCCCGATTGCTGGCCAGCCCGTGATCCTAACAATGACAGTTCTCTGCACCCCCACAGCCAAATCGCTTGCCCCCCAAGCATGTCCGGGCCCAACCACAATGCCTCCCCCCCATCCCAGCCTGTCCTGATCTCCAGCATCCCCCCCCCCCTCCAATCCCCATCCCTGACAATTCCGACCTCCCCCCCACCCCTGCAATGCCAACCCCCCCTCACCCCCACACCTCCGACCCACCACACCCGCAGCTCCGATCCCCCCAGCAGGCTGACACACCCCCTCACCCTGCTGGCCAGTCCCGATCGCTGGACTCCTTCCCTCCCCCATCGATCCCTATGCAGAATGGCAGCAGGACCCCACACCCAATGATTGCCCCACCAGGCCCCATCAAGTTCCACCCATAGCCCCCGCCCCCATTAGGCCTCACCCCATTGGCACTGCCCCATGCCTGATGGGAAGTGCCAAGGTGCCCCCTGGGGTAATAGTACTTTCCTCTTGGGCAGTGCCAGGAGGCACAGGCTGGTACTGTCAAGGTGTCAATGCACAGGGGCATCCCCTGCTGCCTGACCCTCTGGGAGCCCTGACTACCCCCTTCATTCCAGCGAAGTCAGGCCACCAGCTCCCCGAAAGTAGGGAATTGCTGTAAATCCTCCTGGCGGGGGGGGGGGGGGGGGGCGGGGGGGGGGGGGGGTGGGGGGGGTGTTGCGGAGAGGCAAGTGGGTCCAGAGACTTCAGTCCCGGACCCACTAATGAAATTTGAATTGCATTGAAATGAGCCCCAGAATACGTAATACAGCTCCTTGCCTATTTCTGTCGCAGAGCTGACGACACCAAAAATCTGGAGCTGGGAGAGACGCTCAGAGCCGGCGTCCAGTGCAGATCGCACTAATCCAGTCCCGGAGAATCATCCCCACTATCTCCAGGGTGAGGGGAGGTCCTTAATTATGCTGACTACTTCTCCAAAGTAGTGGAAAGTGCAGACAATGCTAATGGGTGGGAGGCTATTTTGAGTGATGGAGCGGGCTTTGTTCACGACCCTTTGGTGTTTCTTGCAGTCTTGTACAAAGCAGGAGCCACATCAAGCTGTAATACAACCAGAAATAATGCTTTTTATAGTAAAAGTTGTTGGGAGTTGTAGTCTTCTGAGAAAGTGGAGGCATTGGTGGGCTTTCTTAGTGATAGCATCGGCAAGGGGGGGACCAGGACAGATTGTTGGTGATCTGAACACCTAAAAACGTGAAGCTCTTGACCATTTCTACCTGAAAATAGAGTTGGAGGGGAATTTTCCCACACAGTCATACGTGTATAAGGAGTATAGTAAGAGGCCAGTCCCGACACAGCCTTGTGGGGCACCGGTGTTGAGGATGATCATGGAGGAGGTGTTTTTGCCTATCCTTACTGATTGTGGGTTAGGAGGTCCAGGATCCAGTCACGGAGGGAGGAGCCGAGGCCCAGGCCATGGAGTTTGGAGATGAGTGTCATAGGAATAATGGTGTTGAAGGCTGAGCTGTAGTCAATAAATAGGAGTCTGACATAGGTATCTTTGTTATCTAGGTGTTCCAGGGTTGAGTGTAGAGCCAGGGAGATGGAATCCACTGTAGAACTGTTGCGGCGGTAGGCAAACTGTAGTGGATCTAGGCAATCCGGGAGGCTGGAATTGATTTGTGCCATGACTAACCTTTCAAAGCATTTTATAATGATGGATGTCAGAGCCACCGGACGATAGTCATTAAAGTTCGCTGCCTGACTTTTCTTTGGCACCATGGACGACGGTCATCGTCTTGAAGCAGATGGGGACCTCAGGTTGGTGTAAAGAGAAGTTAAAGATGTCTGTGAATACCCCCGCTAGCTGGACTGCGCAGGAGTGCTTGTCCAGGTACCCCATCCAGACCAGTCAGTTTCTGTGGGTTGAACTTCGAGAAGGCTGCTCCGATGTCTGCAATGGTGACCTCGGATACAGGTTCGTTCGAGGCTTTTGGGCCGGAGGGCGTGCCCTCACTAACCTCTTGCCCAAAATGAGCATAGAATACATTGAACTCATCGGAGACGGGTGCATTGGAACCAGCGATGTTATCTACCTTCATCTTGACATGACCTGAAGGGCTGTCATTATCTCATTATCAATACCTGGCTGCTTTCCATAACTTAGCATCTTCTAAACAGGGTCCTATGTTCACAGTTTGATTGACAGCCGTCTTGGATATAGAGTTATGAATAAAAGTCTTAGTGTTTTATACGGCATTAATTACTTGAGTGGATTAAAATCTTTTAAAATGAGCTTCTATAAACTATTTTTTTTATGATAGTAAAGGCTGTAATAGATATTTAGATATATAATTTGTCTCACCATGCTTTCTGAGGTATGTCATGTTGGATACTAAGTGACTTGGCATGAAGGGTGTAAAGACATTGGGGGATGGGTTGAAGGCATGAGTAGGCATTAAGTTGGCATGGGACTATAAGGGGAATCTGAAGGTTATGTGTTGGCATTAGGGGCTGGAGGTGGTATGGAAAGTGGGTGAGGGATGAGGGCTAGAGAGACCAAAATGAAATGTAACAACTGGGACAAAGTCCTGGGAAACTGAGGCAGGCTTTTTAAACTGCCCACCTCAGCACTCAACTGCCCATATGGACACCTCTGATCTGCACCTGTGGGTGGCATACAGGCCTAACTATCCTGCACCTCTGCCTGCCCCACTACAGTGAAGGTGCTGCCATTCACAGCAGTTTCTCCAGAGGTGAGTGATACAACCTGGGACATTTCATGACTCGCACTACGCACCTGGTGGTGAAAATCTGGGCCCATTTATCTGCCTCTTTGTCTGTCTTTCTGTCCGCCTCTCTCACTATCTGAATGCCTCTCTTTCTTTCTGTTTGACTTGCTTTCAGTCTTCACATTTCCCTGACTGCTACTTTTATGTATACATCTCTGTCTTTCTCACTATCTTACTTGATGAGCACTTGAAATACCATAGCATACAAAGCCATGGACCAAGTGCTGGAAAATAAGATTAAAGTAAGTAGGCGCTTGATGGCTGATGCAGACACAATTGGCCAAAGGACCTCCCTCTGTGCTGTATGACACTATGCTGCCCATCTCTTTCCTCCCTCTTTCTTTATCTGTTTCTCAGTCTATCTTTATTTCGGTTTTCCTTTTGTCCCCATTCCCCTAGATGGAGAGTTATAGAAATATTAGTGATCAGAAGTTGATTTTGTGAACATGGAACCCTGTGGGGCCTCACATAAAGACTGTAATTTGATTTTTGGTGTTTCAAAGTGTTTTGGGCGACCCTTTACCCAAATGTTCTCTGGGGGTATATCGTAACCTAACAAACCCAGTAAATGCTAAATATTCTGCGTTGCCTCTCTGTGAATGTCTAAGCTAGGTCAGGCCATTACGTCAGTAAATCCTGCCGAATTCCCTGGAAATGGCCATGGAAAAACAGCTGGGAATCCAGTCTGTGTTCAGCGGATGATATTAAATGGCTCAGACCTTGGCCTCATTCAGTTTCAGATGTCTCCTGCCTAGGATTACTGCCTCTTATCCACGCGGACAGCCCATATTCTCATTGCACATCATTAAAAGCAACTTAGCAATGCTCCATTACAGTTATTGCTCACTTTAATGAGCATTAATTCAGAAATTTAAATGAAAAATAACTATTAGCCAGATGTCTGTTTGAGACCTTCTTCATGGGACATGCACATCATCAATCTCAGAAATGAAATAAATTGCCTGGAATGTTCCAATAGGGAAAGTACCAAAATAAGAGGCAGAAGTGTTTTTTTGATTCTGAGCCCTGATCTCGCTCCTGTCCCTCCTCAAGATGTTGACATTGGCCAGGGTACAGGGGCACCAGCCTTCTGGTGCCACATCCTATTGGCTAGAGTCAGTTGCAAGCCTGATTAGTGAGACTCACAAGCAATTCCAGCAACAGAGTGTGATACCATTCGTTAAAACTTAGCATCCACAAGAAAGACTTGTATTTATACAGCACCTTTCACAAACACAGGACATCCCAAAACACTTTACAGTCAAGTGTAGTCACTGTTCCAACAGTGACTACACTTGCACACGGCAAGGTCCCACACACAGAAAGGAGGCCCATTGTGGGTTGTCATGGAATTGGTCACCACTGCCATGATGGAAAGAATGGGCTCCAAACTCTGCCATGTTCTCTGCCATGTTAGAGCCAAACTCCTCAATGCTGATAGGCAGTAACAAGAGGCTGTCTGGCATGCCAGCCAGTGCACCAAGCTTCTCAACTTCTATATTGTTTCAGTATTCTCCTGTTTGTCGCTCCATCAGTTTACTCATCTGAGCACTGGTAGCAAAACTGATCTGCAACCTGATCCTCCGGTGAGCTGGCATCGAGTTAATCTTTCCTCATAATCTATCTGCTGCCCACACATGCCCTATGCCTCCCCACAGACAGAGCCTGCATGACTCTATACTACCCTCTGAGGTTTGTGCAGTGCCACAGCTGAGCTGTGGCTCCAAGTGTGAGAGTGTGTTTTGTATATTAGTGTAGTGCTATTGCCCTCTCTCTCTCTCTCCAAGAGGGCTGAGTGAGGATGTGGTGTAAAGAAAGAGATGCAGGGTCACACTATCAGTAGCTTGCACGTCAGTGCCATAAAGCAGGTTGAGGGTGAGGAGCAAGATGTGAAATGTACACTTAGCCTGAATGTCTTCAGTGACACTGGATGCTGTGGGTTCAGTGACAGCTGACCGCAAGGTGCAGCACCATCTCACCTATTGCACTCAAGAAATGAAGATAGGCTTGTCACCACCAGTTCTGCTCTGCTAGCTTTGAATTTGGGCAACATTGTTCTTCAAGAGAGAGAGTAGTATGTCACTGCACTGTGTTCAGGTGATGTGACTGCCACAACTGAATAGCTGGAGGATATGGAAGCAGAATCTACACTGGAAGATATGTATAGATTAGGTGAAGTGTGTGAATGTTAAGACTGAGCATCGGGTGTTCGAAGTACTGCTGGGTGAGTGATGGATGAATGATGTGTTGAGCAGTGTGAGAGGTTAGGGTGTAGCGGTTTGGAGATGTATGAAAATACATTCACTGACCTTGACCACCTGTATGAGGTCATTTAATGTCCCTCCATCATCAGAAGGACAGAAGCGGAGTGGTTCACTGATTGTATTAAAGCAGTCTGTGTTTATGTGCAGCAAGGCCAAGTCCAAAGATGTGCAGGTTAGGTTGATTGGCCATGCTAAAATTGCCCTTAGTGTCCTGGGATGCGTAGGTTAGAAGGATTAGTGGATAAATATGTAGGGATATGGGGGTAGGGCCTGGGTGGGATTGTGGTCGGTGCAGACTCGATGGGCCGAATGGCCTCTTTCTGTGCTGTAGGGTTTCTAAGATTCTAAGAAGACCTGGATAATATCCAGGCTTGGACTGATAAATGGCAAGTAACATGCATGCCACAAAAGTGCCAGGCAATGACCATCTCTAGCAAGACAGAAGCTAACCATTACCCCCTGACATTCAACACCGGTGAATCTCCCACCATCAACTGTGGGAGATCATGGGGGAATCATGTGGATGGCACGGTGGCACAGTGTTTAGCACTGTTGCCTCACAGCACCAGGGACCCACATACGATTCCAGCTTTGGGTGACTGTGTGTGAAGTTTACATGTTCTCCCCATGTCTGCGTGGGTTTCCTCCAGTTTCCTACCACACTCCAAAGATGTGCAGGTTAAGTTGATTAGCCATGCTAAATTGCCCCTTAGTGTCCCAGGATGTGTAAATTAAAGGGATAATCAGGGTAAATGTGTGGAGTTATGCGGATAGGACAGGGTGTGGGCTGTTGGAGAGTCGGTGTAGATTCAATGGGCCAAATGGCCTCTTTGTACACTGTAGGAATTCTATGATTCTATGACTCACCAAAGCCTGCCCACTATCTACAGGACTGTGATGGAATACTCTCCGCTTGCCTGGATAAGTGCAGCTCCAACCACACTCAAGAAGCTCGACACCATCCAGGACAAAACAGCCCGGCTTGAGCAACATCACAACTATCACCTTAAAAATTAATTCCCTTCATCATCCATGCACAGTTGTAACGGTGTGTACCATTTACTAAATGGACTGCAGCAACTCTCCAAAGATCCTTCGACAGCACCTTCCATATCTGTAAACTCTACCACCGAGAAGGAAAAGGACAACAAACATATAGGAACACCGCCATCTGCAAATTCCCCTCCAAACCACACACCATCCTGACTTACATCTTTATCGACGTTCATTCACTACTGCTTCTTTCGAAACCTGGAACTTCCTCCTAACAGCATTGTGGATGTACCTACATCTTGGACTATAGCAGTTGAGTGGCTCACCACCACCTTCTCAAGGGTAACTAGGGATGAATATCAAATGCTGGCCTTGCCAGTGACACCACACCCATGGAAAAAAAGGAGTTTGCCCCCAGTTGCTGTGTCCAGGTAACACAGTATTCTGCAGAAGATATTGCTATCAACAACAAACAAACATTCACAGTGTCTACAGACAGAAAATCAGGTGAATGCAGTGGGAGAACTTGCGATCTGCTTTCCAAGTGAAAAGCATGTCATGGTGATTATTTGAGAGTGGGTGTGGTTGGTATAGGATTTTTACAACTGGAAATATTGAAATGTGAATAACTGATGGGGGAAAAAATGCTGTTGCTGGCAAACGGCTACCTCTGCAGGTTTAATCCTGACCATCCACTCAAGTGTCTCTGGTCGAGGATGCATTAATAGTTTTCACTGATTCAGCAATGTGACAGATTAAAGATTTGAGAGCTTTGACTCGTGCAGTGAAGCATCAGCTGCAATTTTAAACACTTTCTGTAGAAGGTGACAAATATGTGGCTTCCTCCAGCCTAGTGCCTGCTCTACACAGTGATGATCAAAAATAGCAGACACAGCATGGCCTCAATAAAAGTGTTGCCTTCACTGTTTATTCGGCAGGTGATTATGAGCCATTTACTTTACGTTTCCCTCTACTTACTTTAAGTGCACTTAAATTTGACATTAACAAAATGGGAAAGGTTTGAAGTGAAATAAAGCTCACTCTATTTTCTCGATTGCAGTCACTCTCCTGTTGCCATTTAGTGTGGTTTTCTTACCGATTTCCATCATAACCTTTAGGGAAAATTCTGCTCCTCTGCGCAGAGATCATTCATTAAATCAAGTGACATTGGAGATGAGTCCATACTGGATCTCATCATCTTTAAAGCACTAAAGAGGGAGATGGGGAGAACAGATTTTAGAATTTAATGAATCCTATAGAAATCCCAAGGGTAATTTATGCATGGGATTGTGCCATGTCCAGGGTTAGAAAACTGTTTTCTCCTGATGGTTCCCAGCCCAGGGTTATGAGATCAAAAGTCTCTTTTCTCTTACCCACAGCAGTGGACGTGCCCTCACATAAGATGAAGGAAGATACAGGAAAGGTTTCTATGTAAAATAAGTTCTCATATTCAAGGATATGGGACAAGTGCAGGAAAATGGGATTAGAATGCCTTTAGTGGTAGATATTGTCGGTGCAGACTTGATGGGCCAAAGGGCCTTTTCTCCACTGTATGACCATGACTTATCCCACTCCCATGTCAAGTATAGTATGAGGAAGTGCTGCACTGCCAGAGGTTCCACCTTTTGGGTGAGATTTTAAACCGAAGCCTGTTTCTCAGGCAGTGTAAAAATCCATTGTCACAAAGCAAAAGAGTGGAACTCCCCCAGTGTCCTGCGCAAGATTTATTCCTCAACCAAGTTTACTAACAGGTTATCTGGTCATGATCACATTGCTGTTTGTGGGAGCTTGCTATGAGCAAATTGGCTGCTGTGTTTCTGCATTATAACATCCATCACACTTCAAAAGTGCCCTGTGGACTGAGTGGTCACATGGACACTGGGATGATGTGGGTATAAAAGAAGTCACGCGAATGCCGTACATGGCGTTCTCTCCTGGGCACAGGCAGACACAGCAAGTAAGAGCAGTTCAGTACTGTTAATAAACCCTCATTGTTGTTAGTCCCTTATCATCAGTTATTGCAACTCAGTGACTGCTACTACATACCCCATTAAGAAGTCTCACAACACCAGGTTAAAGTCCAACAGGTTTATTTGGCAGCACAAACCACAAGCTTTCGGAGTGCTGCTCCTTTATCAGGTGAGTGGGAGTCATGTTCACAAACAGAGCATAAACGTGTTCTTTCTTTATGGATTCTTAAGGATGGATCGTCATATCCCCAGAGCATTTTAATTGGTTAAAAGAGGACTATAACTTTGAACTACCCTTGGAACAGACCTAGGGCGTCTTGAGCAGATTAAATATCTGAGAAAGCATAGCCTAGAAATTGGTTCAAAGCAACTTTATATAGCACCCTAAATGAAAGACAATATCCCAAAGTACAAATTGACACTCAGCCAAAAAAGGAGCATCATAAAGGGGGAAAATAATGTAGAGGGGCAGGGAGGGAATTCCAGAGCTTGGGGCCCTGGCAAGTGGAGGCACAATGTCAGCACAAGGTGAGGAAAATGGGGGATATTCACACTGCCAGATTGGAGGAGCAGTGATCTTGGGTTGAAGGGCTGGAGAAGGGTATAGATAGAGAAGGGCAATGCCACGGAGGAGTCTGAAGACAAGGGTGACAATTTGATATGAGGAGGTGATTTTCTCACTGCAATGCTAAACGTTTCAGCCCTTAAATAAAAGTCCATAATACGACACATCCCTTGCCTGCCATAACAGAGAATTAAAAACTTAGGCACTGTGCCTATTAAACAGATGCTGTCATTGAATTTCTTGCCCATATCTTTTATGTTTTTCATACTCCAAGAACATAGACCAAGATTACCCTTGGAAAGCATTTCCCATTCCATACATTTGTTGGAAACCCAGATTCTATACATTAGTGAAATTCCTATGACACATCCAGCCCAGTCACAAAGTGGGAATAACATGGAGGAAACGCCAGGCCATAGTCTCTCAACATCTCAAACTCACACAATCTAACTCATTGGTCGTGGTCTCAAAGTTGCACCTACAATGCCACAGTGGGTGAAATAAGTGCAATTTACAAAATGGAGCTTGTTTTCAGCTGGCCAAAGGAAATGGAGAGGGGAATTTTTGGAGATGAGTAAAATATTGATAATGACAAGTATGTACAATTAACCATTTCTAGATGAGAACAAAGTTCAGGAACGTTGAAAGATCAGGTTTGATGGGATAAGTGGCATTTCTCACCCAATGTTGTTGGAAAGTAGATATATCACAATTATCAGGCAATTCATCACCAGGATCAAAATGAGCAACTGTGATTTATCACCCATTAGTCCAAAAACAGAGACTTGGGCACATCAGGTCTTAATCAGTACTGAGGATGTTTTTTTTAATTATTTCATGGTGTGATGTCACAAGGGATAGAGTAACAATATAAACAGGGTTACAAGGCACAATGTAGATACCCAGAAATCTGAGTCCAATAATAAACAACTTATTGATTAACCCACATGAAGGCACATGGCCAAGGCCATAGTTGTGAAAACAATAAGTGTTCTTGTTACCAAGGTGGTTCTCTAGTGCTTGGTCAAATTCCAAATTGGGTTCATTATCCACAAAGCAAATTTAAACACAACAGGTATTCCATACAGGAGCCCAACAACTTCCATCTTAGAAATTCCTCTTTTAGCTGGACTCAGCACTCTACTTATATAGTCTCATAATTCTGCACAGCTGATCCTTGCTTGCACTGATTCCTCATCAGTCTGTCATGTGACTTCCTGTGGCCATCCTGGTAGGCAGAGCTGCATTCAGTAGCCATGTTGAATGAGGAGCAGATATGATCCAGAAAATGGAGGCGCAAGTGTCAGAAATATGGCTCCTCTAGCACCAAACTCTGTCTGATATCATAATGGGATGTGGACAAAGCTGGTGAGGCCAGCATTTATTGCCCATTCCTATTGCCCCTGAACTGAGTGTCTTACTAGGGCATTTCAGGGGACATGTCAGGAGTTAGGGGGTCTGGGGTCACATGTGGCCAGACCAGGTAAGGACAGCAGATTTCCTTCTCTAAAGGACATTAGTGAACCAGATGGGGTTTTGTTTCTACCTTAAAGATAGTTTCATGGTCACTATTACTGAGAGAAACTTTCAATTCCAGATTTATTAATTGAATTTAAAATCCATCAGATACCATGGTAGGATTTGAACACATGTTCCCAGAGCAGTAGTCTGGGTCACTAGATTACTAATCCAGTGACATCATCATTATGCTAGCATCTCCCCAGTGCAGTATCCCCCATATAGTGTGCTGCACTGTCGGAGGTGACTTCCTTGAGATGAAGCATTAAGAACCAAGGTGCTCACTTACTGTCATAAAATATCACATAGCACTATATCAAAGAAGGACAGGGGAGTTCTCCCCAGTGCCCTGGCCAATATTGGTCCACCAGCTAACATCACTGATCAGATACCTAATGGCAAATTGCAGAACCTTTAAATTGCACACAAATTGGTCACATATGCTGCAAAGTATGTCCCGGTAGCACCAGGTGTTCTGGCACCATGAGTGCAGCTTTGTCTCTAAAATGGTATCAGTATGTGCGCACATCTAGTTTTTATCAGGCATTAGCAGCTCGCAGGGAATGTCCACCAGAAGCATGCAGAGTTGACGGTTTATGATATCAGTCAGTGTGTAACTCCGATTTTACACCAGTGCTTCATTTTGGAGCTTATTGTACCAGCTATCGTTGTCACTTAGATCCAGAGGAGATCCCGGTAGTGCTAAGTAAAGCAATCATTAACTCTCAGGTTCATTACTGATTGATTTTTACTGTCACTTGCTGCAATTGTAAATGTGTGTGGTGGTTTCTCGAGTTGTTTAAAGTTGATGAAGTCTACACAGTGCTGTGGCATATGGTAAATGACATTGTCCTGACTTTCAGGTGTCTGCACAAACCAGTTGCTCCCAGACCTGGGTGCAATAGTAATCATTCCCCTTGGACTACAGCATGTCTGGAAGAATTAGTAAAGCAGACAGTTCAGGGTGTTCACATACCTGAGGCTAATTGAAGAACAATGTGTCAGAAACCTGTGCTTCAGTCACGTCATCCTCACCGAAATCTGCTGCCTGATGCAGCCTGTGTTGCATCCTCAGAGCAGGGTGAGGACAGCACTGACAGTGGCTGTTAAGAAGATTCTGACCATGACCCTTCATGCATTAAGGTTCCTTCCAGGCTGGAGCAGGCAAAATTTGTAACGTCTCTTAGTTTGTCATCCGCCGTTGCATTTAAAAATGGGCAAAAATTAGGTCAATATTGGTCTATCAACTAACATCACTGATCAGATATCTATTGGTAAATTGCAACTGAGCTCAGACAATGAGAGCTGAATACAATTCATTCTTTCTTGCCAGGGAGAAGCAGGCACATGTCTTCTCAAGGATTGCAGGCATCCTCCTGGTGCAGGGTGCCACTGCTTTGTTTAAACTAAGATTTACCAGAACTTGAAGGGATTCCACTTCCTTAATGTCCAACTTGAACATGACCACATACAGCAGATCAGGCAGGTCAGTGCCCAGTACCCTGGCAACAGGTATGATGCCTTCATTCTGCAGCAGTCCATTGTGCTCTCTGCACTTGACAATCAGAGGGTGGCTGCTAAATGGATAAGAAATATCTCATCATAGCTGATGACTTCAGTGTACAAACCAGCACACACGTGCACCATTCATAAAATGAAAACCATACTGTCACACAAAATGCGATAGAGAATGACCATTGGGGTGCTCAAACAATGCTTTCACTGCCTGAAACTCTGTGGAGAAACCCAGCAGTACTTGGCAATATGCATCAAGATTCACAGTGGTCTGCTATATGGTAGACAACTTAATACCATTGGGGGTCATACAACCTTAATACCATGAGGGCACAGCCCTTGCCATCAGATATCCTGCAGCTGAGGAAGAGGAAGTCAGCAAATATATCCCCCTTCTGACCAGGCTCTCTGTAATCAATTCGCCTGACTGTGATACCAGAAATAGTAAACCCAATTCCCTGTTCAACAATAGTCCCACGCATTTCCTTTCCTTTGTTACTGACCACTGCAATGTCCATTTGACCACAAGGTCAAAAGCAGCCACAATATGACAAACTTTCCAAATCAAATTTGTAAATCAAGCCATGCCACATTGCCATGTTTATTCCCTCAGAGACTGCTTTATGTGTGCCTCTAGCTGTGCTGGTTTCCTCCCCAGTTCTGCTCCAGTGGCTGTAGTATGGCTGGTGGCAGGCTGCTGATTTTCAATAGGCGACATCACAGATAGCCTTGCAAGGCAACCTTGAGCAACTTTGCCCCTAGGAGGCCCAGCCAGCGGCCTAAAGCATTAATTCTCTTTCTCTACCAGACCTGTTGAGCCTTTCCAACACTTTTGTTTTGTTTAATTACGTGAACGACTTCTTGTTGAAACGAGTTCCATATTCTAACCACTCTCTGATAAAGAACTTTTTCTTGTTTCCTGATGGATTTATTAGTAAGACAGACCTTACACTGATGGCTCCTATTTTGGATTCTCCCACAAGTGGAAACGTTCTCTCTACATTAACCTTGTCCAATGAATTCATAATCTCAAAAACCTCTCTCAAGTCTGTAGCAGCTAGCCCCTTTAAGGGGCGGACATCAGGAGGGTCTTGTGACTTGATCGCCCAATGGGGAACAAGTGTGGGGAACTTGGTGCAGAGCCTGGGCTTTTACAGCCAGAGTAGACCTTAGAGCTGGAAGTGTTAACATTGTGGAAGTACTCTGTATATTTATCTCCTTGTAAATAACGCGTTATAGTTCATTACACTAACTGGTGCCACCAATCCTTGCCATAACTACAAGGTCATTGCTAAATCTTCTCTAACGAATAAAAAAGCACCAAACTGTTTAATCTTTTCCAATAGCGGTAATCAATCGGTTCTGCTCCTTGGAAATCATTCTTGTGCTTCCTTTACGTGCTTTCTATGGTATGGACTAGAACTATGCACAGCACCTGAAATGAAGCCCACCCAAGGTCATGTACAAGTTCAGCATAAATGTATTTCTCTTAATTCTATACCCTCAGAAATAACTGCTTTGTTAGCATTTTTAATTGACTAATCACAGAGGAGTTTACAATGTTAACACAGGAAGC